>NC_072487.1:18479289-18810539 GCF_027574615.1 Eptesicus fuscus
TGCTGTGTGTGTCCTGCTCCCTGCACTGGGGCCGTGTCACACCAGATAATATGCCGGTGTGACATGGAAGTAGGCCTGTCTACAGGGGAAGCTGTTCCACTTGTGGGGTGTGATATTAAAGTGTGTTTCCCTTTGGCATTTTAGTGAAAACTTATAGGAAGGATAGCAGCTATAAAGAGAGGGTTGCTATTAGAGGAAACTGGTATCTTTCTTCCTTCTAGTATTCATTCGCAATTTAATTTAATCCATTCTGTCCCGTTTGGGTTTACAGAATGGCCCAGGTGTTTGCACTGGGCTACCTAAATTTTGTGTGCAGCTGTCTGCTACCAGTACGGAGAAGAACGCTGAATGACACTTCATGAGTGCTGCTTTAGACACTGAGAAGCTTACTCTGGGCCCAGCAAACATTTCGGGATAAATATTTATCACTGCAAGTCAGCATTGTTAAAATTAGAATCTCACCTCACATAAAGCACATCCATGATGCAGGATAATGAGCTTTAGAGGCCCTATCTAAGGTCCCAGTTCCAATTAGTGTGTGCCAGAGAGAACTGCATGAGAAATGTCAACAGTAAAATAAAGCTGGCGGATTGGGCAGGAGAAATGATGATAAATCACCCTAGCAGAACCCATCAATCAGGGCCTATTTCTGTTGCGTGAAGGAGTTGTTTTGGCAAACTAATATTTGTCATTCCCTCTGAAATATTCTGCAAGCATAATGTACTATTTCCCAGTAGAAGGTTGACTGAATGAGTCTCTGGAGAATACAACTAAGTAATCTCCCCACTCAATAATCTGTAGATCATCAATATGTGTTTGTGATGTTTGTGCTGAGAACAAAGATACTAGCCAAACATGCTATTGTTATATTAGGGGCTCAATTATTGCCCACCCCCTTTTTTTAATGGTTGTGCTACATAGAGAGTGTCTTGCCTCCAAAACTTTCATTAGCTAAGCAATATGAACCAGGGACAAAGGAAAAATGGAGACACCAAAATCCCAGTGAGAACCAGTTTCTCCTCTGGACCACGGATGGTTTTCTGCACTGTGTCCCAGACTCCACCTGGGTCAAACAATAATAATTGCTGCCCTCTTGAGATTACCTTCTAGAGGAGGAGCTCAGAAAGTAAACAATATAAAATGAGTAAATTAGATAGTATGCTAGCAGGTGAGATGGCTATAGGTGCACAGTATCTCAGCACAGAACAGGTGCTGAGATCCATTGGCTATGTGGGGTAAAAAGCATTCTAGAGAGGAAGATCAGGGTCAAGACCCTGAAGTGTAGTGGAAGAAACATGAGAAAGGACAGATGAGGTCAGAAAGGAAAGGTGGGGGGTAGATGGCCCTTATAGATCTGGAGTGTCTCACATTTGCAGGAACCTGTGGTAATAAGAATGACACCATTTATTATGACACTAGTGGCCCAGTGCACAAAATTCGTGCACGGGAGAGGGGGGTGGTGTCCCTCAGCCCGGCCTGCACCCTCTCCAATCTGGGACCCCTCGGACATCCCTCTCGCAATCTGGGACTGCTGGCTCCTGATTGCCCCTGATCACCTGCCTGCCTGCCTGATTGCCCCTAACCACTCTGCCTGCTGGCCTATTCGCCCCCAACTGCCCCCCCCACCGGCCTGATCACCCCCAACTGCCCACCCCCGCCAGCCTGATCACTCCCAACTGCCCCCCCTGCCATCCTGCTTGCCCCCAACTGCCCCCCTGCCAGCCTGATCACCCCCAACGGCCTCCCCCCCACCAGCCTGATCACCCACAACTGCCATCCCCTCTTGGCCCCTAACCACCTCTACCTCGGCCCCGCCACCATGGCTTTGTTCAGAAGAACATCCGGAAGGTCTCTTGGAAGGTCTCCCAATCTAATTAGCATATTACCCTTTTATTAATATAGACTAGAGGCACAGTGCATGAAATTCGTGCATGGGGGGGGGGTGTCCCTGAGCCCAGCCTGTACCCTCTCCAATCTTGGATCCCTCTCACAATCCAGGACTGCTGGCTCCCAATTGCTTGCCTGCCTGCCTTCCTGATTGCCCCTAACTGCTCCTGCCTGCCAGCCTGATCACCCCCTAACCACTCCCCTGCTAGCTTGATTGATGCCTAACTGCTCCCCTGCCAGTCTGATGGCCCCTAACTGCCCTCCCCTTCAGGCCTGGTCCCCCCCAACTGCCCTTCCCTGCAGGCCCGGTCACCCCCAACTTCCATCCTCTGCCGGCCTGGTCACCCCTAACTGCCCTCCCCTGCAGGCTTGATCACCCCCAACTGCCCTCCCTGAAGGCCTGGTCCCTCCCAACTGCCCTCCCCTGCTGGCCTGATCCCTCCCAACTGCCCTCCCCTGCTGGCCATCTTCTGGCGGCCATCTTGTGTCCACATGGGGGCAGCCATCTTTGACCACATGGGGGCACCCATCCTGTGTGTTGGAGTGATGGTCAATTTGCATATTACTCTTTTATTAGATAGGATAGAAGCCTGGTGCACTGGTGGGGGCCGGCTGGTTTTCCCTGAAGGGTGTCCCGGATCAGGGTGGGTGTTCCCTTGGGGGGTGGGGTGGCCTGGGCGAAGGGCCTGTGGTGCTTTGCAGTCCGGCCATGCCCCCATTGGGGTGGGAGTCCCCACTGGGTACGGTGCCAGCCTGGGCGAGGAGCTGGGGCAGTTTGCAGGCCAGCCACACCTCCATGGGGTGAGGGTCCCTGCTGGGGGGGTATGGCCAGCCTGCATGAGGGGCTGAGGGCTGTTTTCAGGCTGGCCACGCCCCCTAGCACGGACCCTCACCCCATGGGGGAATGGCCAGCCTGGGTAAGGGCTGAGGGACATTTGCAGGCTGGCTATGCCCCCCAGCAGGGACCCTCACCCTGATGGTGGTATGGCCAGCCTGGGTGAGGAGCTGAGGGCCGTTTGCAGGCCCCTCCCTCAGTGGCAGGCCCGGGCAACCCAAGCCTCCTGTGCACTTAGGCTGGCTTCGTGGCTGCCACCCACAGGCCCCTCCTTCAGCGGCCGGCCCAGGCGGCCGTGAAGCTTGGCTTCCTCCGTCGCCGGGGGCAACCCAAGCCTCCCACCCACTGTGGCTGCTGCCATCTTTGTCCTGCTAATTTGCATATTCCCTCCTGATTGGCTGTGGGCATCATGGAGTGATGGTCAATTGCCATATTTCTCTCTTATTAGTATAGATGCCATGTCCCCAATGGGCTAGGCACCTTGCAAACATATCTCAGGCTTCCAGCAACCCTATGAGGAAGGCATTTTTATTTCTATTTTATAGATAAGGCTGTTATGGAAGTTCAAAAACACTTGGTCCAAGAGGTAAACTTGGGGATGGGGAAAAGGAAACAGGTGAAACAATGATCTGGGAGATGGAATCGCCAGAATTCAGTGCCTCTTCAGACCTGGGCAGTGAGCATGAGGCTCTCAGCATGACTCCAGGCCTCTGCTGGATGCTGGAATAATTAACCAAAAAAGGAAATGTGGGGGAAAGAATGGGTCTGGGTGGAGGAGTAGAAAGGATAAATCACAGTGCGTTTCAGTTTTTAATACTTTTGAGACACTTGAGGAAAATACAGAGGGTAGAAAACAGGTTGGATAAGGAATGGCTTTTGCAAGATCTATGTCCTTATTTTTGTTCTTAGCAGTTTCTTCCCTTCATTATGATTCTTAAGATTTTAGTTTCTTGCCCTAGCTGGTTTGGCTCAATGGTTACAGCATCAGCCTGCAGACCAAAGGGTCAAGGGCACATTCCCAGGGTTGCAGGCTCGATCCCCAGTAGGGGGTGAGCAGGAGGCAGCCAATCAATGATTCTCATCACTGATGTTTCCGTCTCTCTCTCTCTCTCCCCCTCTCCCTTCCGCTCTGAAATCAATAAAAATACATTTTTTTAAAAAAAGATTTTAGTTTCTCTTTTTATATAATAACTCATTTAGGTTGTTTTTAAATAGCAGGGAAGTTGAGTTACTTCTCACTAGTAAAGGCATCTAGATTTATTAGTATCTCAGCTGAAAGAACAGATCCCAATTCTACAAGTGTAAAAGCACCTGATCTTTATTAATTTGTACGAAGTGTTTTATTTTATATATTCTAAGAAAAGAATGAAGTTATTGTTTGAGTAGCTCTGAGAATGTGCACATAAATAGCACCTGTCGTGGTGGACACACTGTACTCCCTAATAGATAAAGTGTCCTGGGCAAAGAACAGAGCCCCACTTAGGAGCCGTTCACTGTCTGAAACCATGAAAGGGCCCACGTGATGTAACCTCGGGGGGAGAGGACGAGGTGTCCTGCATTGAACAAAACTGAATGGGTTCCTTTGCCCTTTAGAAGGGAAAAAAAAATCTGTTAGGGAAGAGCAAGTGCTTATTTTATTACTGGTACATGCTGTTCCCATGAATTGCTGGAAATAAATATATACTCTCTGCACTGCTGGGCTTTAATTCATTTACATTCCCTTTTTAATCAAAAATTTTAAATCTCTGCACTAAAAATGATGTATCCTCTATTGTTGCATGAATGCAGCTAAAAAAACCATTTGTTTTGAGACTTGGACCTACGCTGGTCCTTAACCACTGTAGACCGCAGTTTCCTCATGGTTTTTTGTTTTGTTTGTTTGTTTGTTTGTTTTTACATTTAATTGAGGAAACAAAACAAGGTTCCCTCTACCTGATTTGGAAATAATGGGACTTCATAAGATGTGCCATTGAAGGGTTGCGGGGAGAAAGCATTCTAGTAATTATAAAATATTTTATAAAAACTAACCATTTATCACTTGCTTACCGTTGTTTGCATATAAGTCATATCCATTATCCTCACATTTTACAGGTGAGGAAACAAGCCTGTGAGGTTAAATGGTTTGCCCAGCATCTCATAGCTGGTGTGTTTCCGTATCAGGCTCATGCCTGCTTTTGCCTGAGGACCTTAGAGAACTCTGCAGCCAGTTCATTGCAGTTTGAGTCTGTCAAGGCTACATAGCTCACAGCAGACCGTTTCCTGCTCACAATGACACCGACACCACCCAGGCCAGAAGCCTGGCTTCACAGATGACAGCCCCTCGTGCTAATCCCAAATCCAGTGGGTTGGCAGTCATTGATTTCTTCTCATCCCCACAGCCTCCACATGAGTCCGAGCCACCTCACTTCATCCTGGACAATAGCAGCACTTCTAAACAAAAATCCCTGCATCTGTTCTTGTGCCTCTCCAATCCCCGTTACCCACGTTTTGATAGATTATGTCATTCCCCTGCCAGTGCCTCGCCCTGGCTTTCCTCAAGCGCAGGCGGGTCAGATACCAGCAAGAGCGAGAGCCTGCAGTGTCAAAAGCCACACACCAGGCAGCCCCCATGTTCTGGGAGGAGGATGGTGTATCTTTAAATCGGAGAACTTGGTGGTTGAGTCCCAGGTGTGTTGGTTTCCTAGGGCTGCCATAACAGTACCACAACTGGGTGGCCTAAAACCACAGAATTGATTCTCTCACATTCTGGAGCCTAGAGGTCTGAAATCAAGGTGTCAACAGGACCATGCTCCCTCCGTAGGCTCTGGGGAAGAATCCTTCCTTGCCTCTTCCTACCTCCTGATGGATGTCAGCAGCCCTTGGATTCCTTGGCTTACAGCTGCATCACTCCAACCCCTGCCTTTGTCTCCATCTGGCCTTCTGTGTGTGTGTCCTCTGCATCACAATCTCTCTCTCTCCTTATAAGAATCCAGTCTCTGGATTTAGGGCCCACCCTAATCCAGGATGACCTCATCATCACCTAGTGACATCTGCAAAGTCTCTATTCCAAATAAGGTTACGTTTCACAGGTACCAGGGATTAGGACTTCAGCGTATCTTTTGTGGGGACACAATTCAGTCCACCATAGCAGGTTTCCCCCGTGACTTTGCACTTCTTTGAACTTTGGATTTCTCACTTATACAACGGGAATACCAATATCTAATTTGGGGGGTTAGTGTGAACAATCATAGAGACAACACATGCAAAGTACTTAATCACAGTACCTGTCTCAGAGAGACCACTCAGTAAGTGGCAGCTATATTTATTCCAGACTTCTTCCTTTAAAAATTACCTGTAAGCTAATCTCTAAGGGTACCAAGGAAACATGCCATTTAAAGAACCCCCGCATCAGATCCCTTGTAAAACAAAGCAAATGAGTGTCCCTAATTTATGTTTTTATTCTGACTTCTGTATGTTAAATCTCCTTATGCTAGGAAACTTGGGCTTTCATACAACAATACAAATTGCAAACTCAAAAGGTTGGTTTACCTGGGGAGGCTAAGCTTGCAGAGAAACCGAACGAGGAAACCCATCCAACCTCCCTACCAGTCACAAGCCTTCAAGGGGAGGGGCCACAGTGCTCAGGATGGCAGATGCTTCTGAGAGCAGCCCTGACAGTCTGTTGCTTTTATCTGTCCAGCTGCTTATTAGAAGGAGAGACAAGAGGTTGGAGGGGAAATCTGCCCCTGTTTGCAAATCCACATCCACACCCCAGCGCTCTGCCCACTGCCAGGTGTGTTGCCAGCAGCTTTAGTGTCTTGAGGCTGGTCTCCGCAGCCCTGGGATTCCCCATGACAGCACCGACCAGCCTGGCAGACATGTTACTAGTATGTGCAACTGGGTGAAGTCCAGGCAGACTCCAGGACAGAGGGCTGCAGAAATGCTTAATAAGAGAGAAGACAAGAGCCTCAATGGAAAAGCAGGAGGTGCATAGGAAAGCTGTGTTTTGCACTCAAAAGCTGGCGTTGACCCCTGGCCTCTGACAGCCTGGCTGCCTGTGCAATGTAGACCCGGGGCCTTCCCTGCAGTTCTGAGCCAGCCCTGTGTCCCCGGGAGCCTATTCTGTTGCTGGGTCAGGACGCATCTCCTGTTACTACCCTTTATGTTTGACAAGGTAGGGAGGAGGCAGATTATCCTGGTGGGGGAAGGGAGAGAGAAGAGATGCCTGGCTGTGTGTTGTGCTTTCCTCCACCATCTGTAAAAAGAGCACAGCTGAGCTAGGCCTTTTGTGAAGCCATCAGAAGGCTCTTACTCTAGACCTTTGTTGTGAGTGCAGCACCAGCACAAATATCAGCTTTGGGGACGGATCTGGACTCACATCTCTCCCCGGGCCCTCACTAGCTGTGTGGCCTTGAACAAGTCTCTTGACCTCTTTGAGCCTCTTGTTAATTTCTCTGTGAAATGAAGGTAATGATATTTCCCTTACAGGGTTGTCATGAGGGTTAAATGCGATGGCATAAGGAAGTAAAAAGTGCTCAGTGAATGTTGGATTCCATCTTTCCCATTCCCCTTCCCCTTCCCAGGGTATGGGCCAATATATTGAACACTTAGCCATTGATCGCTTTGCAGGTGATAAATTCCGAGTATATCTTAAGTCAGAAGCCTGTTTTCTTTCAAAATTATAAAGATAAATTGACATTTTATTTAACACACTAGGGGCCCAGTGCACGAATTCATGAACCTTGAAAGGAACTGTGGGCCAAGAGGCTGTGGTAGGCACAGAGGCGGGTCTCAGCCCATCCTCTGCTGCTCCCACACGCTGATGGTGTGGAGTGATTGGGGCCGGTGCCAGCATCAGGTGCGAGCGGGCCAGCGCTGGCAGTGGGTGTGAGCAGTGGCTCCAGCACCAGCAGCGGGTGTGAGCGGCAGGTGGGACCGTGGCATACAGGAGCAAAGAATTTTCAGTAACCATCAGAGGCTTACCCTGATGATAGCGACTGATGCCCCACCTTGGTCTGGTGCCCCCCCTCACCTGCTCCACCATCCCGCCACAGCCAACGCCCGCCATGTTCCACACATGCCCCCTGGTGGTCAGCGCATGTCATAGCAACCGGTTGTTCGGCTCCAGTTATTCTACCATTCAGTCTATTTGCATATTAGCTTTTTATTATATAGGATATTATGTACTGTTCCTGCATTGATTTTCTAGGTCTGGGTAAAACCAGTAAGATGTAATACACACACACACACACACACACACACACACACACACACACACACACACAATAATTCATAGAGCAGTGACTGAGACCATGAGCAAATGAATTGTGAGAGTGCAACATAAATCCTGATAAAAAGTGTTCAGAAAGTAGGCATTAAATTTAATTGAGAAGTGGCAGGGGACGGGTGCTTTTTGAGAACAGGTGTTACTTTTTAAAGGAGAAGTGGAAGGAACATTCCGGCAGAAGTAAGCATGTATCAGGACGAGATGTGGAATGGAATTCCAGGCTTAGGGACTGCCAGTGGCTCAGTGTGCTCTGTGGGAGAGTCAAAGTGTAGCCATTGGTCTTTGCTGAGTGCTTGTGATTAGCTGAGGGGCTTGTGGAGGAGAGGTTACTAACACCGATTCTAGTGACCATTCAAACCGAACAGAACAGACATGAGTGTGTGACTCAAGGAGAGAGGACTTCAACAACAAGCCTTTGATTCCTACCTCAAGCCAGTCCCTAAGCTTGTCCTCAAGAATCACACAGCCTAGTGCTGCCCTGAGCCCTGGAAATGTGGCTAGTCCAAGGGAGATGTGCTGCTGTAAGTATAAAATATACTCTAGTTTTTGAAGCCTTGATACAAAAAAAAATGTCAATTGCTCATATCTCATTACTAATTTTATATCAATTATATGTTCAGATAATACTAATGTGGATTTATTGGGTTAGGTAAAATATATGATTAAAACTTATTTTACCACTTGTATGCATGCATATAAGCATAACCAACGGATGCAAAACTCTGGGGGGTGAGGGCATATATGGGAGGGGGGGGGGGGGTGGCAATGGTAAGATATGTACACATATAATACCTTAATAAAAAAAAATTGAAAAAAAAATAAAAATAAAAAATAAATAAATAAAAAATAAAATAAAAAAACTTATTTTACCTGTTTCTTGTTACTTTGTTTTTCTGATATTTTATTTATATATCTTCTGATAAAAATTATACATATTGAATACATACAACTTGATGATTTTATATATGTATGCATCGTGAAATGATTGCTACAATCAGCTAATTAACATATCTCATAGTTAACCTTTTTCTAGTGCGATGAGTGCACCTGAAATCTACTCTCTTGGCATATTTCTGGTGTTTGATACAGGATTAAGTAAGTCATCATGCCTGTTCTTGTTACTTTGTTAATGTGGCGACTAGAAAATTTGCAATTACATGTGTGGCTCACATTATATTTCTGTTGGTCTTGAGATTAGAAGGTCTTGGTGTGGGGCGGCAGAAAGGACATGGAGCTATAACCCTGCTGTGGGGAATGAGCAGGGCTCAGGTGCACATAAGGAAAGAGAAGGATTTTCCAGGAGAACGATGGGTGTGCAGGCACCAAGGTGCAATGTGCAAGGTGCATTTAGGGAATAATGAATAGACTGTCTGGATGGAGCAGGTGAAAGACAATGGTATTTTAATAAAATGACATGTTGTCTAACTCTGATGTGTTGGTAGGCTTCATCTTATATAATAAAAGGGTAATATGCAAATTTACCCTAATAGCAGAATGACTTGGGACCAGTCGCTATGACACGCACTGACCACCAGGGGGCAGATGCTCAATGCAGGAGCTGCTCCCTGATGGTCAGTGCGCTTCCACAGGGGGAGCACCACTCAGCCGGCTCATGGCTGGCCAGGGCAGCGGTGGTGGTGGGAGCCTCTCCCACCTCCACGGCAGTGCTAAGGTTGTCCCAACTAATGGCTTAAGCCCACTGCCCTGGGGAATTGGGCCTACACCTTCAGTGGGACATACCCCAAATGGTCCTGGACTGCGAGAGGGCACAGGCCGGGCTGAGGGATCCCCCCAGTGCATGAATTTTCATGCACTGGGCCTCTAGTATGGATAATAAACAGGAAGAAGTGTCCATCACTGTCAGTAATAATGGAAAATTACAAAAAGAGGTTCCGTGATTTTCCATTTTGGATGGTTTTGTAGTCCAGGATTGCCCTAGAGAACATTAAAATGCTATCTCATCATTACAATGTTGGAAAAAAAGTGAAAAAGTTGATTATTCTTGTCATGCCTTTTATTTGAACTTTCTCAGCCTAATGACTTCTTGGCGCTATAAATAGAAATGTGTTCAAGGAAGATATGGGTGAAGGCACAGGTGACAGATCCCTACATGAGGCTCTTAGGATAATTAAGAAATGCTCTAATCTCTCCTGATGGTATCCTGTGAGACAACTAGAGAGGGCCCTCTGTGACAAGAAATATTCAGCTGAATTGATCCAACGTGGTATTTTTTTATTCTTGTGTTTAAACTACTTAGAAAAACTATATCCCTGGACATGATGATTTGACAATTGCTGACTTTTCCTTAATCATCCGAAGGATGATAAAACAAGATCCTGCCTTGATACTGTGTTGAGTACTTTATCTGTAGTTTATACAGGAATCTCTATGGTATTTAGGGATCCATACACTATAAGAGGCAATGTGGTAGGACTGGTCATTAGGGGGAATGTCAGTTGAATAATAAATACATGGATATGAAAGTATATGTCAAGGATAAGTTACTTTGTTGTATTAAATGAGGAGAAATTACAAGAGAGGTTGTTTAAACCAAAGTGCTCATAATGGCAAGATTTTTACCCTGTCTCTCTTGCCTAGCAAACCCATAGCATCACATAGATGGAGTTTCTCATGGCAGAGGAAGGCAATTAATCCCATATGGAAAGTTCTGCCAAAATGTTCTTGGGCAGGATCATTAGCTGATGGGCTCTCGTGTACTAGCCACATCCCAGGGGGCCAGAATTACTGCATGTCTCTGCTTAGACCTGAGTCCCACACCCGGGGTCGCCATTTCTCAGTATGTTCCCCTTTAAGGAAATACAAAACCTCTCTAAGCCTTAACTCCTTTACCTATAAAATGGGGTAGTAACAAAACCTGTCTCACAAGAGTGTCATGAGGACTTCATGAGCCCTCTGTGTAAAGTGCCCAGAGCTTGTTATCTTGATGGTGGTGTTGGCTGTGCAGGGGGTTCTAGTATAAGCTTTCCTTGTATAAGAAGAATCAGGAAGAGTTTTTTTCAGATGAAGTACTTTGAACCCAAGGTTTCCAAATATTCCAGTTCCTAACAAGTGGTTTTGCTGCTGCTCCATCGTAAAGCATGACTCATTCTGAAAGAGAATGCCTTTCGCCTTTCTTTGTAACTCCCTCACCTGAGCTTCTCAGGAAGACTTGGAGCCGCTTCCCCTTTCTTGCTTCCCCTCCTGGCTGGAGAGATTTTTTTAGGACTCTCTCACTTCTGGTGGAGAACATTTTAAATTATTTCAAGGGAGAATTGATGTGTTTTCATTGGTTCCCCAAAGCAAAATTCACTTGCATTGATCATCAAGAGAAGGATTAATGCAAGCATGAGGATAAATATAAACACACCGAGATGTAAGGGTAAAGTCATCACTAAGAACATTCTCCTCCCACCCCCACCCCCACCCCCAGTGTACCTGCTTATATGAATGAGTCACTTCTACTAAAAATAGAGACATCCTTAAGAAATGGCAGAGCAGTAATTACTCAGACAGCAGCTTCCTCCACCTGCTTCCCTGGGGCTGGAACTAGGATGCATGAAGACAGAGGCTCTGAGATGGTTCGGAGGGTAGAACAGTCGGAGAGATCTTCTGTGACAAAGGAAAATTTTCAGACCTATACCTTTCATCTGTTTGATATTTTTATTTCTTTTTTTATCTGGAAGAATTGCAGCTTGCAGAGTAGCCAGCCTATTTGCATTTAAAAGGGACTTGGTCCCCTCACAAGTCCCTGCCTGTTCACCTTAAAAATGGAGATAGTGTCCTGTAGCTTTAGGCTTTGATAGTAATGAAGGCCAGGACCTGAGCCTCTGCCTGGCTGTCCTCTGATGGTGTTCATGAGAAGTAATAAGCATATTTGAAAATCCTGAACCCCTACGGAAACTGGCTTCCACTTGTCCCATCCTGGGTATATTTGTGCCTCTTCAGGAAATCAGTTTACTCTTCATCATAGCTCAGCCACTTAACACAGACCCAGCTAGTCTAATAGCAAAAAATCAGCCATGCCATCAACACTGAAAGCAGTCCGCAATACTGTGTTCAGACCAAATGGCATAAAGGGAGATAATATAGGCATTGTATTTTACCTTAGGAAAGTCAGGGTCCCAGCAGAAAACATGCTTTACACCCAAAATAAGTAATTGAGAATTTAATGAAGTGTCTGTTTCCAAAGTATTAGATAGGTATCATGGTTTCCTAGGGATGCCAGAATATAGTACCACAAACTGAATGGCTTAAAACAACAGAAACCTATTGTCCTATAGTTTGGGAGCCTGAAAGTCTGAAATCAAGGTGTCAGCAGGCTATGTTCCCTATGAAACCTAAGGAATTCTTCCTTGCCTCTTCCTAGCTTCTGGTGGTGGCCAGCAATCTCTGGTGTCCTTTTGCTTGCAGCTGTGTAAATCTAATCTGTGCCTTCATTCTCCCTGCCTCTCTGTCTTAACATGGCCTCCTCCTTATAAGAACACCAGTCATATTAGATTAGGGACCACCCTACTCCTTAACGAATGACACTCGCAATAACCCTGCTTCCAAATAAAATCACATTCAGAGGTCCTGGGGGTTAGAATTGCAACATATCTTTTGGGGAGGAACACAATTAAGATTCAAGGAAACAGTCAGATTCAAAGAAGCACCTGGGTCCATCTCTTGCCTTAAGGTACAAGGGACAGAGGGTCCCTGGAACTCTCTGATACCGTGGCTGTAGAAAAGGACTACCTGATAGTTGTGGCCTTAGGGAGAGAATTGCAGCCACTGGCAATGGACAGCCAGACAGGGAGGGAGCAGGGGAAATAAACATTCTGACCTCTGTCTGTCTCATCTCAACCTCTGATCTCCTGGATCTGCTGTTGGTACCTCACGTTGATTGAGTTCAAGAGGAAGCCCAAGGGCAGAAGCCCATTGATGCATTCCCTAAAGGTTGGCCTCCTATAGCATGCAGCTGTGTGACCAAGGTGAAGACTGGATACTGGAGGGGCAATTAGCATAGCCTGTTAACTTCTCCAAGCCTCAGTTTACCTCTCTGTAAATTAGGGATAATAGTGCCTACCTCACAGGCTTGCTAGCTTGGTGTCCAGTACATAGTAATCACAAATGTTAGCAATTATTATTTTATGAGTTCTGGTTATATTCAAATGACCCAACTTCCATGCAACTACCTTATGAGCCTGATAAATATGAGCAGTATAGGGGTCATGTGTATAATGGACACAAATATTCACACAAGTCTTTTTCCCCACAATGTTCTATGATTTTTTTGAGTCATAAACCCAGATGAATGTTGTTCAACACCTGGGACCAGTATTGGCCAGAAGGCAGCTTGGACAAAGGTTGGGATAATTTCCATAATGGAGGTATGGCCAATAGAGTGCCTGATGTACAATGTTTTGGTAGAGCTATGACTGGTACCTTTAGGAGCTCACAGTCTAGCAAGACACAGGTAACTCTCACTGCAAGTAGAAATCAATGAGGATTTAAGACTGATAAGAAAACTGATAGTTCTGCAGTAGGACATCTGAGAGGATTTTGTGGAAGGGTTAATATTTGGGCTTAACCTTGAAAAAAGTAGGATTTGGGCACCTGGAGACTGGGGAGCAGGGGAAGTAACAGACTAAGCCAAGTCAAAGAAATGGGACTGCACAGAGTCTACATAGAACATGAATAGATCTGGTGGCCTACATGGGAGTGTGGATGGAAAGATACAAGACATCAAAGAGGATTATAGGGGATACGGGATTGAAAACAGTAACGATAGTAAAGAATCTAGACTGCCCGGCTGAGTTTCCACCGAGAGCATAGCACTAAATACGTGACAGACATTACGGCTCTCTAGGTCATAGCAGTCCTTCCCTCATGTTCTGACTGTCCACTGACTCTCTTCCCTCCTCAGGACAGCCCTATTTAATAGGTAGTTGTTTCAAGATCCTTCTGAAATTGACCTGAGACTACATCCTGGAGAAGAGAGGCAACTCTTTGAAGCCAGCAGTGGCTCCAACCACTGCAAAGGGAGGAAACCCAGTGCCACCAGCCAACAAACTGTTTGCACACAAAAGACAGGTGTCCAGGAGTGACAGGAGCACCAGAGAGAGAGAGTCACCCTGGTGGAAGGTAGCCCCAGAAACAGAGAGGCCCCATAAATCAGTGTTGGGGAGATGCCAATCCCTGAGGAGGCGGGAGAGGACGGATGGTGGACACCAGGGAAGGGACTCGGCTTCACCAGGTGGGTGACAAGTTCTAATGGAGTACACCCAAAGAAGTTGAGGGGAGGGAGCAGGTGAACAAAGAGAAACCGAGGCATTTCAACTACCACAGTTGCAAAGAAGTGGGAGGAGAAGAGGGTGGGAAGTGCAAAGAGACCCCAACTACACATGGGATTTGAAGAGGCAAAGGAGGTGGAAAGAAAATGCAGTGATAAAAAGAAGGAACATAGGAGCTTTGTGACTCTGCTCTGAGGGCTCTGAAGGTGGGAAGAAAATATGGGAATCTTCCAAACAGAAAAAGCGAGAATCTGGGAAAAGACTGAAGGCATATCAATACATGAGGATGGAAGATAGGAAAAGCATTTTAGAGAGGGTATTTGGAATCAAGTGGTAAGAAAAGAGTTGAATGGGGAAAAAAAGAGAGACTTGAGATAGAAAGTGAGGCTCCACAATATAGATTTTTAGACTGACCAAAAACAAGAGAAGATCATCCTAGGGATCTGAAGGCCAAAATACATTGGACAGGTTGTGGTAGGAGCAAATAGGGGATAAAATTAGACCAGTGTAAGGTCAACAGAACTAACCACACAAAGCAATATAGACTTCCCAGGTATAAGTTTTTACTTTTTCTATTTTCCTTTTTTATATTGGTTGTAGTCTTGGTAACCGCAAAGACTCTGTATTCTGTTCATTATGGTATCTTACATAGCAATTTGACTTAAATGGAAACCCTCTCTATGGAAATGATCCATTCCCCAGTTTCAGAGAGAAATACAATCCAGTTCACAGCATTGAAGCTGACAATCTGAGGCCTTGCACAAACCGTTCTGAAAGAGCCCACTTTTCATAATTACAGACCCAGCTTCCGAAATCCAGCGGGAGAAAGTGATTCAGGCTCTGCAGGTGCAGATAGAACTTGTGGCCACCGTGATCTTTTTTCATAATCAACTATAGCTCCTTCAGATTCACTGTTAAACATGTGGTTTTCAAGCCACTGTGTCCCCCTCCCATGTCCACAGAAGACATCACTGGACAGTCTCAGTGAGCCCAGCCTCTCCCAATGAGCCCAGCCAGGTGTGAAGGAGCTCAAATTGTTCTCAGCACAGCACTCCAGGTCACTTCCACCCCAACTGTAATCGCCGAAGGAGTTGAGACCCACTTGCCAACAGCCTTTGGAGAGTCTTTACTGTGCTTCTTAGAAGAAGTTTGTATGACTGGAATTAGTATCACTGGGAAACTCTGTAAATCTGTAGTGAAGAAAATCCTTCACTAATTGATGCAGTAACTTGAGGTCATGTTACAGATGTGTGACGCCCTCGACTTCATCCAGCCACATCACTGAACAAGAGTTATGAACAACTGTGTTTTCCAGATAACTGAAACCTGTTCACTTCAAGTGCCGTTTCTGATGGAAATCTTTCTAAGGAACACTCATTACACACTCCCTGGCTTGGGAAGCAGAGCACATTAGATACCATTTAACCTTTCCATTTTTTGAACATATTTTAAAATATTTTGTCCACTTCTACAGGTGTCTCAGAAGACATCTTCCTCTCTTCCTATTAACTTTTATATCTGTAGAATGCCCCCTAGGTCAGCTTCTGGTGGTTGCAATCTTTCGTGGTTCTATATAAATTTTTGGACTATTTTTTCTGTTAAATACAGCATTGGTCTTGATAGGAATTGTGTTGAATCTATAAATTGCTTTGGGTAGTATGAGCATTTTAATGATTTTATTCTTCTTATCCATGAACATGGTATATGCTTTCACTTATTTGTATATTTTTAAATTTCTTCACTGTCTTATAATTTTCCAACTACAGGTATTTTACATCCTTGGTTAAACTTATTCCTAGTATTTTTTTTTATTACTGATACTTTACTGAATTCATTTATCTGTTTTAGTAGTTTTTTGGTGGAATCTAAGGGTTCTCTATATACAGTATCATGTCATCTGCAGATAATGACAGTTTTACTTCCTCCTTTCCAATTTAGATACCTTTTATTTCTCCTTCTTGTCCGATTGCTATGGGTAGAACTTCCAGGACTGTGTTGAATAACAGCGGTGAAAGCAGACATCCCTGTCTTATTCCTGGTCTTAAGGGAAACACTTGTAGTTTTTGTCCATTGAGTATGATGTTGGCGATGGGTTTGTCATATATGGCCTTTATTACATTGAAGTATGTTACCTATATTTACACTTTGCTGAGAATTTTCATCATAAATGGTTGCTATATTTTATCAAATGCTTTTTCTGCTTCTATCGATACGATCATGTGCTTTTTAGCCTTCATTTTGTTTATGTGGTGTATCACATTAATTGATTTGCAAATATTATACTGACCTTGCTTCCCCAAAATAAATCCCCCTTGATCATGGTGTAAGATCTTTTTAATGTATTGTTGTATCCGGTTTGCTAATATGCTGTTGAGGATTTTAGCATTTATGTTCCTCAGGGATATTGGCCTATAGTTTTCATTCTTTGCAGTATGTCTGTCAGGTTTTGGAATTCTGGTAATGCAGGCCTCATAAAATGTGTTTGGGAGTCTTTCCTCTTCTTGGAGTTTTTGGAATAGTTTAAGAAGGATAGGTGTTAGTTTTTCTTTCAATGTTTGGTAAAAATCATCTGTGAAACCATCTGGTCCAGAACTTTGGTTTGTTGGGAATTTATTTATTTATAAATTTATTTTAGTCTTGAGAGTATTATAGATGTCCCCCTTTTTCCACCCATTGCCCCCTTCCACCTGGTTCCCGCCCTGCCCCAGGCCTTCACCATCCTATTGTCTGTGGCCATAGGGAATGTATATATGCATACTAGTATAAATTCTTTGGTTAATCTCTTCCTCCCCTCCTCCCCTCTTCCCTCTGAGATTCATCAGTCTGTTCCGTGTTTCCAAGCCTCTGGTTCTATTTTATTCATTGGTATATTTTGTTCATTAGATTTCTTGTTCATTTATGTTGATTTTTAGAATCAATTGTTGATAGATTTGCATTTATTGCCTTTTTATTGTTCATATTTTTAATCTTTTTCTTCTTCTTCTTCTTCTTCCTCTTCTAAAAGAATACCCTTCAACATTTCATGCAATACTGGTTTGGTAGTGATGGACTCCTTTAGCTTTTTCTTGTCTGTAAAGCTCTTTATCTGACCTTTAATTCTAAATGATAGCATTGCTGGGTAGAGTAATCTTAGTTGTAGGTCCTTGCTATTATTCATCACTTTGAATATTTCTTGCCACTCCCTTCTGACCTGCAAAGTTTCTGTTGAGAAATCAACTGACAGTAATATGGGTACTCCCTGTAGGTAATTAACTGCTTTTCTCTTGCTACTTTTAAGATTATCTCTTTGTCTTTAACCCATGGCATTTTAATTATGATGTGTCTTGGTGTGGGCCTCTTTGGGTTCCTCTTGTTTGGGACTCTCTGCACTTCCTGGACTTTCAAGTCTACGTCTTTCACCAGGTAAAAGAAGTTTAGCTTTTTCTTATCTGGGAAGCTCTTTATTTCTCCTTCAATTTTAAATCATAGCCTTGCTGGGTAAATAGTCTTAGTTGTAAGTCCTGCTTTTCATCACTTTGAATATTTCATGCCAATTCCTTCTGGCTTGAAATATTTCTGTTATAAATCAACTGACAGTCTTAACTGGGAGCTCCCTTGTAGGTAACTAAATGTATTTCTCTTGCTGCTTTTAAAATTATCTTTGTTTTTAACCTTTGCCATTTTAATATGATATATCTTGGTGTGGGCCTCTTCGCTTCATCTTATTTGGGACTCTCTGTGCTTCCTGAACTTGTGTATCTTTTTCCTTCACCAAGCTAAAGAAATTTTCAATCATTATTTCAACCAAAGCTGAACTAAAGCCAGGTGAGCTGCCCCATAGTGCTAGTTGCATTTTACTGGTCAGATATTGGTACAGGGCAAAAAAGATGGAAATAATGGCATGAACAAAAGCAGAAAAGAGTAGGCCATGGCAGGTCATCTTGCTCACTGTGCCTTTTGCATAGTAGAGGCTCAGTAAATATTAGTTAAAGACTTGAATGGATGAATGAATCATTGAAACTGGTGTTATAAGTAATAAAGAGGAAAGACTGAAGTCAAGGACACTAGTTTTGAACAGGCATAAGGATTTGAACAAGGGTGATTGTATTAGATTCCTATAAATGCTGTAACAAATTATCATAAATTTTATGACTTAAAACAACACATGTTTATTACATTAAAATTCTGAAGGTCAGAAGTCTAAAATCAGGATGTTGGCAGGAGTGTGTTCTTTCTGGAGGCTTTAGAGGAGACTTCATTTCTTTGCTTTTTTAAGTTTCTAGGGGCTGAACTACATTTTTTAGCTGTGGCCCCTTTGCCCATCTTCAAAACTCATCACTCTAACCTCTGGTTCTGTATTCACACCTTTTTTTTGTTGTTATTAAGCTAATTCTATTACCTTCCTCTTATTAGGACCCTTGTGATTACATTGGACCTGACAGATAATCATGATAATCTTCATGTGTCAAGATTTTTAATTTAATTACATTCACAAAATTCCTTTTGCCATATAAGGTAATAGATTGCTGAGGTTGGAAAGATCATGGACATCTTGGGGATGTTATTCAACCTACCATGGTAATGTCAAATTCCAACTTTTTTTTCTTTCACCAAACAAAAAGCCAGAAACTAGAGGAAGTACCCTATCATCAAAACAAATAAAAGTGAGAATATAATAATCAATGACCTCTAATCATATGCATATTAAATATAAGGTACTATTCATTAGCTTTAGATTTAGAGATTCAAAAGATCTGGAATTCCTCTGTAGGCACAAGGATATTTTGAGAGTAATCTTAAGGAACAAAGTACTATTATGCCACAATGGGTTAAGGGGCATTTTTATGTTAACCTATACAGAACATATAACTTCATGAATTGACTTTGAAAATTAATTTTAAAAAATAGTTCTTTGCAACTGAAAAAAAAAGGGGGGGAACAAAGTAATGTGGGTATCTCTTGCAATCAAGCAGTTTACTTGAGGAAGGATTCACTGGCATCTGCTCACAAAGGACTGCCCAAATGGGAGAAGGCAACAAAGACTTACAAGGAGAGGAAACCTGATTACTCTTTGAGAAATAACTATGGCCAGAGATGAAAACTAAGTTATAAGAATAAGCTGAGGGCTCTGGATTGCTTCATAGGAACACCTGTAAGAATTAGGAAAAGGCAGGCATGTCCCAACACACACTGTCATCAGTTCAGTGATCTCAGTAATTTTTTAGGGCTCATTAGCTTGATGCCTCCCTCTTCTCATTTGCAAAATAAAGGTGCTGGTTAGATAAGAAACTCCAGATTTTTTAAAATCTAATTTACAAAATAGTGATAGTTTACTTGCACTCATAACAAAACACTCTGGGTAAGGCTGGAGTAGGGAGAATGAGGGGAGGAGAAGGGAGGAGAAGGGGAAAGGAGAGCGAAGCCCAAGAGAGGAGGGAGGATTTCCCATTGGCAAACTTGTAAGTTCCTTAGTGCCTTGATGTCATCTCTTATTCTTCCCAGCAGCACTCATTGCTTTCAGTGGGTAGTGGTGCTAAGATCATGGCTTCTAGGTTAGACTCTACTCACCATATGACCTTGGACAAGTGCCCTCGTTTCTCTCTGCTATATATTTTTGTCTATAAAATAGGAATAATAATAGCACCTTTGCCACTGGGTTGTTGCAAGAATTAAACCAGGCACTATATGTAAGGTACTTAAAACAGTACCACCTAGTAAGTACTATTGTAAATATTGGCATCATTATTATTAGATGCTATTAGTGCTGACATCGCTACTAGTTGGAGTGTTGTAGCATTACTAAGAAAGTTTATTTCATACCGTATTGTAAAAGCAAATGAGATAATCAAGGCTTCAGATCTGTGCTGTACTGTTGGTCCAGATCTGAGCTTGATTCTATAAAGGTGCTTATTTTTTAGTTTTCAATTTTTAAAAAACAGCACATAATTTATCTTTGAGTCATGTAGACATCCTATCAATGCAAGTTGACCACTTAGCTAAGATTTCTCTTCAAATGTAAGCTACAGTATAGAGTTCTCCATTTCAGTCTTGCAACTTGAATTGGCTATTAATACTGGCACCAGAAAAAAATAGAAGACAATTTTGTTTAAAAAAAGAAAGAACAAACACTGTGAATTAAATTCTATTTTAGTTGTAAATCTTTGTTTCTTGTTTTTGTATTTTTATTTGTGTGTGTACACATGCCATGTTTTGTTTTGTCTGCAGATGGCTTGGCTGTCTGTAAAAAAAACAAACTGGTCTACTCAAGGACATAGCTGACTATTTTAATGAGGCCAAGGTCACAGTTTCAGTTCCCATTTGGCCAGTTAGCTTTGCTCTCTGCTCCCTTACATAGCTAAAGGCTGCTCCCTCGTTATCACATCCAAGCCTGTGTCCCATGGGATGGGAGAATGAGGGGAAAGGCAGATCACCAGGGCTGCTCCACAACCACTGGTCAAGCTTATGGTACGAGAGTCCTCTGGAAATGTTAGCTATAATCACTCATCAGGTTGTTCTTCTTTGTTTTTATGTGATCACCACTTCATACTTTTCCCTACAGAAATCTATTTTGGGCTCTGTTCCTCTTAACCGGTAGACTAGATCATTTCAGCATCCATCCTCATTACCGCCAGAGTAGTCTCCTGGGACCCAATTAGTACCACTATTTTTTTGTCTTCTGGAGGCATTACATCTTTGGTTTCTTAAATTTTCAGCTGTAGGGTTTGTTACCAAAAAAAAAAAAAAAGCCTGCTAATAACAGCTAACATTTATTGAGCACTTACCCTGTGTCAAGACCTTCTACATGAGTTATCTCCTTTAATCCTCAAAGTAGCCTATGAGGTAGAACCTGATTTTCCTTTTGTCCAATGAGCACTGAGGTTGAGAGCAGTACACTCAGTCAGGAATTAAATTCCTTCAGTTGCTTCTAGATCCTGCACCCTTTAGCCACTGTGCCATGACACTTCCCTACAGACCTGACACTCTGGGCAGAATAATTAGCAACTAGGTGATTACTGCAGATTCACACTGCTCTGAATTGGTACCTAATTTGGGTGGATGCCATTATATTGTGTCACCCTTTTTTTGGAACTATATCCAAGACGGCCACCTGGCAAACTGTGCTAATTGGACAAGCTCTTCCTGTGCCAGCAATTGAATCTTATTCCTATGCAATGTCCACATTCTTAGCTGAATCACATGCCACTGGGGGTAAGTAGGCGATTGCCTGGACCTCAGAAATACTTCACTGTACGGAGATGTTTGAACATGCTGGTTCTTGTGACCAAAGAAAACCTATATTTGAGGAAGTCTTTGATCCAGATGTACTCACTCCAAATGTCAGTATGTACTAGACGCTATTTTTGGAAGTGATTTTCAAATGCTAAAAGAAACCCCACATTGAATTTCAAACACAGTTGTTCTTACCAACTTCCCAGCCCATAAATGAAGATATGGTTCTAGTGGCTTAAGAAGTGGAATGGTATAACATCAGTGCTTTTTTTTAAATGCACTAGTATTTCAGATCTTCCTATAGATTTTGAAATAGCCAACACAATTCAAGATGCTGATTAACAAGTTTTCCCTTCTTTTTTTTTTTTAATATCCCAAGGATATTTTCCCATTGATTTTTAGAGAGAGTAGAAGCAAGAGGGAAAGACAGAGAGAAATATCGATGTGTGAGAAAGACATTGATTGGTTGGCTCCTGTACAAGCCCTGACCAGGGTCCGGGCTGGGAAGGAGCCTGCAACTGAGGTACATGCCCTTGACCAGAATTGAACCCAGAAGCCTTCGGTCCGCAGGCTGCCGCTCTATCCACTGAGCCAAACAAGTATTACCTTCTTCAAAAGCAAAGATAACTTAATACATCTCAATGCTTATCATAAAAGCAAATACAAAATGTCTACAGCCCTAACTTCAAGAAACAAAGTTTTATGTACCTTGATTCTCAAAACTACTTAGCTATAGCTTCAGATCTCTAAATATTTACAGTGTTTACAAGTTGGGTAATATTTGTCACTGATTCATTTCTAGCATTTAAATGGGTCGGACTGATCCCTGATCTTGAACTTTCCTAGATGAGTTCACCATTTCCCATCATCCACTTCTTCTGAACAATTGCTGGGGTGATGTGGAGGTGGGTGGTGTGGAGGGGGGCAGTTTGTTTTTAATTGACAATGGTCATATTTACTAAACCCTCTTATTTTGGAATGAATATCAGCAGGCCTAGGCAGTCTGAGTAAAACCGGTTTCATAGATTGTTTTATATAAAAGCCAATAACCAACCCTAGCCCTTTAATCGTAAAAGTGTCCCTTTTTATTAGATGCCCCTCCTTACCATTGAATCAGTATCTACCCAGTACTCCTTGGCCCAACAGAATTGATAATGCTTTCCCTGATCCAAATAATGCTCTTACAAATTGTCTCCTCGTTGGGGCTTTCTTCCTCCAGGTGAACTTTTTTCACTTCTTAAGTGGTTTAATTTCCTAGTTTTGTAGCATTCTGTTATATTGGTGCAGGTTCTAGTCTTAGCCAATTTGATTATTTTTCTTATCTTCACTTTTTCTCTTTCTCTGTTCTGAAATTCTTTCCATAAGCGGCATCCAACACTTTGGGGTTTTTTTTGTTGTTGTTTTTTGTTTGTTTCTCAATTTCCCCACCTCATCTTCTGCTACTTCTCTGAATTCTTTAAATCTAACATTGTGAAATGTGTTATCCTTGTTTGGCAGATTTTCCTTCTTTATTAGAATCAGACAGGTGTGGCAATACCACTTATTAATTGGATGGCCTTAAAGCAAGTTGTTTAGCCTTGCTGCCCATCTGGAGGAGGAAGATAATGAGTCTACTGTACAGGGTTGATGTCTCTCTTATATGAACTAATGACTGCCTGCTGCCTAGTACAGTTTATGACACTTCAGTTAATGTTAGCACCATTTTTATTTTTGAGAACTAGGTAATAGTGCTGTCTTGGAAAATGGCTTTTCATCTTTTATCTTTCTTTCTTGCTTTGCACAAATACTCCTTGCCTCTACCACCAATAAGAGGAGGAAGGAGGTTCAAACTCAGGGTTCACAATGCTTATATGAATGTAAAGAGCTGTTGTTTAATTCAAGTGGGACACCCAGTAACCTTGTTTATCACAAGCATTTTCTTTATGCTGATTGTGAAATCAACCATTGATAGGAACTATAATCCTATGTAATAAAAGGCTAATATGCAAATTGACCGAACAGCAGACAGATCGGTTGCTATGATGCATACTGACCACCAGGGGCAGACATTCAATGCAGGAGCTTCCCCCTGGTGGTCAGTGTGCTCCATAGGGGGAGCGCCTCTCAGCCAGAAGCTGGGCTCACAGCTGGCGAGCGCAGCGGCGGTGGTGGGAGCCTCTCCCACCTCCGCAGCAGTGCTAAGGATGTCTGACTGATGGCTCACTCCAGGAGCAGGCCTAAGCCCTCAGTCGCACATCCCCCAAGGGCTCCTGGACTGTAAGAGGGCACAGGCCTGGCTGAGGGACCCCCCCATACACACACACACACACACACACACACACACACACACACAGTGCACAAATTTCGTGCACCGGGCCTCTAGTGATTCTTATAAAGAGGGAAGAACCTATATTCACTTAAAGGAGTGGGTTTAATAATAGAGATATAAATGATACCCAGCTGATTAATTTCCTAAGCACTCTTTCCTGCTGCTAATAAATCTTGTTTATTTCCTCCTCTCATCTTAATCCAGAAATGTTCTTCTTCTGTTTATGTTTACATTGTCCTACTTTGAAAGTACCTCTAATGCCCCATTTCCCTGTTTCTCCCATGGTGATCCTTGATCAAGGTGCTGTTCTGAGCAGTGCTTGCCCCACCTCATCTCAGGGATATAGTCACATGAAAACACAGCCATGAACATCCACATCTTTTTTATCCTCCCCACATGCTCCTTACTTTTCTCATTTTAGAGACCTATTTGTGTCTTGTTTTCTTTAGCCAAATTTTCAATAAAAGATATTTAGGAAATGCCAACACAGACCATCTGTAAGTTCCCTCAGATAAAAAGGATGACTTGAAAGAGTTTTGACAGCTAAGTGCTCCTGTAAATACCTTTACTAAGTCCCTAGGTCCTATGAGAGAGATATAGATGACTGTGACTTATTTTTTTGTGGAGGAAGAGTTCACAATATTAGAGGAAAAATAAATAAAAATAAACTGCTAAATCAAGGAAGACTGTGAATACTGCTATAATAGAGGAATCCCCATGATAAGAAGGAAAAGGAAATTAATTTTATCTTGGAAGGCTTCATGGAAGAGGTGAGAGTTAAAGGATGGAAGGAAGTTCAACAGTCATCTACAGAGGAATTGGCCAAAGATAAAATTCTAGACAAGTGATACAACTAAACAACTAGCAGCTTCTTTTGCTCAGTATGTGTGTGTATGCATGCACCTTTGTGTGCAGATGTGTGTATACACATATGTGTCTGAGGATGGGGGAAGAAATTGTGCGAAATGCATGTCTGCAAAGATTGTTTGCAGCCGTATTTTTAAGGCTATAAAAGCCACAGAAATTTAGGTTCACTGCAGACATGCTCAAAGAGAAAATATCAGGGAGAGAGAGAGGGAGAAAATCGGGAAACAGTGTTTACATCTTGTTCCTGTCTGATGAGCACATCCTTGAAAAGGAGAGCTTGTCATTATCTATCAAAACCTTCCTGGTGGAACTGCGTGTCTGTCCATCTTATCCCACCCAATTTGAGGCCCCGCACGCTGATCCATTCCTCCCAGCAGCGACCTTTCTTTTAAAGGCAAACCTGTCCTGACATCATTGATGTTTTTGATTCAGCACTCAGCACGTTAGAATCCTTTCTGAAGGAAAGAAAGTGTGTCAGCCCTAGAGTGACATCCCCCGCCCCCAGCCCCTCGCTTGCTGCTGAGAAGGATATGGTGTGTGTTTTGTGATAATCAGTGGCAAGGGCAATTTCAAAGAAGAGAAACGATCTATTGGGTGAAAGCACAATTTCTCTTCCAATCTTCAAGGGGAGTCTGAGAACAAGCAAGAAATTCAAATGGTTTCTGTTTTACTTTGTGAGAAAAGAAACATATAAGAAGATATATATGGCCGAGGCTGGTTTGGCTCAGTGGATAGAGCGTCGGCCTGCGGACTCAAGGGTCCCGGGTTCGATTCCGGCAGGGGCATGTACCTTGGTTGCGGGCACATCCCCAGTAGGGGGTGTGCAGGAGGCAGCTGATCGATGTTTCTCTCTCATCGATGTTTCTAACTCTCTATCCCTCTCTCTTCCTCTCTGTAAAAAATCAATAAAATATATTTTAAAAAAAAAAAAAAAGAAGAAGAAGAAGAAGATGTATATGCACCAGAACTTATCTGTTTGACTCTTAGTTGTACAAAATAGCTAGAATTCCTTGCCTTCTGGCTAAAGCTCAGATCCTGCTGAACTGTTGAGCCTATCAATGATTGTATTGTTTTACATCATTTCCAAGGTGATTTCACTTACATCATCCCATTTCCTCTTCCTCACATTCCCAGAAAGAATTCTCATAGTGTTATAGCTGAGGAGGGTGTGGCCAGAGAGGCTGAGAGCTTTCCCAAGATCACTCAGGTGGGAAGATTGGGAAGGAGACTCCAAAGGGGTCCTCTGACCCAGGTCCAGTGCCCTTTGCATTTCAAGCGCAGCTGCTTCTCTAGGGGGTCAGTGCCTTTATTTGTTTATTTATTTTACTTTATTTTTACTGTTGACACTGTTACTGATGTTCCTATTTTCTCCTCCTTTGCCCATCTCCTCCCAGCCCCCAAACCCTCTTCCCTCCAGCCATCACCACACTGCTGTCCGTGTGCTTCGGCTAATCTCCTCACCTTCCATCCAGTCCCTCCCGCTTTCCCTCTGACAGCTCTCCGTCTATTCCATGTATCCACGCCTCTGGTTCTATTTTGTTCGTCAGTTTCTTTTGTTCATTAGATTCCACACTGACTGGACAAGGACAGTTCCTCCGAGATCCTTTACAAACTGAAAAGTTCATATTTGTGCTTCATAGTGAACAATTAGAGCAAAGTCTTCTTTCCTGCAGAACTAATGTGGGGAACCCAACATGGAGGTGTGGAGTTGGCCAGAGGCCTGGATGCCAGGGCCACTAGAGATGCCCCTCCTCACCTGATCCTGTGCTGCTCTTGAGCCCAGACCCAGTGTCATTGGGACCCACCCAGAAAACGCCCATCCTTTCCCCCTTCTGTGCTGAGCCCCACCTCTTCCACACCCTTCTTTGCATCATGTTTTTGTTCTGTTTTTTAACTTATCTTTATTGTTGAAAGTATTACAGATGTCTCCCTTTTTTCCCCATTGACCCCCTCCACCATGCTCCTGCCCCTCCCCAGGCCTTCCTTCACGACACTATTGTCTGCCCATAGGTTTTAAAAACAGATTTATTCTTTTGTTACTGTGTTTATTGTTATATGTGGAGAATTCACTCTGAAGTACAAAATATGTCCTTATTTTTCTCTTACAGCCATAAACTCACAAACTAAAATCTTACCTAATAATAGACAAACATGTAAATTGACCATACCTCCGCTACGCCAACAGCCAATCAGGAGTGATATGCAAATTAACCCAACAAAGATGGCAGTTGATTTGCATACACAGGTGACGAGTGACGGGGGTGGGACGCTTGTGTCATCAAGGCGACGACATAGGTGTGCTGCCCCACCCCCAGTTTCTCAGGGCCTCTGGGCAGCGTGGGAAGGCGAGGCCAGAGCGGAAAGAGGCAGCTCCGGGGCCTGAGCGGAAAGGGGCTGGGCCGGAGTGGAAAGGCGGTGCCGGCAGCCAGGGAAAGGAAAGCCCATTGTAGCACAAATCTTCGTGCACTGGGCCTCTAGTGTGCTAAATAATAGTCTGAAAAAATCTATTGTAACAATGCAGCATACTCATTGGGAGAAGAAAAAATTTAAGTTTAAAAAGTGTCCATTTACAGTTAACCACCAATATTCCTAAGATGGTAGAAATTCCAGAAATATTGGTCTTTACAAGTGAATATGAATAGAAATTATATTAATACAGTAGCTGATGTAATGAGAAGCAGGCAAGGTGTTTTTTTATGTCCTTGGTCTATGTCTTTGCCGATATAGCTTGAATATTAAGATTATTTCTTTCATTGGTTGGGGTGAGGAGATCTGAAGAAGCTAAACAAAATAGAATGTAATAACATAGGATGTTATTTTCTCACCTTTATGTATTGTATGTGTCTTATTCTCCTTGTTTAGTTTCATGCCTGTTCAAATTTTGTTCTGAAATTTTCATGGTTAATTCATGAAAAAGACTCCATTTGGGTAAATGTACCTATCGACTTAGAGATCAGAGAGTGAGAACACTAATAGAGTCATTCACCTTCAAAACTTTCAGAGCAGACAAGTAACCTTAATGGTGACAAATATTCCTGATGAAGAATGCTATTTTCAGATATTTATAAGTATTCATTAATCAAAGTATGAAAAATGGCATGGTTAGTTTTTTTAAAAATATACAATCAACATGAGCATTTTATGTTTCAAGCATATTTCTTATGTAAAAAAAATAGAAAAATATGCATGAGCTACAGGCAAGAGAGGGAAGCAGGATTGCAGTTTAAAATTTTTTAAGCCAGAATTGATGACTAACAGCACAGACCTTGGGCCTAGAATACCTGGGTTTGGAACTCAACTCCTTTACTAATTATAATGCACTTTGGACAAGTGATTTATTTTCTGCTTCCTCGGTTTTCTCAGCTTCTCCAGTCTGTAACATGGGGATGGGAATAGAACTTATAAGCTGTTATAAGGATTCAGTGCGTGAATCTATGTTAAGTGCATAGACCTTTCCTGGCCTCATAAGCAGTCACGGTCACCTTAAACATTTATAAACATATCAGTTTAGTCTGAATGCTCTTTTACTTGAGAATCCAATCTCCCGCCTATATTCATTTGAATCTGAATGTCCTCATACATTTATTTATTTATTTATTTATTTATTTATTTATTTATTTCCAGAAGAGCAGAAATCAACAATTCTAAGCACCACCTCTCCCCACCACCCATAATACCAATACTTCTGCCATCAGCATTTCCAACTCTGCACCTTCTTCTCACTTTACATAAACCTTTGCTCCAGATGGGAGATGCCATTCCTCACTATCCTCCAAGTTCACAACTGCAGTGTTGAGATGGACTAGTGTGGCTTCTGGTGTGAGGCAGTGTGTGTCATAGGCAGTTTTATTATTATTCACAATGATGAACGTACCCAAGTTCATAAATTTGCTTTTACCAATGAGAGTAGTTTCAGGTTATCTCAATTACTTCCTCCTCAATAATTGAGTTCCCATAAGCTTCCACAAATAGGGAGGAGGCAAAGATGTAACAGTCTGGTGAATCCTACACTCTATGCACTAAGCAGATCACTGGTCCACAGCTGTGCAAGTATCGCACGTGTCACCTTCATGGGTTTCAGAAAAAAAACAAGTTGAGAAGTGCTGTCCTAAGCAACACGTTGATAGTGATGCATTGCAAGTGCTTTGCAAACTGGAAAGGCATACACAGATGTTCATAGTTATTCTTGGCAAATACATGTTACAGAGAGAAGACTCAGACATGACAAGTCTGCCCCTTCCAAAGGACGGAAGAGTGTTTGGGGCAGTTGTTCTGGGGCACAGTATCCATGGCAATAAGGCTCTCTCATCCATCCTCTGGAGCATATCTGGATTAGACCCACTTACTGGCACATCAGTAGCAAACACTCCAAATACACAGAAATATATCCCAAAGGTTCTATGCTCCATTTGCTGCCATTTTAAGGACATTTCCGCCAGTTATTCAAATTTAATAATGATAGCAAATTGTGAAGTAGCTGGGGCATATCAAAGAATAAGCTGGCGATTCTTCCTACAAACAAGATTAACGAAAAACGTAACATCTGGCCTGAATAATGGCTCCTTTGATTTCTACAAACAGACAATTCAGTAGGAAAGAAATATTAAATCTAGTATTTTTATACTCTAGAGTCCATTGAATTTTGTAAAATGCAGGCCTAAGTAAAGCAAGTGTTTATAATTGTTAAATATTTAGAATTAAGATACAAGTTCTTTATCTTAACAGGGTCAGGACAGCTTACATTTGATATGCAAAGAGCATTCAAAATCAGCAATTACTAAATTAAATCTGCTGAGTTTTTGTAAGTGGCCAGAGGATTTATGAATTCATTCAGACCTGTAAAAAAAATTAATAGCATCTCTAGACCAGGATCTCATGATCATGAAACATGAAAAGTCATAGCAGCACAAGCACATACCTCCCTCAAAGCCAAACTGCACACCAAAGCCAGCAGATTCCATGTGATCTGTGTGAGCAGGACTCCTGGGCATAGCTATATGTTAGGTGGCCTCTGCATTAGCGAGCTTGCCTCCGAGTGTACACTTAGCTTAGAAGACTGACCTTGTGGTCTCAGTACACTGCCACCTGGTGTCAACACTATGCCAGCCATGGCTTCTGAGCCGTACATATTGAACTCCCCTAAGCATTGTCACCAACCCACTCTGTCCAGGCCACCTCCCAGGTGATGACTAGACACATTGTCACTAAGGTCACCCTGCTCCCTCCAAGATCGACCTCAGCCCACTGGAGGGTTCCTCCCGCTGGTCCCAGATCCTGATGTGTGGACCCAGCGCAGGATGTGAGAGAGAGTGGTAGGCCAAAGGCGGGGACACCTTCTAGCCTCTGTTGAGGTGCATGAGGAACCTTTCCTTCCACCTGCATCTTCCCCTCCCCAAAAGCCAAGCCAGTCTCCCTCCCAGCAACCTGTCCTGGGAACTCTTCAGTCTCAAGGACTCTGTCCTCTCCCCCTTCCCCCCCAGCTCCTTCCCTCTGAGGCAGATTCCACTCTAGATTATGTGGGAGCTATGTCCTCTCTAGGCCTACTGAGGTTGGTGCTAATTTTACTGAAAAAAAATGGAGACACATTTTTGCTTTAGAATTGACGGGATTTGCTGGTGGATTGGATGTAGGAGAGAGGAGGAGGAGAAAAATGAAGCTGGACTCCTAATTTTGGGGCTTGATCAGTAAGGTAGATGGTAGTGCCATCCTCTATTAAAGGGTGCATGGAAGATTAACAGGTTCGTGAAGTAGAAATAAATATTTCCAGTGAACATGTGTTGCTTTTATAGTCCAAACATATACGTGTTATGTTAAGTGTTAAAAAATGTTTAAACAACCTAAAATAAACCAAAGAAATATGAAGATGTTTTGTAACATCTAAATTTGTGATTGGACTGATCCCAGCAGCACAGAGAGAAAGGCACCTACTAGTCTTCTAGATTCCATATTTGACCCCCCTCCCATCTATATCGCAACAAAAGCCATCTTTTTATTTGTTATATAATTTATTTAATTTTTTTTAGAGAGAGAGAAAGGGGAAGGGAGAGAGAGAGAGAGAAACATCGATGTATGAGGGAAACATTGTTCGGCTGCCTTTCACACGCGCCCGCACCTTAACATCTATGAAAGTGCACTTCGGCCTTTGAAATCTATCATGTCCGCTAGACATCGAATGGAGATGGCAAATTGCCAGGTGGATGTGAGGGTTTAGAGGTGTCTGATAGTGGTATTTAAGGCTAAGGGATTGTTGGAGAACAGAAGAGGACAGAGTCCTTGAGACTGAAGGGAAGTCAGCGAGGTAGAAGGAAACCCTGAGAGAATGAGAGGAGTAAGACAGATGCTGAGATGGCCAGTGAGATGTGGGGACAGGGAAGTAGTCGCTGTCTTTGTGTCATAGTGGTCCTTGGTGACTTGGACAAGAATAGTATCACTAGACGAGTGCATCAGCCTCCTGACTAGTCTCCCACATTCCATATTTGAGCTCCTATTTACATAGCAACAAAAGTCATCTTTTTTTATATTATTTATTTAATTTTTTTTTTTTTGAGAGAGAGAGAGAGGGGAAGGAAGAGAGATACAGAAACATCAATGTATGAGAGAAACATTGATCAGCTGCCTTTCACATGCACCCACACTGGGGAATCAAACCCACAACCCAGAAACCTGCCCTAACCGGGAATCTGACCAGCAACCTTTTGGTGCACAGATTGACCCTCCAACCCACTGAGCCACACCGGCCAGGGCTTGAAAGCCATCATTTTAAGACAAATCTCATCAGCCACTTGCTTGAAAACCTTCATTGGCTTACTTACCATTTGGACTTAGAATAAAATCCAAACTCCCAGGGCTAGACATAGGGTGAGGTGAGTGAGGTACAAAATTTAAGAGGCCACCCGAAATCTCAATAATCAAGATAAATAATATTTAAATGCAAGAGCTTTTTTAAAAAAATCAAATAGACAAACTACAGGCAAGGGGCCAGCCCCTTGTTTTTATAAAGTTTTATTGCAACCAGGGCCGAGATTAGGGTGATGTGTGTGAAAAAGGGTCATGGGAGTGCTGGGTCAAAATGTTTAAAATCTTTATTTAGAATCTTGAACTTTGGGCTCAATTATGGAATTTTTGTTAATGTTGATTTTTGAAATATTGCATTTATATCACTTATATTACTGAGTAGGAACTGAGGCTTAGGGAGCCCCCCCCAACAACTAGCTGGAGGCCACAATATTAGTCATTGGCAGAACCAGGGCTCTTTGCAACACCCCGTTCTGCAGGGTCACTCCAGGGCTTCCTCCTCCTGACTCATACCCTGTTTGTTTTCAGTGACCATGTGTTGTTTTCATGGTCAAAACATAAACTTACAAATACAAGTTTAAGTCTTTAAAAATGTTTAAAGCAACCTAAAATAAATCCCAAGCTCACGAAGATGTTTTGCCCAGCAGTACAGAGAGAATGGCACCCACCTTTAACATCTCCAAAGGTGAAGATTCAACTTATTTTCCAAATCGATCTGATCTCATGCAGCGAGTGCCCAGCGAGGCACATGGGTAAATGACAGCAGGAGAGTCGTTTTAGATAAAACTGATGAAGCTTTTATGGAAAGGTCCCAGGCAGGTTCACATTGTATATGCCCTGATGCTTTTTTAATACTGAAATATCCTATGAAAATAATTTTGTGACATCTTAAACACAGAGAAAAGGGTTTTCTTGTTTACCAGGCTACCGACCAAAAGAACCAGGCAGCTTTAATTTTCTTATTCATCTAATAAATCTATATTATACTGAAGCACGAAGGACCTCAGAAATCTGTTAACAAACATTTTTAAGAGTGCATATGGTTTGAGGTTTGATTCACGGAATAAGTATTTGTAGGCTTTCCAAATACCTCCTTTCTCTTAGCTTCTCTCCTTTTCTCTCATCTCTGTGCCTTATGTTTTCAAGGTTGGCCTGCTTCCTCTGTGAATAACTGGGTAAATGGATTCAGCAGGGCCTAAAAGCTATTGACTCTCATCTTAGTTAAGCTCTTATGTTACAGGAAATGTGTCTATCTCAGTTTCCATATTTGAGGTTTAAGAATTCCCTAATGCACCATGCTGTCATCAGTACAACTGGAAGTCCAAACAGGATCGTTGGTGAGAAAGACCTGGGTGTGTTCCATGCGCATAAATGTCTCCAAAGCATTTGCCTCGCTCTCAGTTGCACTAGTAACTTCTAGCATCTGACTAAACGATGGTTGGCATGACTTGTAGGTAGTATGCTGTCCCTTGTCATGGTGGCTGGGCAGAATTCTGAGGGAACAACTAGATGCAATGCAAGTCCCCTTGAGGCCTAGGCTGGGGACTTCTACCACATTCTGTTGGCCAAAGCAAGTCACAAGATGAGCCCAGATCAAGGGGAAGGGAAATAACATCTGCCTCCCGATGAAGGGGAAGGTGTGGGGGTGGGGAGCCCTACAAAGTCACTGTTGCAAAGATACATGGATAGGGGGAGGAGAAGCCATTTGCAAACAAACTACCTCAATTAATAAAGTGGGAAAACCCATTCAATTACCTATAACATAGTAGCTTTACCTGGTGAGTTTTTAATAAGATTATATGGGGGAGGGGATGAACTATGAAAGAGAATCTTTGTGTTGGTAAAACCACTTGCAAATGCAAAAATGGCCACTGTTTGATGAGAAACTAGAAAAACTGAAGGTTACATTCTCATCTGGGATGACTAATGACTGACGTGCCCAGTTCTCCATTGTTATATGAAGTTTAAGTTCTTGGCCAGAGATTCTGAAAGAGACTATGTTTGTTCAGGGGTAGGAATTTCAACCTGACTATCTGCCACGTCTGAGTTTAGGTATCTAACTGTTCTAGTTATAGATTTTTTATTCTCATATATGGTTTATTAGGGATCCAGGAATTTTGCATATGCCATCGTATTTAATCTGATAACCAAACAGCCCTCTGAGATGGCTGTCATCTACATGTTACATGTGTAGGAATTGAGGCTTAGGGAGGCCTCCAACTAGCTGGAGGCCACAGTACTTGTCATTGGCAGAGCCAGGGCGCTTTGAAACACCCGGTTCTGCAGTGTCACTCCAGGCTGTAGCCTCCTGATTCATACCCTGTTTGTTTTTAATACTTAATGTTAGGAATAAATGTCAAGATCTAACTCATTGGAATATAATTAAGTCTTTACCAAAACAAGCAAAATAGGGATTCCCTTAGATATCTTAGGATGTTTAAAATGCTTACTTGTGAATCTCTAATTTGATAGAGGGCACAGGTAAAAAGAATGTATTAGAATCATCTGCCTAATGAATATCCATTGGCAATAAAGATAAATTCCATTTACTAAAACTTGATTTCCTACAAAACTTCTTAAGAATGCATGTATTGCCCTAGCTGGTTTGGTTTGGTGGATAGAGCGTTGGCCTGCGGACTGAAAGGTTCTGGGTTTGATTCCGGTCAAGGGCACATGCCCAGGTTGCGGGTTTGATCCCCAGTAGGGGGCCATGCAGGAGGCAGCCAATCGATGATTCTCTCTCATCATTGATGTTTCTACTGGTATCTCTCTATCCCTCTCCCTTCCTCTCTGAAATCAATAAAAATATATTTTTTTTAAAAAGAATGCATGTATTAGATGAAAAGGGGGTCTGATTAGGAGAAAAAAACACCTTTTCTCCTTCAACTATGTGCTGTCTAGTGCCCTGAGAGTCTATGCCGTCCCAGGTTTTAACACACTTATGGCTCCCCCTGGTCTGTAACCTCAAGCCTGCAGAGAGGAACAGGTTCAGACAGTCCTGAGCATGAACCCCAACTTTCTCCAGTACTGCATCTGTGGCCTTGGGCTATTTTCTGAGCCTCAGCAGAGCCTCACTTTTTCCAGCAGTAAAATGGGATTGATGATGCTTGTGGAGCTATAAATAATAAATTAGATAATGCATTTAAATCAAGTTGTGCAAATGCTAAGTGATATTGATTTGTCTCTCACCTGCATTTGTCCACAGAAGCTAGCACAAAGCAGAGCACAGCAAGCAAGACCCCACAATGTACACAGCTAACTTCACTTCACCGTCATTTTTTGTTCTTTTACATTTGTGTATTCCACACCTATCCTCCCACACGGAGTATTTATAAAATGAGAAGTGATGGGAAACGGCATTCAGCAGACAAGTTCTAACCCCAGCCCCTGCCTGCTGAGGACTAGCTGTCCTTACCCCATCCACTTGCTTCATCCCTTTGAGCTTCACTTCCAGCTGCAAAACAAAGGCGATACTCATGCTTCTGCTAACGCCACGAGACAGCCATGTGAGAACACCCAGCACAGTGCCTGGCACTTCTTCACCCCCTTGTTTTATTCCCTTTGGCATTTACAAGGACATGCACCCATTTCCAAAAGGTCATGGCAGGTGAAAGGGAGACTTTTCTCCTTTTTCGCACTCATTTATTTTGGGTTTTTTTTGTTTGTTTTTTGCTTCCCTGTCCTGTGTTTCTTCAAGGTGAGCACAAACACAGGTGTAGACCACCCGAAGGACTCCCAAAGCCTTGGAACGGACAGTCGGGTGTGATGAGAGCCTGTCTCCAGAGTGGCCCTTTGGCACTCTGCCCACTGAGTAGAATTGGACCATCTGCAGTGACAGTCAGATCTTTTTCCCGAAGAGTTGGAACTAATTGGGAATGTGTCAGAGTGTGTAACATGCTTTGTGCCGCCTTCTGCTCCAGCTGGCCTCTGCCTGCACCCACTTCGGTGGCATCAGGCTTTTGATGGGTAGACGAGATGGTCCTTTAGGAATTCCTCCTTTCTGTCAGTTAATAGTTGATCATTTGTGTCCTTTGTAATAACATCTTTCAGCTTCCAAAAGGCATTTTGAAGGCATTAAATCAGTGATTCTTAACCTTTTTAGGGTCATAGTACCTTCGGGAATCTGATGAAAATTATGGGTACTCTTCCTCCTGAAAATTCATATACTTATGCAATTGTACGCATCATTTCAGATATTTCACAAGCTCCTTCCCCAATCCAGAATGTGGGCCCCAAATTCCAGCACTAAATAGTATTTATAAATGTGTGGTCCCTATTGTCTACCAATAAGCTGATACCAAAAAGCAGTCAGGAAATGTGTACTTCCATCTAAAGCAACTTTTTTTTAATGAAACAAATGATTTGTATTGCTCTGCCCTCATGAGTTGATGGGATAGGTAGGGAACAGAGGAGGTGTTAGCAAATAAAACAGGTACTTTGTTTTGCACATATTAATAACCAGCCTGGGGACAAAATTATAAATACAAACATAATTGATCATATTTTTAAAAACACCATTGGGAGGTATTAATCTGTTAAGGCAACATGTCACCTATTACATATGAAATATAAACACACAGTATTATGATTATTCTAGAAACCCAGTGCACGAAACTCGTGCACAGGTAGGGTCCCTAATGGCTTCCAGCTGCCGGCTTCCAGCTGGGGCCTCCCTTACCCTGGCCAGGATCTCCCTTCGCACCTGCCTTGGCCTGGCACTGCCCACTTACCTGCTCCACCATCCTGCTGCAGTCCTGCTCTCATCGGGGCCCATCAGGGCCGGCAGCGCCTCCACTGCCACTTGCTGCCAGCGCTGTGTCACCAACACCCACCATGTTCCGTGTCGCCCCCTGGTGGTCATTGCATATCTAACTCCTGGTCTGTTGAACTCCCGTCCATAGGGCCAATTTGCATATTAGCCTTTTATTACATAGGATAGCGGAGTGCCCATATCCCTAGACGATAACATGTGAATGTTTAGGGGTGAAGATAGCATAATATCTGCATCTTACATTAAAGTGATTTAGAAAAATTATAAATATATACATATATTGATAAAGCAAATATAGAAAATGTTAACAGTTACTGAATCTAAGTGGTGGGAATATGACTACCCATTGTACTACTCTTTAAATGTCTGTGTTTAAAATTTTTCATTATAAAATTTTAGAGAATGAGCATACACACATTATTTTGAGGAAAATTTTAACCTAAGCACAATCTTTCACTCTTAGACTGGATTTCTTCAACCAATTGGCAAGCATCATTTTCCCATTGGTTCAGTGTATTTTTCATTGTATTAGAATCCTGCCCAAAGATGTCCAATGCTACTATAATTTAGTAAGTAGTAAAGTTTCAGTGATGACATTATGTAACATTACATGATTATTATCAGCATCTGTGATGCTTTCTGGGCAATAAGCTTGTGTGGTAGGACCCATGACAAAACGATGGGTCTAGAAACCATCTTCAGAAGTTCTCAAATGGCTAAGCCAAGGCTTCAGAGCCAGCAGTAACCAGGAAGAAAGCTTTTTTTACAGGATATTCTGCATGTCATTGTCTCCTAATTCTGCAGCAGATTTTTAATTCCAACACTGAAAATCGTGTTGACTATTTAGCCAAGAACATGGTGCCGACTATCACATTGTACCTCCTGGCTCCGTTTGACAATGATGCAGTTAGGATTCCCAGAGCATATCTCTTTCATTTCTGTTACTGCAAGGCTACATCTGTTTTTAGCAGTACACAATTTCCGTTATGCTATTGACAGATAACAGACAAGATATGCCCTGGGAGACCACAGCCACTGTCTGGAACCAGAAATGTTATTTTAAGATCCAAAACTTCCAACGTCATCAGTTCATTACTCCTTCATCAGCAAAAATAGAGCACTGTCCTCACTTAATGGCAGATCTCGACTTCATCTCTAGTTTTCTGTTTTACGCTTTGTCTTTTACGACTATAAGAATGCAAGACATTGGAAATTATATAGTTTATTTTAAAAATAAAGTCATGTCCATTTTGTTCAAAGTGAGGCTGATGATTTCCTTAAATAGTTATATGAATAAATTTCCTCTGCCCTTCATGAAGGTGAATTCAGAGTGTTTTTGTTTACTTGGGGAATGCAGGGAGAGTGGTGCATTGGACCCAGGGAAGTCTAGTCATGAGGAATGTGGTATTTCAGTCCCACTGCCTCCACTTACTACCTGTATGGTTTGGGGCAAGTCAGTTAACCTCAGTAGACCTACCACTCCTGAACTTTAAATGGATATAGTAGAGGCCCAGCCAGCATGGCTCAGTGATTGAGTGTCAACCTATGAACCAGGAGGTCACGGTTTAATTCCCAGTCAGGGCACATGTCCGGGTTGCGGGCTCGTTCCCCAGTGTGGGGCGTGCAGGAGGCAACTGATCAATGATTCTCTCTCATCATTGATGTTTCTGTCTCTCTCCCTTCCTCCCTGAAATCAATAAAAATATATTTTTTAAAATAAATAAAATGGATATAGTAGCAATTGGACATCCACTGTAAAAAAAAAAAAGAGATCATAACCAAATCTCACATATTATACAAAAATTAACTCAAAATGGATTATGGGCTTAAGTATAAACCATATAACTAAAAATTTCTAGAAAAAGCGTAGGATAAAATCTTCAGGACCTAGGATTGGCAAAGAATTCTTAGATGTACTATTAAAAACCAATGCATCAAAGGAAAAATTTACAAATTAAAAACTTTTGCTCCGTGAAAGACCATTAGGAGACCATTAAGAGGATGAAAGGGCAAATTACAGTTAGGGAGAAAATATTTGCAAACCATATATCTGACAACGGAATTGTATCTGATTTCACTTATTTATTATTAAACATGCATTTATTGGGCATCTAACACCACTCTGCTAGGTACTATGGAATAATACAAAATGAAAAAAAGCATGGTCTCTGTCCTCTAAAGGGTGCTCAGTAATGGGAAAGAGATGAGACAAGTAATACAAAAGAACGAATTGGGGAGCAGATGGGGGTACATACAGTGCAAATGGAATATGGAAGTAGCCAGGCAGTATTAGAAATAAAGGTCTCTGTCCCCTTTTTAAAACCCATCTCCATGGCATGAGCAATCTTGGCTTCCTCCTGGCCTCTCTTGGGAACAGGAGAGCAGATCAAGGAATGGAACTGATTCTCAATCTCGGTACATTTGATATATTATTCGATGCATGTATTTGATATATCAGTACATGTGTTATTTTCCGAAAGTTTAATTACATTTTCATTTAAATTATTAAATATTTAAATTGGGTTTACATGATATTCATCTGCTTCCTGAGAGTTCCAAAACTTAAGTTCAGCAAGTCTGGCATCCCTATTTTTCTGCATGCGTGGAAATTGTGTCAGAGTTCTTTAGGAATTAGGTGCTGGCATGGTGCCAATGAAATGTTTAGGATCACATGTTAAAATGTGGTGGAAAATTAATATGATTTGCTAATGAGGTTGAATATTATCTAGAACATAAAAGTAAAAAAATACATGTATCAAAACCACAAAGTTACATTATATTACATTACATTTAAATTGTAGGCTTTTGTTCTCCTCGGAGTTCAGGACTTCTTTTTGTCCTTAATCTTAAATCTGTAAAATTTTTTTAAAGAAACATTGGCAAGAAACTTTGTTGCCAATAAGATTGTCAAATATTAAATTGCATCTTTAATTTTATCAGTTTTAAGATGTACTTTAAATATCTAGTGCCCTTTCCTATATGTATTTATAACTTTATAGAAGTTATGTTCTTTATAGTCTTTGCTAGCTTCTGCCCAAACCAGAATGCATACTAAATCCAGCATTAATAAATTAATCATAAGGCTTAATTACAAAATTGATGGTTAGGCCATAGTTAATTCACTTAAGTGTATCCCTAAATATATCTTAATATCACTTAAAAATATTAATATATCAATATTAATATCACTTAATATTTTTAATTTATCTTTATTGTTGAAAGTATTATAGATGTCCCTTCCCCCCCATTAACCCCTTCCACCCCACTCTCGCTCCCTCCTCCCACTCTCACCCCCTCCCCAAGCCTTCCCCCCACTATTGTCTGTCCATGGGCTATGCACATAGGCATATAAATTCTTTGGTTAATCTCTTAATATTAGTACTTAATATTAAGTGATCTAAATACTACCTATTCTGTCTAGTTCATTTTATGATAATAACATTCTGGAATGTTACTCTATAAATATAGATATTTTTGTCCATTTGGGTCACATATTTATCCCTAGAACCTAAATAATACCTGGTATATAGTAAAGAGTCCAGTAAATATTATAAAATAAATATTAAGTGACTGGATGAATTGACTTTATTCAAAACTTGCTATTCAGCCTTCCTATTGATGCTTCAGACACAATAAATGTGATTATTTCATGTTTTGAGTTGTTCTCTCCCTGAAACAAAGAAACAGCCTTAGTCCTTCAAGTGACAGAAATAAATTGAAGACTGTGCACATGTGCTTCCAATAAACTAAATATAGACCAGGATCACATGACACCATGATAAATGGGACCACCAGAGGGCCCCACTCTTCCGAACTACTGCTGAGCTATAAACTCCTTAATATAAGTCAATTTGTTATATGAATAAACTAGTTTGCAGGGTTACTTGAACCTATGCCATTGTGAAGATCATAAAAAGTGCCTCCTTGACCTTCAAGAGACAAAAATAATAATGAAAATTCGTGACAATTGTAGATGAGTCTAAATAGTAATCCTAGAAGAGACAAAAGACAAGAAAATAACTATGCTTTCTCTATTCCCAGACCAACTTTTTGTACCATATGAACACAAATGAAATCTGTCATTCTTCATTCACAGCACTCGTTTGGCAACTATTATGTGGCCTCGAATGAAAGTCAGAACTCATAAATAGTTCTTAATATACACAAACTGTTTTTACTGTGTTTGCAGTTCTAACATCTTCAGTCTCTTTCACGCAGTCCACTGCAAGGCAATTCCACGTCCTTGCTTCCCCACCTATGAAACAGGCTCTGGGGCCCAGCTGTCTGAGTTTCTATCCCAGCTCGGCCACTTACTGGCTATGAGGCCTTGGACAAATTGTCCAACCTCCGTCAGCCTCAGGGTCCTCATGTATTAAAGGAGGTCGAGATGGTTATAATACCTACTGTTGAGAGAACTCAATAAAATATTATATGTGAAACACTTGGTACATACCAGGTACTGAACTTTTAATAAATATTATCCATTATTACTGGAACCTACTTTATTTGTGGCAAATGATTCTGTGGTGTGTCCACAGACCACAGAATTATAAGCAACATATAGCAAAGGGCACTAGATATTTGAATAAAGGCAATTCATTCTTCACTTAACAATATTTATTTGATAATATTTATCCAACATTTGTTGGACTTTTTAAAAAAAATTTCAGATCATCTTAGACATTTTTCTTTATTTAATATATTTTTATTGATTTCAGAGAGGTAGAGAAAGGGAGAGATAGAAACATCAATGATGAGAGAGAATCATTGATTGACTGCCTCTTGCATGCCCCACACTGGGGATTGAGCCTGCAACCCGGGCATGTGCCCTGACCGGGAATCAAACCATGATCTCCTGGTTCATAAGTCAACGCTCAACCACTGAGCTATGCCAGCCAGGCTTAGACACTTTTCTTAAAAAAATAAAAAAAGTAAGGCAATCCAGAATTAATATGTGAATGCATCTGGGGTTCTTTACTGGTCACAGGGAATTTGGGTGGCTGACACCAGAACACCACTAACAGATTGTATTGGATTGGCATATCAAAATGGTTCATTGGCAATTGTGAGAATTGCTCAACCCGTACCACAAAGTATATTAGCAACATCTGGACTATTCCGGCGGTGAGAGATGCCAGTGGAAGTTGAGTTGTTAATTCCTAAATTAAGTGACTTAACCAGGTGCTTAGTATCCTGAGTACGGAAACAGCCGGAGGCACTTCCTGCCTTCTCTCCCTCCATTTATAAAGTGGGGATTCCTGTCTTCTGTGTACCTATTTCATAAGAAAGATTAAAATACGGGTTCTCAGGGGGTGGGTCTAAATAATCATCATGACTGTCAATTCAGCCAGTGGAGCAAGCATCAAAAGAGCTTTGGTTACTGGCACAGGAACGCGCTATCGCCATTCTGTCTGAGTGGCCTCTCTTCCATGCCACCTGGTTGCATTTTAAGTGGCCACATTAGGGACCATAGAGGCACGAGCTGGATGCTGTTCTCGAGGCTCTTCCACTATTTGAGAGGCTAGCTGGGAGAACAGAACTGGGTGCGGTATACACCCAATACAGCTTACCAACTCTGTGAGAAACATTTAAAACTCCTTTTTCTTTTTTCCATCTTTATTGATGTAATTTACATATAGCATCCTGTAAGTTGGAGTTATACAATGTGTTGGTTTGATACATTTCTGTATTGCAAAATGGTTACCACCATAGGGTTAGCTAACACCTTCATCATGTCATACATAATTACCATTTCCTTTTTGGGTGAGGACCCCTGGTAAACAGCGTTCTGTAAAACTTTTTAAAGGTCTGTGCTGATGCTCCAGTGGTGTGTACTAGGAAATCATTTAAGATATAAGGGGGAAAAATACTAGTATTCTTTATGTATTTTTATTTTTAAAGAAGAAATTAGCCCATGTTTATTTAATGGTTGAGAGTAGCACATAAACTAGATAGATAGATAGATAAATAAGAGATCGATAGGTGATAGACCTTCGCATTAAATATACACTAGAGGCCTGGTACACGAAATTCATGCATGGTGGGGGGATTCCTCAGCCTGGCCTACACCCTCTCACAATCTGGGACCCCTCAGGGGATGTCTGACTGCCGGTTTAGGCCCCATCCTAAACCGGCAGTCAGACATCCCTCTCACAATCCAGGACTGCTGGCTCCTAACTGCTGGCCTGCCTGCATGCCTGATCGCCCCTAACCACTCACCTGCCTGCCTGATCGCCCCTAACCGCCTCTGCCTCAGCCAACACAGCTTCGTCCGGAATGACATCCAGAAGGTCGTTTGGCTGTCTGGTCTAATTAGCATATTACGCTTTTATTATTATGGATATGTTTCTTGTTCAGAATGTTTTTGATAATGGCATGTGATCAATCAAGTTTGGAGACACTAATTATATGTAGTTGGATAGATGGAAACTCATCAGTCATAGTCCAGTTCTGCATCTGGAAGTCACCCTGGCCTCTTGCCTTACTGAGTATTCCCACATCATATTTCCTAACAATTTTAGAGGGGATCACATCAGATGCCTCATCTCATCTGTTAGAGTAGCTGCCCTCTTATGGGATCAACTTTTTTCCAACTTTTGAGCGGACCATACTTTACTATTTATCCAGATCATGACTTTCAACAATTACCCAACACACCCAGGTGCTCACACTGGACAATTCACAAACCACCCTGCACAGCCTGGCTTCCTGGAGTCAGAGAACTCCTAGCCCACAATGCCAGCTAGCAGAAGCTGAACTTGAGACCAAGCCTGTGGCCTTTTCTGATCCTGATCTTTTTCTGCTCACAAGCAACATCCTACCAAGTGAAAAGTGTTGACCAGAAACCTCCAGAATTCCATGGGGGGTGAGATCCTTTGGGTTCAGGTATAGGTTCTAGCTTCTCTGAGTCTCCCAGCCTCCAGAGCTTCCTGATCAAAACCAGGCCCACTGAGGGATATGAGATATGAAATGCTGACCTAGCATTTCTAATCCTATATGCTGACAATGCTGATTCATGGGACAAGGACAGCGTCAGAAGCCAAGGCAAGAAATGTAATCTGTTGTATATCCCCTCCTCCCTCAGTGGCCAACCTAGGACTGTCCTCTAGTGTTCTATACAAATCACCATTCCCCATCCTAATCAGTGGAATGTTCCTACTTCCCATTCAAATCAGTGTGCTCTCTTTAGTCCAGCTCATAACCTTGAACCTACTTTTGTCATATAATTTGACATTATTCTCCCTTGTGATTCCTAATAGTAAAAGTAATGATAATAGAGTTAATACATATGCTTACTAAGTATGAAACATTCATCTAAGCACTTTATATGTATTAACTTTTTTGATCTTTACAACAACACTCTGAATTAGTTACAATTATCATCACCATTTTACACATGAGAAAAAATAAAGCATGGAGAGATTAAGTAACTTGTCAGAAAAGTCACATAGCTAATAAGTGACAAAAATAAGAAAATGAACCCAAGGAGTCTGGGCCTGAATTTTATGTTCTTAATAACTATATGGCATCACTTCTCATCCTACATTACTTTTTCTCTTGTAAAACTATTTAGAAGGCAAAATGCTGTTTATTAACTGTCTCTAGGTAATTCCACTGTCATTCCCTCCATTGAGGGGCATATCTATTATTCTGAAATTTCTTTCTACATTTCAAGGTCCTTGGAATTATTCAAATAAATCATCAAAATGCATTGCTTCCAAAATGTGAGCTTCCATTACCACACTTTTTACTTAAAAAGCATTTGACAAAATCCAGCATTCATATATGATAAAAACTCTCAGCAAAGTGGGAATAGAGGGAACATACCTCAACGTAATAAAGGCCATATATGACAAACCCATAGCTAACATCATGATCAAAGGGGGAAAACTAATAGTGTTTCCCTTAAGATGAGGAACAAGACAGGTATGTCCACTTTCACCACTGTTATTCTGCATAATACTGGAAGTTCTAGCCACAGCAGTCAGACAAGAAGAAGAAATAAAAGGCATCCAAATTGGAAAGGGGGAAGTAAAACTGTCATTATTTGCAGATGACACGATACTGTATATAGAGAATCCTAAAATTCCACCAAAAAACTACTAGAACAGATAAATGAATTCAGTAATGTATCAGAATCCTATATAATAAAAGCCTAATATGCTAAGTGACCAGTCGTCTGGTCATCTGTTCAATCAATCAAAGTATAATATGCTAATGATATACTAAGGCCGCTCAACCACTCGCTATGATGTGCACTGACCATCAGGGGGCAGACAGTCGACTGGCCGACCAGTCACTATGACGTGCACTGGCCACCAGGGGGCAGACACTCCAACCAATAGGTTAGCTTGCTGCTGGGGTCCGGCCAATTGGGACTTAGCGAGATGGGCTGGACACACCCTGGAGCCCTCCTGCGGTCCCTCCCCAGCTGGCCAATCTCCTGCATCCCTCCCCAGCCCCAATCATGCACTGGTGGGGTCCCTCGGCCTGGCCTGTGCCCTCTCACAATCGGGGACCCCTTGGGGAATGTCGGAGAGCTGGTTTCAGCCTGATCCCACAGGCCAGGCCAAGGGACCCCTCTAGTACAAAATACTAATTAATATCCAGAAATCAGTTGCATTTTTATACATCAATAATGAACTATCAGAAAGGAAAACTAAGAAAACAATCCCATTTACAGTTGCCACAAAATATAACAATAAAATGCCTAGGTATCGATGTAAGCATGCTAATGTGTCTATTTAAGCCATTCTGGGCTGCCAGCTTCAGCACCTCATGAATGTCTGAGCTCCTTACTTTCCTCCAGGACAGTGATATTGGGGTAATTACCCAGCAACCAGTGGTAAAGGTAAATGTAATTTGAATTTAAATCTCAGTATTGTTTTTCTTGAGGAATTTATTTAATCCCACCCCCCTTAATATTTCATGGATTATGTTAAGACACAGTAAAGAGAAGGAGAGGGAGATGAGTTTTGTGTCTGGTTAAGAGGTCCTAGAGTTTCTTCCCTTTTAGATTCCAGATTTCAGCCTTTTATCTCGTCTTCCCATAGGCTTTAAAGTCTATTGATCTTTAACCAGGAGAGTGATGTCGAATGATTTTGCTTATTACAGGTAAATGTATTGAAAGAAAAAGGAGACATTATTTCATACTTCCTTGCTAATTTTTGAAATAGAAGTCCGTGACTCAAATCATTCCTCACCCACCCTTTCTAAATTCTAAGACATTAACATGAATGTCAATTAAATAATGGATTAATATTTCTAATCACTGGCATCTATGTTTTGGATCACAATTATGACAAAATAGTTATACTTTTAAATTTGTTTTTTACAGGCCTTATATGCTCCTGGGTCCTTGGCACAGTGAATTTAGACACATCTCACAGGACTTAGTGAGCGGCTATGGTAGTGGACGGTTATGGTTGTTACTTGACTGTTGAGCCAAACTACTTGTCTGTTTCTATCTGCTGCCAAGCCACTGGCCAGAAAAGCCACCCCTTACTTTATACACTGGTATCGGCCTATGAAATCTTCCCAGTGACCCGTTTGATTATGTGATTTGCAGGTGGACCATTACCAGCCAGAGTAAACCAGGGGCCATGTGGCTATGATGCAGCTAGATGGTGCGGTATTTGCTCAATGGTTTACTAGTATGTGTGAGAAGTGAGAGAGGAAGCCTGTATGAGGGGTAAGGCTCTGTACTAATTCACATCAAAGCTATACTTAGTAGTCAAGGAAATTATTTCTCAATCAGTGGCTTTCGAGGGTCAAAGGAAGTGAGACGATTTAATAATTTGTGAATGATTTATGGCATTAAAAATGCTGTCTAAATGGGCTGTATGTTTTATTACATGAGAGGTGAGGCATTTTCAAAACATAGCAAATAGATAGCAAAATTCACATATAGAATTGGGGTTTCCACCAGGGAGAACAACAGATATTTATGGCAACATCAGTTAATAATTATTGATCAATTAATCAATGATTTGCAGTAATTATGGAAGGACATTATTATAGAAGAACAGTTTAAATTATATAAAGAGCTGAATTACACAATTCTTTTTTTTTATGCAAAAACATCTCTCTCTTATGCCCTGGCCTGGTGAATGTCCTGCTTTCATGATGAAGAGGAGGTCTGTGTTGCACACCAGAGCCCCCACTTGAGACCCTTCAGGATGCATTTTATTAATTCTTTTAAATATTCCTGCCCTAACCGGTTTGGCTCAGTGGATAGAGCGTCAGCCTGAGGACTGAAAGGTCCCAGGTTCGATTCCGGTCAAGGGCATGTACCTTGGTTGCGGGCACATCCCCAGTAGGAAATGTTCAGGAGGCAGCTGATGGATGTTTCTCCCTCATCAATGTTTCTAACTCTCTATCCCTCTCCCTTCCTCTCTGTAAAAAATCAATAAAAATATATTAAATATTCCTTTTAGTCTTAACAGATCTTTCCTATGGCTAGCACAGTTTTGAACTGACCACCGTGAATTGGGTTTCCAAATGTATGATGTGTTGGGTTTGTGTGTTTAAAATTAAGGGGGCTACAAAGCAAAATGCATAATAAGAATGCCAAGATCAAGCCTTAAAGTCACATTGGTGTTTTTTAAGAGACTTGTCTTCAGTAACTCCCGAGGGGTTAGATTAAACTTGCCAGATGTTCAATGGCCCTGAAAATAAATTCATAGCACCAAGGCCAACCCAAACCCAGATAATTAGCTAAATAATCTAGTGGTTAGAAACTGTACAGGCTACAGACAGTTGAATTGTTTCTTTGTCACCTTCACTAGTTTATATTCCAATGTAATTAAACCCCATTAAAATTGAATTCCTAACATAATAGCAGCCCATTGGCAGGACTGTGGGGCTGCTTCAACGTGTAATTAGTGAGGCTAAGTCAGGTGAGGGTCAGGAATTATCAGTAGATGTGGGTAAGCCCCTGAAAATGAGCCAGCATATGTCACATTTCTCATCTCTTACAACAGGGCTACATGAAAGGCAAGTGGAGGGGTGTTTTAATGGCCTCAGCTGCCATTTGTGTACCTAAATGTATGTTGTAACCCGATGCGTATTCATGTCTGCAAATTACACATGAAAGAAAAATAACCATGTCAACTTCTGCTGACATTAAACAGTGGGAGATTTTGTCAAGGTTTTCAGACTTTTCTCTGCACTCAGATTTTTCTTGGTAGCGTCTATGTACAAGGCATTTCTTTTCATTTATTGTACCTCATGACCCTCCTTGCTTGTGAGAGAAAAAGGAAGTCAATGGGGTAGATATTTTTTCGTCCTTTCAAACCAAAAGGCAGGCTTGGATTTTTTTTTTCTTTCTTTCTAATATTTTCTTTAAATATGTTTTTGAAACGAAACTCTTAGCTGGTGATAGTTTGCTCTTATAAAGACCACCACCCTTTTCATCCTGTTTCTTCGTGTTCCGTGGTATCACTCCCAGCTCATAATTATTTGTCTCCCATTTAGCCGCAAGGTGTAAATTTGCTAACTGAAAAGGCGTGCTCTAACAGTTCACCTCAACATGTGTCTAAAGGCTGAGCTGGCCGCACTGGATAATTTCCCTGGGGGATGGTTCTGTGTGATGTGGGGCCATTTGTTGAGCTGTCTGATGTGGAAGAAGAGAAAAATGAAAGGGCCTGCCAGACAGAAGCAGGCTCATACAGTGCCTTTGAGAGCAAAGAGGGAAATCAAAGGGCAATTTCAGGTCCACTCCAGTTCCCCAAGCATGTGCCTGGGAACTAGAGAATCGGGATTTTTTTTATATGAGTGCTGTTAGAAAAGTCACCAAGAGAAAGCCCCAAACCAGGAGGCAATGGCAAATTTAGTAATGCTCATGGGCTGTGCTCGGAAATTACCACCAAGTCAGAATACTTCTGTAGGTGCCTGGGAGTTACTAATTCTTCAAGGGTCTACAAAAATGCTTGGAGCTAGAAGAAAAAATATACATTGATATTGACTATAAACTCCAAAAAAAGTATCTAGAAGGTAATTAAATGTTTAATTGCATGTCTACAAAATGCTCATTATCAACTTAAGTATTAAACTTAGTCTTCTTAAAAATGACATGGGAAAACAAGCTGTGAATTCATCTTTCTTACTTTTCAAGGTTTTGAGCATGCCAATCACAAATTCAATGAATTGCACGTAGCCAATAATTTGAAATGCAAAAGCATAAAAATCCCTTTCATTTTTTTTTACACAAAAATGTATATTTTAGATGGAATGTGGGGGCCACTTAATGTTCTTTGTATGACGTGTGTGGTAGGACTGAAAAAGAGAGCCGAGAGCCTTTTAGAACAGCTCTGCACCTGTCTGCTGGTCTCCAGGTGTGTGATTATTCTTGAAGATGCAGATCAGCAAAGACTGGAGTGGGGAGGACCGTCAGGGAGGGCAGGGGGAAAGGCTCCAGGTTTTTCTTGCTGTGTGCATTCACAGTTGAGGTGGAGCGACCACAGTAGTGGTCTGAGCATGAGGAAACTCACAAGACACCTGCCTCCACATCACTGGAAAGATCACAGGAAGGTGCCCAGTTTTTTTGAAGAAGGAGTGTTCATATGAAGTTGGGGCATGTTGGTAGAACTCCATTGTCACCTTATCTGAATTGTCTTCTCTCCCAACAAATGCATAGGTCCTCACATTCTACTGTGTTTTAGTCACCTTTCCTCAACCTGACAGATATTCCCACTTTTAGCGTGAACAACTTTAAGTAGTAGGGGTAGGAAAGAAGATGGATTATCTGAATTCCATGTGTGATGAGCCTAGTCTAATTCAGTGACCTTACTTCTTCAGGCATTATTTATTCTTGTTGACCACACGTGGGGCAGTGAATGGCTCCCTCCAAGAGACATGGAAAATGACACTTCCTTGTAATCTTATTCCCAGCAATAACACTTTGGAATAATCCTTGCAGAGTTTTTTTTTTTCTTTACATATACTAAAGTATCATTATTTGTTTTCAAAATGAGATAGAAGTAAGCTTTACTTTTTTTTACTTAATATAGCTTAGATTTCTTTTTCTTTTTTTTTCATGTCAATACATGTATACTCACTCCATTTGTTTTAATGACCATGGTATTCCGCTTTGTGGCTGGGCCCTAATTGACTTCACTGCCTTCTATTGCTGGGCAGTTAGGTTGCCCATTCAATTTTGATCTTTCAGGAGCATGCACCATATGCCTAAACAAACCATTATATTCGCTAGAAATATACACTCTTAGCCCCTTGTGTTGGCATAATCCTTCCCAAAGGAGCAGAAAAAAAAAACCCACAAATATTTCCCTATACTGATGATTGTTGTTAAGTGTGAAACCTGTATGTGCTTCATCGTTCGTTTACTTGTCTCTGTTTTTGTCTTTTTCTCTTGCACAGTCATCTACAGTCAGGGACAAGGATGAACCGACTCTCCCGGTAGGAAGCAGTGGCCCTGTCTGTATGTGCCTGTGGAAGGGGGTGGGGGTGTGAAGAAGGGGCTCATGTGCTCAACAAATCACCCTCTCCCTTGGAATACTGAGTGGTTTGATCTGCTGCTGTGTGTGTGTGTGCTCTGGCCTACAATTAGTGTCAACTGAATTCTGACATTCATTGACCAATTATGTCTGGGACTGTTTCAAAAAGTCTGAGTTCTCTCTTTCATTTGGCATGAACTTTTTTATAGGAGTTGAAAGAGTGAGATAGTCCCACATTACATTCCAAGGGATGTTGAGCTGATATTTGGGGACATTGCGGGGAGGCATCTAATGCTTGATATCTGTTTTCTTTATATATCTGCATGCACCTAATTTTTGGTTGGAAATTTCTTTTGGTTCCATAAAAAGAAATACTGCATGAGATCTATATATCCAGTGTGTGCATAATGCCCAAGAGAATGCTTCCAGTTCTTTTATAGCTATAATCCTTTGCTAATGAAGATCTTCACAGCAGAGTTCTGCCAGTTTCTCAGAATAAGAACGGTAGTCATAGTGTTCATGACCGATTATTAACAACAAGCACATGTTTCAGTTCCTGTCCAATTAGCACATCACATCTTGTGTGTGAAGCATGACAAGGAAATGACCTTCAGAGTTTTTGTCTTCAGCCATTAAACAGTGATTACATTTCAAATCTATTCAAATCTCTTAACCTTGCCTCTAAAATATTTTGAACCTTAACCATCTGAATCAAATAACACAATGCATTAAAAAATGTTTCAGATTTTTTAAGGCAGAAGGGCATAGGAATGAAGATACATACCGCTCCATCCTTCCTCCTCTAATGCTCAACGCCAAGTATGACACTCACTGAGAGCCCACAGTATATGCCAGATCCAGTGTTGGGCTACCGGTATAGACCCAGTCTCTTCCCTTGAGGAGCCCATGATCTGGCTCATCACTGAGACACCAGTAATCCCCTCTGATTCTTCTCCAAACACTGTAGATCTGGGAACATGATTTCTAGTAGAATATCATTTATAATAAAATCAGACTAAGAAATCCAGACATTTCTATGTACTGCATACTGACATTTTACCCATACTTCAAGCTTACTATAGGTTTAATGTTTGTCTCCAAACATACAGACTGTGATTGTTAATAATTATTCTTCAGAGTAAGGCTCCGTGGGCAATAGTTCAGAAACTGTCTAAGTTTACCAAGTTAACCTGATTTTTTTAAAAAAAAAAAAACTTAGTGGTCTAATGTGTATCTTAAAACTCGAAAGGTGCTTTGGTCTAGGGGTATAGCACTTCCCGAAGTATTTGACCATGGAGTCTCTTATGGGACTTTTCTTTGGAAGCACTGTGTGGATCCGGAGTACGATGGAAGATTTTGGAAAACCCTGCATTATAGAGGATTGGGAAGGCATACTTTATTTTAACCAGACCCCAGAAAAACCTCATGTCAAGAATTTGGATCAAAAGTTCAATAAGAAATTCATTTCTGCACATTGTGTTGCCCTCTCTTAAATCTCTGTCTGTGAAGCGAGGCCTCTGGAGCATCGTCCCCTGTGTTAACCAACACAAAATCAATCCAAGAAGGAGAGGACAGTTCCTAATCAGGATAAAAGCCAGTTGCAATCCACTGTTTGGATATTTTTTTAGATTGTTTGTTTTTGGAGATTTTCAAAAAGAGTTTGTTGGTAATCTCACCTCTAGAGGTTCATTGTTCCTCTCTTACCTGCCAGTTTCATTTATTTGCCCAAAGGTTCACTCTAGCAGGAGTTTATACAAAAGAAATCCTCCCTTTGAAGTTAGGAAGCTTTTCTGTAGATTCATAAGTGGTTCTCTCTCTTTAAATCTCACTTAACACAGACCATTGGGTTTCATGGACTAAAGCTGTGATCCAGGGCATAGAAGAGGAACCCTAGGAGATGTGGGAGATGTTCTTTTGGGGAGGAGGGGGAAATATTAACACCTCTATCATTTACTTTCTATATTATTCTTCATAATTTCCACTTTTTCAAGTGTTTTATAATATACTAGTGGCCTGGTGCACGAAATTCGTGCACTGGTGGGGGAGGGTCCCTCAGCCCAGCCTGCCCCCTCTCACATACTGGGAGCCCTCAGGGGATGTCCTACTGATGGCTTAGGCCCTCTCCCTTTGTGGAAGGTGACCAGGCTGATCAGGGGAAGGCACCAGCCCCATTACCCTGCTGCTGCAGCCACTGCCAGTCACCGCAACCACCAAGGTGTTTTCATCAACACGGACTCCAGTCCCTTCACCATGAAAAAATGACAACTTTCTTTAGGCATTTTCAAGATGTGTCTTTCATAGGATATGACATTTCTTTCTTTCTTTTTTTTTTATCCTCACCTGAGGATATGTTTCCATTGATTTTTAGAGAATATGGAAGAGAAAGGGAGAGACAGAGAGAAACATCAAAGTGAGTGGAACACTTTGATTGGTTGCCTCCTGCATGAGCCCTGACCCGGGCCCCGGCCAGGGAGGAGCCTGCAACCTAGGTACATGCCCTTGATCAGAATTGGACCCAGACCCTGCGGTTAGCAGGCCGAGGCATTATCCACTGAGCCAAACCGGCTAGGGCAAGATATGACATTTCTTAGCCCTCCAGCAGCGGACCTTCGTTTTTTCCTCCATGAGTGTGGTGGAAAAACCCTAGATCACCTTTTTAGATTCTTATTACCCACGTTACTAAGAATATTACCAGTGGCTTACAGGGAGCTTAGCCAATGAGCAGTCAGAAAAGGTGTTTCCTATAGTTCACACCAATCGCAGGCTCTGCCCCTGCCCAGGCCTAAAGCCTCGGGGCCTGGGCAGGGGCCCCCCAGCTCCCTCTGATGGCTGGCTCCCTCTCCCTCCGATCACTGGCTCCCTCTCCCTCCAATCGCTAGCTCCCTCTGATCGCTGGCCTCGGGGCCTGGGGCTTGGGCCCCCCAGCTCCCTCCGATCGCTGGCTCCGCCCCTGCCCAGGCCTAAAGCCTCGGCCTGAGGCTTTAGGCCTGGGCAGGGGCTCCCTGTAAGCCACTGGTAATATTCTTAGGCCTGGGCAGGGGCAGAGCCTGCGATTGGTGTGAACTATAGGAAACACCTTTTCTGACTGCTCATTGGCTAAGCTCCCTGTAAGCCACTGCCTCTGGCTGAGGCTTTAGGCCTGGGCAGGGGCTCCCTCAGCTCCAATTGCAGGCTCGGCCCTGCCCAGGAGCCCCCTGGCTCAGGCCCTTCCCAGGCTGCTCAGGGCCCATGCGGGGCCTACCTTGGAGTGACCTGGGTGCCGAGGATGTTCCTGGACAGAGGCCGCTGGGCACCCACGTATGCAAATTAACCTCCATCTTTGTTGGGTTAATTTGCATACTCACTCGGATTGGCTGTGGGCATAGCGGAGGTACAGTCAATTTACATGTTTGTCTATTATTAGGTAAGATATGCTCATTTTTTAATATAGGTATGGATATAGATAGATACAGATACAAATGGATGCATACACATACATATACATACTCAAACATTTTACTGATAGGATGCACAATCCAAACATTGTAGAGATCACCCACTGGTTCAGGTAACAAATTCTGAGTGAAGCAAACTTGAGATTCATTCCTCTACCCTCCATTTCCTGTCTGTGTGAATTGGACACTTCATTTCACTTCTCTATAAGTTTCCTCATCTGTCTAAAGGAAATAATAGCCCGACTGGTGTGGCTCAGTGGTTGAACATCGACCTATGAACCAGGAGGTCACCATTTGATTCCTGGTCAAGACACATGCCTGGATTGCAGGCTCGATTTCCAGTAGGGGGTGTGCAGAAAGCAGCTGATCAATGATTCTCTTTCATCAATTGATGTTTCTCTCTCTCTCTCTCTCTCTCTCTCTCTCTCTCTCTCTCTCTCTCTTCTCCTCCTCCTCCACCTTCTCCTTCTCCTCCTCCTCCTCCTCTCTCTTTCTCTCTCAAATCAATTTAAAAATATTTTAAAGGGAATAATAACAGCATCTAGTTCATTTAGTTCATTTTGTGAATGAAGGATATAGCACATTGACTAGCATTTACTAAGCTCTAAAAATTGTAGCAAATTAATTTGTTTAGTAGAAAAGGCTGTGAGAAAGCCATTCCTTTGGGGGATTTGAAATGTACCTTGGGAATGTTTGGTCAACAGTGTGTGATCATGTGACAGAAACAAGTGACCACCAGGATCTTATCTGTTATGCACTTGCCTTTGGTTTCTGAGAACTAACAGCATCTTTGTCTGGTTTCTCTGTTCAGGCCAAGCCACGTCTCCAGCGAGGTGGAAGCTCTGCCTCCCTCCACAACAGTCTCATGAGGAATAGCATCTTCCAGCTCATGATACACACCCTCGACCCACTCGCTGAAGGTAAACACCCGGCTTTAGTTTGGAAGCTTGTTTGGGGGGAAAGAGGACGTACTTCTCTTCATAAAACATGTTGACGCTTCCGTCACATAAGCCTGCCAGTGTCCTCATGCTTAGCATCTTCCAGAGGAAGCCCTGGTCCTCTAGTGTGCTTTATCTGCAACAGCTCCGTTCATAATCGGAGATGTTTGTACCAGGAGTAGAAATGGACATCCATGTGCCTTTTGATTCTGTCTTTTGATTCCTCCAGCATAAATACACTTTGTTCTGAGACAGAGAAGACAAAGAGGTTTTTCTCCCTTCCTGCTAGAGTGACAGTTCCCTTTCTCATCCTTCCTAAGTGCCATAATGAAGTCGTATGCTAAGATAAATTGTGCCTCTTTTAAAAAGAAGAGTGAGAAGAGAACTCATGACTTAGGAGGGCCAAGAGTAGTTTGGGGAACCATGTTCACTGCTGCACGTCGATACTGTAATGATTCTTTGGCAATTGGAGGGTGGGAGCCCTCTTTAAAGTAAGTGCTTAGGATTAGTCACTGGAGCCCCAAAAGGCCTGATTCACCGCATTGGGAAATCATATGAGCCATCCCAAAGACTCCACTATTGAGTTCTTTCAGTTTTACTCATTCGCAATGAAGGCAGATACATCAAGTTTCTTAAATTGCATAACTGTCCTAAAAAAATAATTTTTCAGGTAGGTGGCTATCTTATGTGTCAAATAAAGATCCTAGTTAGGCCACTAGCGAGGGGGTCACATATAACCAAGTCTGTTCTCCCTTCGCCCATGGACTTTATAATTGGGCCTGCTATTACACAGGGACTACTAACCTGGGGAAACGGTCTCTGCCACTGAATAAACATGTGGGATGAGATTGACAAATAATGTCGCATAAATCAGAGCTCGGACCCAATATGAAGCTTTGCTAAGTAATGTCCAGGGTACAGGCAATCGGAGATTCAGATGAAGTAAAGAAAACTCGGACCTCAGGAGCAGCTCCCCAGGTCCTAGCTCCCCTCACTGACACATACCACTCCTCCAGAATAATAGGGGAGGACCAAGGGGTCACCATTCACTGTGGAGTTTTTCAATGATGAAAAATTTTTCATTTTGTACCCCAGAGAGTTGTAGAGCTAACATGATATTCTCCAAGGAGCCCTGCTTCATAGACCCTGAGTTCTATATACTAGCCAGACACATCCTAAATATTATTACTCTGTTTACCCTGAGGCCCATTTGACAAGGAAATTAGACCTGGTCACTAGCCTTCGTCTCCTTCTCCTGGGCACACCCCAGAGAAGGGAGTGAAGGGATCACAGGTCAACTTCCTCCCAGCCACTAAGCCCTTGTGTGGCTTTGGGCAGGTTAGAGTCCCACCAGCATGTACTTGGTTTCTTCATCTATAGTAAAAGTCAGTGACCTCTGTTTAGCATTTCATAGTTGACAAAGCATTTTCACACCTACATTATGCTTTATAATAACAGTTCATAGCTAACATTATTATTCTAATTTTACAAAATATCATACCATTAAAACATCTCAAATTTATCTACTGCTCTCTCTGCCAGCACTTTATTCCAAGCCATCTCCATTGCTTTCCTGGATTCTTACAGTAGCTTCCTAGCTGGTCTTCTTCTTTCTCCATTGCCTTCTTCTTTGTATATTTTCCACACGGCGGCCCAAGTAATCTTAAAAAGTGTTCGATTCCGGTCAAGGGCACATACCTCAGTTGCAGGCCTGGTCGTGGCCCGTGCGGGAGGCAACCAATTGATGTGTCTTTCTCACATCGATGTTTTTCTCTCTGTCTCTCCCTCTCCCTTCCGTTCCCTCTAAAAAAAAAATCAATGGAAAAATATCCCTGGGTGAGAATTAACAACAACAAAGAAGTGAATGCAATTATGTCCATCCCACCTTATAACCTGTAGTGGCTTTCCATGGCTCTTAGGAAAATTGTGAAATACTTACCATGGTCCACATGATCTGCCTCTTTCTCCAAACTCAGTTTGACTCACCTGGCTTTAGCAGGAAGGCCTTTCTGTCCTGAAACAGGTACCGTATTTTCTGGTGTATAAGACTACTTTTTAACCCAGGAAAATCTTCTCAAAAGTCGGGGGTCTTATACGCTGGAAAATATGGTATTTGGGTTTTAAGCAATCTGATATACATTGTCAGAGATTTTTCTAACCTACCGTATTTTCTGGCGTATAAGACCCCCGACTTTTGAGAAGATTTTCCTGCATTAAAAAGTCGTCTTTTATACGCAGAAAAGTACCGTACTTCTTTCCAGCCACAGGGCCTTTGCACCCAGAATGCTTTCCTCCCTAAACCCCGCCCCGCCCACCTCCTCTGTTTTCCTACTTTACCCCTGCCCATTCTACAGCACTCTGTCTAAATGACACTTCCTGACCACCTAGGATAAATGGACCCCCAATCCTCATCTCTCCATGCACCCTTTAATTTCTCTTTATTGCTCACATTATGGTTGTGTGATTATTGGTTTACTGCCTATTCTCCTCCCCCCCCTCCCCCCCGCCAGGATACAGTAAGTTTCTCAAGAGCAGGAACTCTATTTTATTCACTACTTGTCCCCGAGATTTAGCAGAGCGCCTGGCATAGAATAGCTGCTGAGGCTCAGAAGGATTAAGCAACTTGGCAAATTCATGCTTTTAACCTATAATCACACAATTTCAAAGCCCTCTAAACCCCCACAGGTTTAAGATTGTATCTTGGTTATTTTCAGCCACTATCTTCTTCACCCCATCTTTGTGGAGGGCCACATGAGAAAAGTAAAGAACTATTTTATCTAATTCAACTCTCTTACAAGCAGGCAACTGAAAATATTTATTTTTGGCAAGCCAGTTTTATGTTGTAATTAAGAGGACAGACTCCAGAGCTAGCCTCTTGGGTCCAGATCCCAGCTCTGCATTTACTAGCTGTGTGACCTTGAACAAGTTACTTACCTTCTCTGTACTTCAGTTTCCTCATCTGTAAAATCAGTATGATACAGAGTCATGTCTAATTACAAGGTTATTATAAGTATTAAAGGAGTGAATATACATAAAGCATTGAACACAGTGCCTAGCAGGCCATAAGTACCACATACAGGTTTAAAATTACTCTGTTTCATTATTTTGAAAAGTAATACAGCATATGATTTTTTTAAAAATCAAAATATTCAAAAGGCTATGGTAAAAAAAAAAAAAAAGTCTTTTTCGTTCATTAACCTCCCAGTTTTCTTCAGCCCTTCAGTACTCCCCAGAAAAAACTACAGCTACCAGTTTCTTGGGATTCTTTCCAGAGATGTTCTGTGCCAGTGGTCGGCAAACCGCGGCTTGCGAGCCACATGTGGCTCTTTGGCCCCTTGAGTGTGGCTCTTCCACAAAATACCACGTGCGAGCGCGCACGTCCAGTGCGATTGAAACTTCATGGCCCCTGCGCAGAAGTCGGTTTTCGGCCTGGGCGAGTCTATTTTGAAGAAGTGGCGTTAGAACACTCAAGGGGCCAAAGAGCCGCATGTGGCTCACGAGCTGCGGTTTGCCGACCACTGTTCTATGCATATAAAACTCGTGTGTGTGTGTGTGTGTGTGTGTGTGTGTGTGTGTGTGTGTGTGTGTATGTGTGAGAGAGAGACACCTTGCCCACAGGTCTCAACAATCTAAATTTCTCTGGGTTTTTTTGTTTTTGTTGTTGTTTGAGGGAGTGCAGTTTCTGGTAGGGCCTTTTTTTGTTTTGCTTTCTTCTGAGGGAGGTTGTTTTGTTCCTGTGAGAAACGAGAAAGTGAATCAATCCGGGTTGTCTCGGAGCTGGGCCATCAGTGACTTCTGAAACACCTGACTGTTGGTCCAGGGGGGAGCTCGCTACAGATTGATTCATTTGCCTGTCAGCATAAATATTATTGCTCGTCTCACATTCAGTTCTTATTAGTATATATCTAGTGACATATGATCTCGTTCATCTAGAGGAAATGATGAACATAGACTGAGGAACAAGAACAGAACCAGAAGCAAGGAGGCATCGATCGGACTATCGGGCCTCAGAGGGAGGATAGGGGAGGGTAGGGGAGGGTGGGGGGAGGGGGAGAGTTCAACCAAAGGACCTGTATGCATGCATATAAGCCTATCCAACAGTTAAGTTCAACAGGGGATTGGGGCATGCGTGGGGAGAGGGGTGGTATGGGAATGGGGGGATGAGGACAAATATGTGACACCTTAATCAATAAAGAAATTAAAAAAAAAAAAAAAAGAAAAAATGACAACAGCCAACACAAAAAAAAAAAAAAAGAAACACCTGGCCGTGGTGGGTCGCGCTGCAGTTAAATATTTCCTCCTGCTCTATCCACATGTGCCTCTGGATGCAGGCGCCCACTTTCAAGGTGAACCCACTCCCTGAAGGACGGGGAGTGCTCCGATGGTGCGAATCCGAGAGGATGCTGAGAGCCGTAATCAGTTCTGGACTTGAGTGATTAGAAAATATGGAAAGCACTTCAGTGCTTTAAAATTGCTCCACAGCACGCAGCCAAGGAAACAGATTGCTCTGGTATTTATCCCCCAAATTCACAATCATTTTCCATTTCAAGAACCGCCGAAAAATTAACCCACAGCTCTCAGAAATCGTCATCTCTCTTTTAGTTTGCATCTGATCATTTGAATTCACATGTCCTTGTGCCAAACTGTCACTCTCCTTTAACAGTGTAGAGGCTGCTGATTACATCACCACGTTGACGGCATAAGCACTGCAGTAGCTCCCCTGTGGCAATAGGGACAGTTCGCCGGTGTTCCTGGCGTCCACCCACCTGAGTAGTGCGTTGGCACCGCGGGGCGTACAGTCAGTGCTCTTCAGAGGGAAGTTTGCAACTTCATTTGAAAACATCGTCTGGGACAAATGGACTAGAGCAGGGGTGAGGAACATCCGGCCTGAGAGCTGCATAAGGCCCAAGAAGTCATTCGGTCTGGCCCTGCCAAGGCAACGTAGGCAGGACTCGAAATTCAATAAATCTAGGAGCTTTTTTCATAGCAACATAAATTTATATTGTATTAAACGAATGATGTTATAAATATTCAAATGGCCCTTGGCAGAAAAAAAGGTTCCCCACCCCTGGACTAGAGAAAGACACTTCGCTCAGTCTCATCTGTGCCCCTCAGGGGGTTTTTGTCTTCTCTACCCCAGTGTTGAGCCCTTGCCAGAAGCTTTAATTGGTGGTAGTTTGGGCCTCTGAGCCTGAGTCACAAGACCTAGCAGCGTTTGTGTTTCGGTTCGCTATTGATAAGTAACAAAGCACCCAACACTTGGTGGCTTAAAACCACCACCATACTGTTCACTGCTCGTGATTTCATGGGTCAGAAGTTTGGGCAGGGATCAGCGTGGTGATTCTTCTGTTCCATGTGGTATCAATCAAGGTCCTTTGGTGTGATCAGCTAGTAGATGGGCAGGTTAGACGGTCCCAAAGGGCCTCACTGATGTGTCTGGCACCTTCGTAGGCACAGCTAGAAGGCTGGGCTCAGCTGCTCCCTTCTGACTCTCCAGGTTGTCTCGGGTCTTTCCACATGGTTGGACTTCTTACATGGCAGCTAAGGGTTCCAAGAGCAAACCCTCCGAGCTCAGGGGGAGCTGCAAGGCTTACAATGACCTAGCCTGGGAAGTCCCAGAATGGCTCTTCAGTGCATTCGTCAGTCATGAAGGCCAACCCAGACTGAAGGAGAGGAGACTCCACCTCTCCATGGGAAGATACCATAGAATTTGAAATCACCTTTACTATAACCCAGTCTGTCTCAGGGACACACACCGCTGGTTGGTTCACCTGCTCATACTCATTGGTGTGCTCTGGACAGACCACGTTGTGTGGAAGGGACAAAGCCACGGTCACCCTGCCTCAGGTGAAGGTTTAGTCTAAACAAGGCTGAGCAGTGGCTTTCTGGGGCTACAAGATTCTGAACAGGACATTGTTCATGAAAAGGAGGAATCTGCTGAAGATTCATGTAAATGGTTGGAATAAAGATTTTGTTCTTTTTATAAGAAAGCCCTGGAGAACTAGAATCATCAGTCTTTGAGATCACAGCATGGCTATCTAGAACTGATCTTTCTAATAAATTTACTGCCCCATATTGATTTTAACATTTTCTCTAAACAAGCCATCATATTCACCCAGGTGTACATCTTTATGAACCTAAAACAAGGACACTGGATGTAGCACTTTGGGCGTGAGAAGTAGCTTCTACCATCAATTTGTCTCATAACAATAGCACCAAGTAACATTTGCAGAAGCTTATAGCCCAGGCACTGTGCTGAGTGCTCTGCGTAAACCTTCTCATTTAATCCTTACACTAGCCCTACTACTCCATTTTTCTTTTTTTTTTTTTTTTTTTTTTAATATTTTTATTGAGGTATTATATGTGTACATATCTTACTATTACCCCCCCCCACCCCACACCCACACATGCCCTCCCCCCCCAGAGTTTTGCGTCCATTGTTTATGCTTATATGCATGCATACAAGTCCTTCGTTTGATTTCATAACTCCCCCACCTTTCCCAAACTTTCCCCCTGTACTTTGAAAGTCTGTTTGATGCTTTACTGTCTCTGTATCTATCTTTTTGTTCACCACTTTATAATGTTCTTTACTATCCCTAAATGAGTGAGATCATGTGGTATTTTTCCTTCATTGACTGGCTTATTTCACTTAGCATAATGTTCTCCAATTCCATCCAGGTTGCTGCAAATGATGAGAATTCCTTCTTCTTTATGGCAGCATAGTATTCCATTGTGTAGATGTACCACAGTTTTCCGATCCACTCATCTGCTGACGGGCACCTAGGCTGTTTCCAAATCTTAGCTATTGTAAATTGTGCTGCTATGAACATAGGGGTGCATATATCCTTTCTGATTGGTTTTTCTAGTTTCTTCGGATATATTCCCAGGAGTGGGATTACTGGGTCAAATGGGAGTTCCATTTTCAGTTTTTTGAGGAAACTCCATACTGTTCTCCACAGTGGCTGCACCAGTCTGCATTCCCACCAGCAGTGCACGAGGGTTCCTTTTTCTCCGCATCCTCGCCAACACTTGTTGTTTGTTGATTTGTTGATGATAGCCATTCTGACAGGTGTGAGATGGTACCTCATTGTTGTTTTGATTTGCATCTCTCGGATAATAAGTGACTTTGAACATGTTTTCATGTGTCTCTTGGCCTTCCTTCTGTCTTCTTTTGAAAATATTCTGTTTAGGTCTGTTGCCCATTTTTTTATTGGATCATTTATCTTCCTCTTATTGAGTTGCATAAGCTGCCTGTAGATGTTGGAGATTAAACCTTTATCAGTGATAGCATTTGCAAATATGTTTTCCCATGCAGTGGGCTTTCTTGTTGTTTTGTTGATGGTTTCTTTTGCTGTAAAAAAGCTTTTTATTTTGATGTAGTCCCATTTGTTAATTTTCTCTTTAGCTTCCATTGCCCTAGGGGCAGTGTCAGTGAAGAAGTTCTTGTGGCATATGTCTGAGATTTTGTTGCCTGTGGATTCCTCTAGTATTTTTATGGTTTCCCGTCTTATGTTTAAGTCCTGTATCCATTTTGAGTTTATTTTTGTGTATGGTGTAAGTTGGTGATCTAGTTTCATTTTTTTGCATGTATCTGTCCAGTTTTCCCAACACCATTTATTGAAGAGACTGTCTTGACTCCATTGTATGTTCATGCCTCCTTTGTCAAATATTAATTGAGCATAGTGGTTTGGGTCGATATCTGGGTTCTCTATTCTGTTCCATTGATCAATATGTCTGTTCTTGTGCCAGTACCAGGCTGTTTTGAGAACAGTGGCTTTGTAATACAGCCTGAAATCTGGTATTGAGATCCCACCTACTTTATTCTTCTTTCTGAGGATTGCTGAGGCTAGTCGGGGTCTTTTTTTATTCCAGATGAATTTTTGGAGAGTTCTTTCTAGGTCTGTGAAATATGCTGTTGGTATTTTGATGGGGAGTGCATTGAATCTGTAGATTGCTTTGGGTAGTATGGACATTTTAATGATGTTGATTCTACCAATCCATGAACATGGTATGTTCTTCCATCTGTTTACGTCTTCCTCTATCTCTTTTTTCAGTGTCCTGTAGTTTTCTGCGTATAGGTCTTTTACCTCCTTAGTTAAGTTTATTCCTAGGTATCTTAATTTTTTTGGTGCGATGGTAAATGGGATTGCTTTTTTAGTCTCTCTTTCTGTAAGTTCATTATTGGTGTATAGAAAAGCCATAGATTTCTTGGCGTTAATTTTGTATCCCGCTACATTGCCGAATTCATTTATTAAGTCTGTTAGTTTTTTGATGGAATCTTTTGGGTTTTTTATGTACAATATCATGTCATCTGCAAATAAGGACAGCTTCACTTCTTCTTTTCCAATTTGGATGCCTCTTATTTCTTCTTCTTGCCTAATTGCGATAGCTAATACTTCCAGTACTATGTCAAATAGAAGTGGTGAGAGTGGGCATCCCTGTCTTGTTCCTGTTCTTAGGGGAAATGGTTTTAGTTTTTGCCCATTGAGTATGATGTTTGCTGTGGGTTTATCATAAATAGCTTTTATTATGTTGAGGTATGAGCCTTCTATTCCCACCTTGTTGAGAGTTTTTATCAAGAAAGGGTGTTGGATTTTGTCAAATGCTTTTTCTGCATCTATTGATATGACTATGTGATTTTTATCTCTCAATTTGTTTATGTGATGTATCACGTTTATTGATTTGCGGATATTGTACCATCCTTGCATTCCTGGAATAAATCCTACTTGGTCATGGTGTATGATCTTTCTGATGTACTGCTGGAGCCGATTTGCTAGAATTTTGTTGAGGATTTTGGCATCAATGTTCATGAGGGATATTGGCCTGTAATTCTCTTTCATTGAGTTGTCTTTATCTGGTTTTGGTATTAGGGTGATGCTGGCTTCATAGAAGGAGCTTGGAAGTGTTCCTTCCTCTTGAATTTTTTGGAATAGTCTGAAGAGGATAGGTTTTAGTTCTTCCTTGAAAGTTTGATAAAACTCTCCTGTGAAGCCATCTGGCCCCGGGCTTTTGTTTGCCGGAAGCTTTTTGATGACTGCTTCAATTTCTTCCATAGTTACTGGCATGTTGAGCTGTTTAGAATCTTCCTGATTGAGTTTTGGAAGGTTGTATTTTTCTAGGAATATGTCAATTTCCTCTAGGTTGTCCAGTTTGTTGGAATAGAGTTGTTCGTAGTATTTTGTAACAATCCTTTGTATTTCGTCGGGGTCTGTTGTTATTTCACCTCTTTCATTTCTGATTTTGTTTATTTGGGTCCTCTCTCTTTGCTTCTTGGTGAGCCTGGCTAGAGGTCCATCAATCTTGTTTATCCTTTCAAAGAACCAGCTCTTGGTTTTGTTGATCTTTTGTATTGTTTCTTTGGTCTCTATGTCGTTTATCTCCGCTCTGATCTTTATTATTTCTTTCCTTCTGCTTACACTGGGCTTATCTTGTTGCTCTCTCTCTAACTCTTTGAGTTGTTGGGTTAGGTAATTTATTACCATTGTTTCTTGTTTTTTGAAGTAGGCTTGTAGAGCTATGAACTTCCCTCTCAGGACTGCTTTCATTGTGTCCCATAGATTTTGGATTGTTGTGTTTTCATTGTCGTTTGTTGCCATGATGTTTTTTATTTCTTCCTTGATGTCTTTGGTAACCCAGTCATGGTTTAATAACATGCTGTTTAGTCTCCAAGTGTTTGATTTCTTTGGGTTGTTTTTATTGTAGTTGATTTCCAGTTTTATGCCACTGTGATCTGAGAAGATACTTGATATGATTTCTATCTTCTTGAATTTGGAGAGACTTTGCCTATGTCCTAACATATGGTCTATCTTTGAAAATGACCCATGTGCACTTGAGAAGAATGTATATTCTGTGGCTTTGGGGTGAAATGTTCTGAAGATGTCGATTAATTCCATCTGTTCTAGTGAGTCATTTAGGATTGATGTTTCTTTGCTGATTTTTTGTTTAGAGGATTTGTCCAATGGTGATAGTGGGGTATTGAAGTCTCCTACTATGATTGTATTACTGTCAATCTCTCCTTTGATATCTTCCAGGAGTTTTTTAATGTATCTTGGTGCTCCTGTATTGGGTGCATATATGTTTACCAGAGTTATTTCTTCTTGTTGGATTTCTCCCTTTAGTATTATGAAGTGGCCTTCATTATCTCTTGTTATGTCCTTCACTTTGAGATCTAATTTGTCAGATATAAGTATTGCAACCCCAGCTTTTTTTTCATTTCCATTTGCCTGGAAAACCTTTTTCCATCCCTTTACTCTCAGTCTGTATGCATCCTTTTTTTTGAGGTGGGTTTCCTGTAGACAGCAGATATCTGGGTTTTGCTTTCTTATCCAGTCTGTTACCCTGTGTCTTTTGATTGGGGCATTCAATCCATTTACATTTAAAGTTATTATTGATAGGTACTTATTTGACGCCATTTTTATTCTATACCCCTGTGTACCTTCTTTGCTTCCTATTTCTTTCTTTTTTTTACAGCAGACCCTTTAGCATTTCTTTCATTGCTGGTTTGGTGGTGATAAACTCCCTTAGTCCTTTTTTGTCTCTGAAGCTCCTGATTTCACCTTCAATTTTGATTGATAGCCTTGCTGGGTACAGTATTCTTGGATTTAGACCCTTCCTTTGCATGACTTGGTATATTTCATTCCATTCCCTTCTGGCCTGATGAGTTTCTGTTGAGAAATCAGTTGCTAGTCTGATGGGGGTTCCTTTGTATGTAACTGTCTGTCTCTCTCTGGCCGCTTGTAAGATTCTTACTTTGTCGTTGGTGTTTGCCAACTTAACTATAATGTGCCTTGGCGTCGGTCTTTTGGGGTTCATTTTGCTTGGAACTCTGTGAGCTTCTTGGATTTGTGTGGGTTTTTTCTTCCCTATATCAGGGAAGTTTTCTGTTATTATTTCTTCAAACAGGTTTTCTATTCCTTGCTCAGTTTCCTTTCCTTCTGGCACCCCTATTATCCTGATGTTGTTTTGTTTTGTATTGTCCCGAAGTTCCCTTACGCTCTCCTCAATCTTTCTAATTTTTGTTTCTAGAAGCTGTTGTAATTGGGTATTTTTTTCCATCTTGTCTTCTAGCTCACTTATGCGGTCCTCCGCTTCATCTAGTCTACTCTTGATGCTTTCTATTGAGTTCTTTACAGCAGCGATGTCACTTTTCATTTCTTCTTGGTTCTTCTTCATTTCTTCTTGGTTCTTACTCATATTGTCGAATTTGTCTTCCATCCTTTTCAGCCACTTTATGACCATTTCTCTGAATTCTTTCTCTGATAGGTTGTTTGCCTCTAAATCGTTTACTTCCTTTTCTGGTGATGCCTGCTTCTCTTTCCTGTGGGGGCTGTTTCTTTGTCTCCCCATGGTCTCTCTTCTCCGGATGCCTGGTTATATAGATTTCTCTCTCTGGCGTTGATTTAAAGGTATAAAATACAACACAACCAGGCACAACTGACAAGGCACTGAACAGAATTGTATTCACGATATTAATAACCTCCAATAAAGGTAACCACCAGAGAAAGACAAATTAGGGAATAGGAGTGGAAGAGGGAGAGTAAAAAGAAAGAACAACAACGAAGAAAAAAACAACAACAAAGAGTGTGAATCTGAACTTGGGAAAAGAGCAGAAAGAAAGAAAAGAAATAACAGAAAAGAAAAAGAAAAGAAATAAAAAGTAAGAGAGACAAGAATGATACTAAGAGAGAAAAGGGGAACAAACTATATATATGGGGAGTAAACTCCACTAGAACAACCACTATTCCCAGCAAATTCCAGCAACACGAGCCTGGAGATTAATACAAACTGCAACAGCAGCTAATATCAAGTGAGGCAAGGGAAAACAAAAGTTAAAAACAAACAAAAACAAAGCAAAGAAAAGAACCAACCAAACCAACAAAAAGAATAATCTAAACAATCTCATAAAAAAGCATAAAAATTCAATCTAATCAACATTCAAGCAAACAACAACAAAAGGCCCGAGAGAAAAATAATTTTTTAAAGGTAGCGTAGAGAGAGGTTTGTATGGATTTGGAGCAGGGGGTTGGGAATTAGATATATAAGTAGGGTGAAGTTTTAGCAGGGAGTAAACTGAAAAAGTAGGGAAAATCTAAAGCCAGAAAGGGTTAAGATAAACTGGGACCAAAAGGGGAAAGGTTAGGAGAGTGATGGCATAATGTTAGCTTTGAGATAGGGTAAAGCGATTGTAAGGGAAAGATGCAAATCGAATGTAGGACACTAATCCAAAAATAAAAGAAAGAGAAAATCAAATGACATTAAAAAAAAAAAAAAAAAAGTAAAATAATAGTAATAATAGTGCTGATTGAAAATAAAAATGTAATAATTAAAAAGGTGAAAATCAAGTGAGGAAAAAGAAAAAAATATTAGTTTCTTAAGTAAAAGATGCAAAAAATGAAAATAAAAAAATATGAGAATAAAAAATTTAAAAAATTGAAAAAAGAATTGAAAATTAAAAAATAGGAAGACTAAAATGTGCAGTAGCGGCTGTCATTCACTTCCTCTATTATTCTGTTTGGTACGCCTTTTTCCCAGTCTGGGCGGTATTTCAGTTCAGCTTCATTCCAGGGCTCCTCAGTGTTGGAAGCCAGTCCTGCTTTTTAAGCCAGCCCTGTCTTAATTTCTCGTATTTATTTTTGATTACACCAGAGACAATTAGCGTTTCAGCCCCTGGGTGGCAGTGTTTCTGAATTGACTTCTGGGCCTCTCTAGCTCTTTTTTCTTTTTTTTTTTTTTTCCCCCTTCTATGGCACTCACTACAGGTTTGTGGAGATGTGCGCCTCAGAGCTGCCTCTCTGATGGTCACACGCAGCTCTGGCCCCAGGTTCCGAAAAAACACCTTCCCCCTGCAGTCTTTCAGGGTTTCCACCTGGGTTTACCTCTGTATTGGGCTTAGCAATCAGAGTCGGAAAGAGCCCAGGTGTGCGGACCGTGGGTCTGTGCCCCAGACTAAGGAGCCTGCACTCCTTTGAAAATTCTTAGTCTGACCCTCCTCGTCAGATTAAAATGAGTTGCTTTCAAGAGGTCACTTCTGTTAGCAGCTCAGAAGACCCCCCTCCTCATTCACGGGTCACGGCAGTTCCAACTGCCGCTGATTTTTCTAGGCACAGACCTCCCGGCTCCTGCCGGTCCTGCGGCTGCCGCGCTTCCCTCACCCAGCGCCTCCCTCACCCACCGCGGGGATCAGAAACCGCAGCTTATTTCAGACAAAATCTGACCTTTCCGTGGTGCAGTGAAGAGTTTCTTTGAATCCAAATGTTTGTGCTGATAGGGGACCGGTGGTCTGGTGCTCCCAGCAGTTCAGTGTTTGCAGTTGTCGCGGAAAGTCAGGTTTCCCCTAAAATCCTCCTTTCCTTGCAAGATGGCGAGGCGCCCGGCGAGCCCGCAGCTCCAGGAGGGGACCCAGCCCCTGTGGGTGCTGCGCGGTCAGAGGAACACTGCCCAGCACTCCCCCGCCTTCTCCTGGAGTTTAGCTGTCCCTTGGCTTGCCCACATACACTCCCTCTGCGAGCCTCTGCTGCTCCTACACTCCGCCCCAGGAACAGACTCCAAACCCGACTCTATTCCGTCGCCATTTTTCTTCCTCTGCCCTACTACTCCATTTTTCAGAGAAGGATGTTGATGTATAAAGAGGATGTGTCTTGCCTCACACACATGCATATCCTCCCATTTACAAGAAGTAAATGGCAGAGCCAAGAATGTGAACCTGTATCTTTCTGATTCAAGGTCTGGGTTTATAGTTCTCATGTTACTCTGGTGCCTTGTGTAACCTCACGTCCAACTCAGTGTTCCTTTTTCTCCTGGTGTAGGTACCAGCATAAATACCAGGAGCCTGGACCTATCCCTAAACCAGTCATTCATTCCGTCTGTAACATGTGAATTTCCCATACATAAGCCTTTGCAGCAAAACCTGTGGTAGCCTTAGCTCTCCCCTCAATTCCCCCGCACCCAGCACTGCAACCCCCGCTCATGAGTCCCCCGTGCACCTTGCTCTCATCACTTGGCCTTTGCTCAAGCACATGCAATTACTGTTGACCTACCTGGCCTGGATGTCATGGGTACTAACCTACACAGGAAAAGGAATCCCATAGGCAACTCTGCAACTCTGGCAGAGCCCAGTGACTGGGTGATGACAGTGGAGACATTGATATGGGAACAGGACAGATAGAATAGCATTAGAGTTTGGCCATGTAGCCTGTGTGGTCAGCATGTGGTTCAAGAGTCAGACTGCCTTGCTCAGCCGCTTGCTATGAGACCTTGAGCAAGTTTCTCAACCTCATTGGGCCTCAGTTTTTCCACTTGTAAAATGGGATTGATAGCACCACCAGTGTAAGTTCATGATTACTATTACTCAGCCTTTTAGAGCCTTAGTTTCTTCATCTGTAAAAGGGAATAATGATAGTTCTACTATCAGAAGCTTGTGGTGAGTATTCAATACAATAATACCCCAAAAGTATATAATTACTTCTCAGTGACTATTGGCAATGATTTTTCAGTTAAAATTGCATTCAGTTCATGCAATAAAACTTAATTGTAGTGGTTCAACTTAATAAATTTTTTAAGACTTTGTTTTTAGAGCACTTTTAGGTTTACAACAGTGAGAGGAAGGTATAGAGATTTCTCATGTACTATCTGCCCCAACACATGCATATCCTCCCATGTACATCACACACCAGAACAGTACATTTTTAAACAAGGATGACCCTACATTGACACATCATAATCACTCAACGACCATAGTTTATTTTAGGGTTCATTCTTGGTGTCGTACATTCCATGGGTTTGGAAAAATGCATAATTATCCTATATCCATCATTGTAATGTTATACAGAGCATTTTCTCTGCCCTAAAAATTCTCTGTGCTCTGCCTATTCATCTCTCCCCCACAACCTTCCAAACCACTAATCATTTTACTATCTCCATAGTTTGGCCTTTTCTAGAATGTCATATATTTGGAATCATACAGTAGAAGGCCTTTTTAAATTGGCCTCAGTCACTTTTTAGGGTATTATTTTTCTTATTTAACAGGAAGCCCAATAGTGAACAGTTGTCATTAGGGACCAGCCTCCTGTTTCTTCATTCTTTCATCCAGAGAGTGTTTTTCTCGTTCTCATTCTCATTCTCATCCTCATAGGATGGCAGCTGCTCCCGCTTCCATATCTGTATTCTGGAAGGAGAAGACAGTGCAGCGGTCTTTTTTATCAGGAAAAGCTTAGTGTCCCCAGAGGCAGACTTTGCCTCTATCACATGGGCCAAAGTGGGGCTAAGTAACCCCCCTGACTTCCAAAGGAGCCAGCACTGGGCGCTCTGCCTCCGCAAACGTGGAACTCCATGGTAGAGCCAGTGCAGGTCAGATGTGTCCCCCTTCATCTTCCCATCCCTAGGAACCTTCCTCCTGACTCTTCCGACTCCTGATTTACAGAGAAGAGATGTGATGTGCCCCTTCTTCTTCTCTTTTAAAGGGCTCTCTACTGGCCCATGGATCCAACTTTTACACAGTGCCCCTGAATCCTCCCCAGAAAAGACGTGCACTAAAACCTGTCATCTGAGAATCCCAAACACAAGTGAATTATGGCCCATCTCTGCTCAAAACCATCTCACCAACAGGAAAAGGCCTAGTATTTACATTGGCCCTCAGGCCTCCTATGACCTGCCTCTCCACCTTCCTCTCTGTGCCTCTCCCCTCTTCCCTTCTTCTCTGCTTTACTCTGCCCTCCCCCCCTCCTTTCCTCCTCTCTCTCAGCCCTACTCTCCTCTCCTGTGTCTTTCCCTTTGCTTCACTTCTCTGGCTGCCCCTTCTCACAAACTACAAACACACTCCTGCCCCAGGGTCTTTGCATATGTTCCTTCTCCCCCCAGACAACCAAATGGCTTCTACCCTCCCTTCCTTCAACTCAGCCTTCAAACGCCACCTGATCAAAGAGACCTTACTCAATCAACCTTTGGAAAATAGCAACACCAAAATAGTGATAATAAAACACGTTTCTGGGTTTCCCTTGCCCTGCTCTGTATTTCTCCATAACACTTATCATCATGAATGGGTTTAGTTGTTTTTTGCTGCCTGTCTCCACCCTTATATCTCCAGCATGGCACGACATGGGGCAGGCTCTAACCTATCTCCAGGGCCCAGAACATATGGGCCCAAATAAGTATTTGTGGAATAGATTAATTGAGTGCTTGCTTTTATAATTTTTTCTGCTGGAGAACTGAATGTCTCTAGCCATGTAGATTGTCTTAACCCATGTCCTGTCAAAGGCTCTTTGGTTGTGACCAACAAAGTCCCATTCCCGTGATGGTTGTCTATATAGTGGTAAATAACAATCGTGTCTGCTGTGGCCACCGTAGTATCCCCAGCCTCTGGGAAGGCACTGACATTAATTAAGTAGATGCCCAGCCAATATTTGCTAGATGATTGGATAAATCTCCCTCTAGTTCTGAAACTGCTGCTGCAGTGAGAAATGTTTGCTCTGTGCCTCTCATCTTCTTGAGTTCTCCTGTTCACTTCTTACTCTTTCCTTTCCAACTTTTTGTTCTTCTTTTCTTTCCTTTCCTTTTCTTCCCTTTGATATACTGTTGGATTTTTTTGTTGTTGTATCCCATGGACCTAATTTTATATATTCAAAAAATTACAAGATTCTAAGAAGTTCGTTGTTTTAACCATTTCTTTATTTTACAAATTCAAACACCTGTAAAATAGCACCTACCACATAATTTGGCATTAAGCTGTGTTTAAGAAGGAAACTGCAAAAGAAGCTCTTCATTCAGTTTCTATGGATTCTTGCATTCTCTCTACAATTCTAGTAATTTCTCTTTCCTTTTAGATTTTCAAATTTTGATTTACATTTTTTTCCATTATAACAACAATTTTATTAATAATAGCAAAATTTAACAAATAAGTGAACCTGATACCTTAAGAAACACAAGAGTAGGAATAATAGTTGCTTCGTGGGCCTGTAATTGAAGGATTATTTAACTCGGGGCTTGAGATGGTTTGGAACAGCAGGTCCCCATGCCTGTTCTGTAATTCCTTTGAGGCTGTTTTTTCTTTTTCTTTTTTAATTTTTTTAAAAATATATTTTATTGATTATTTTACAGAGAGGAAGGGAGAGGGATAGAGAGTTAGAAACATCGATGAGAGAGAAACATCAATCAGCTCCCTCCTGCATTCCCCCTGCTGGGGATGTGCCTTCAACCAAGGTACAAGCCCTTCACTGAAATTGAACCTGGGACCCTTCAGTCCGCAGGTCGACACTCTATCCACTGAGCCAAACCAGCTAGGGCGAGGCTGTTTTTTCATGACACAACATCAGAATTCTGTAATGAGATGTCTGAAAATGACATCATACTCACTGTCTTATTTGCTATTATAAAGATGAGGAAATTTTCCCATGGTAAATTCACGTCATGTTATCAGCTGGTCTCTGCTATTTTCACTTTATATCCAACACATTCCTGCTACATCCAGATCAGTCAGGGGTGTCCTGAGAGCATGGCTCCGGCCTTTCTGAAGGACAGTGTTGCTCGCTCATTTCCCTCTTCAGCGGCTACTTGGCATCCTGATACTATCTCTGCCGGTCCTTTATCAATCTGGCTCAGGCCGTGGGATATGAACAAGCAACTTCGGTGACCTGAATTTCAGGACATTTTGAAGGGAAAAGCCTCACAAATGAGTAGTAAATATCTATTTTTTACCATCCTTCCTTACCCTAGACCATGGGTTTTCAAAAAAACATTTTTATTAACAGCAGAACCCCACTGATAAAGGAACTCCCACAGGGAAGAGTAAATCGTTCTTTTTTAACTGTTAGAACTATTAAGAGTTCACTCACCAATAAATTTAATTTTTTTAAAAGAGTTCACTCATGTCAGATCCTTTATCGGTGTGCCGGGTTCAATCACCTTTCTCTAGACCAGCAATAACATAAAAGAAATAAATACCCCACTCACAAATGTGACAAAACCATGAAGTACCAAGGATTTGCCCAAAGGAAATGTTTAAGAATGTTATGGCAAAACAATAAATAATCATTTCTGGAGAACATAGAAGACTATCTAAATAATGGTTGATATAAAATTCTGATCATCATCTCATAATTCTCTCTCAGCAGTGGCTGTGGGAATTGCTCTGTTTTACCTCGGAGGAAACTGGGGTTCAGAGAGTGACATTACTTACCCAGTCACCAGCCCCTCAGTTTGCCTTCGGAGCCTGAATGTTATCTACCCACAGTCGCCCACACAGGACTCTCACCATAGCCACACTCGCCCATCCTCTCTGCACAGAGCCATACATGTCTCCATTTTTTTTAAATCTTCCCAGTTCTTTAGCATATACACTGAGTGGCCAGATTATTATGATCTCTGAATGCATAATAATATGGCCACTCAGTGTGTGTGTGTGTGTGTGTGTGTGTGTGTGTGTGTGTGTGTGTGTGTGTATTAGAGGCCCAGTGCATGAATTCGTGCATGGGTGGGGTCCAGCCAGCCTGGCCAGGGGGAGGGGACATGGGCAGTTGGCCAGCCTGCCTGCTGGTCTAACTCCTGGTCAAGGGGACAATTTGCATATTAGCCTTTTATTATATAGGATATACACTGAATGGCCAGATTATTATACGTTCAGAGATCATAATAATCTGGCCACTCAGTGTACACTGAGTGTAAACCTGATGCTGACACCAGGATCAAACTTTCACTTGCTTGCTGGCGTTTCTTTTCTTCTCACCAAACAGCAGAACTTATTTCCCCAGCTTCTTTTTTTTCCCATGTAATGTAGTTTTGTTTCATAGTATGCTATATTAGGCATGATCAGAACCCTGCTTGTTATTTGCCTGGAAGGAAGCCATGACTATGAAAAAGATCCCTGCTATTTTCCTGGCAAAACTTTCCACCAGGAGCCCGTAGGGCATGGGCCTCCTTCTCCTGTGTCTCCCGAAGGCTTCATTGTCCGTGTAAATATCCAGCCCTTGCCCGTCTATGTGGAGGTATTTTTGTGAGATCATCTGCATTTCTTTTCCACTTCACAGGCTTTTTATTTCTTTCAGATGCTTCTATTTTTAAAAACAGCTTCGATATGAGCTTTCTTAAATTGCCATTTGATCCCAGAGGAAAGTCATTTTCATGCCTATTTTATTCAAAATATGGAGAAGTTGTCCCTGACAGACAGTGTTGTGCCTTTTCTTTCTACCCCAAATCATAGATCAGTTTAAATTAGCAAGAAAGATGTTGCATGCAGCCTCAGCTGGTAAGCAAATAGGCAACAGGAGTGAAAATCTTCTCTTGGAGAAGAAGAAAATCCGATCTACTGGCCGTGTTTTTAATAAGATGACAGTAGCTTAAATGCCTGGGTAGAGGAAAGAAGGCTATTAATGCCTCTCATAGAGCAAACGCAGGGACAAGTTAAAGAGCTCCTCTCTTTGGGGAATAGTAAAGCATTACGCTCAGATTTGAACGTCAGAGATGGTTGAAATTGAATCTGTCTTGTGTGTTGTACACATTGTAAATAAATTTCACTTGGGGCATGAAGAGAATGTGAACGGCTTTACTAAAATAAATGTTTCTGAATGTGGGAATGGGTTCTCTCTTTCTCCCTTCCTCCCTTTCTCCTTCCCTCCCTCCAGTTTGTTTTCAAGTAAAGGACACAAAGACATGTGACTGAAAAATTGATTTTGATGGCATTTGAGTATAAACATAGACAAAGATGGAAAAGGACAAAGGAGCATCCATAAATTTGCAGCTCCGTCTTGAACTTATCACATGCTCAAAGATGCAGTTAGAACTGCTTCAGAGGGAGGACTCGGAGTTCCCAGAGATAGAAAGCAGCTGTCACAGGTACCAAAGGATGGAGGCGATCATTGAAGCTGAAAAAGCACTTTCATTTTCCCAGGGCCCGCTGATACATCAGTTATCAGTGGAGTGTGGACCGGTCCTGGCACCTCATTAGTGCTATGTAGGTGTTTGCCAAATAAATCAAGTTTTTTGGTTTTAAAACCATTACATTTTTAGGCAGTTTACAGTGGTTCAGTAGTAAATCAGTGAATTATCTTTTCTGTATTTTTCCTTTAAAAGAGGCCTATTCACAATGTGCCCAAGTTTTTTAAATCCTGCTAAACCTGTCTTTTTGGCAATCTGGATTTCAGTTGAGCAAAAGTTAACCTGAAGCCGTATTCTTATAGTTCCTGTATTTAAAAAGTATTCGCGTCCTTTGTGCAAAGGAAGGAAATCAAGGTGACATGGTACTCAACTCATTTCCTTCCCCAAAGTCTCAACTTCATCTGGATCCATAGTTGGGCAGACTAAAAAAAAAAAAAAATTATTCCCAACATATTGATAAAAATCTAGAAAAGCAGTTACTGTACTAATTTTTTCCATCCTGCCAAAACATTTGTACACATGCGGGTTATGAGGCCCTGCATCCTCCTACATCATCAGGTCTCTGGTTCACTGGCAGACATTTGCTATTTAATCTGAGGTGCACTCTGGACTTTCTGTGAAACATACCTTAATCTTCTGCCCTATCTTTGCATCCTGGATTTTTAAACTCACTTGTATAGTCCCACTTTATACAATATGGTATTTAAGTGGGAATACTGGTAGATGGACTTACACTTCAAACCCATGAAATTTAGAGGATTGCGTGAACATTCACTCTACTTTCGATTTGCTCCTTTAAGTTCTTTGTGAGTTTGGGTGATTGTTCCCATTGTGGTAGGGACCCATGTATTCAATAAAGTGACATCCTGGACAACACTCCAGTGTAGAATAATACATAGTGTGAGGATAGCTTTTCATTTGAATCACTTCCACATCAGTGGCATTAATTTCCTTTCTGTCTTCCAGTCTTTTTTCCCTCCGTTTCATTCTGTTCTCAAATTCTCTTGCTTTCTCATTCTTCTCTCTTCACCCCTTGCCCTTTTTCCCCGGTTGGAAGGTTGGGGTTGTTTTTTTGTTGGTCTTCTTTTTTTCTTTTTTTCACTTTATTGCTTTTTCCTCCTCCCCTTAGGACACTTTTCCTGTATGCCTTTCTGATATTGTTAAGTGCCCGGTGCAGCAGACGGTGAGGCTCAGCTGTGCTCACCCCACAGCTGGGTATAATTTAGTACTGGTTCCCTGTGTCAGGCAGAAGCCACTAAATCCCGCCAGGCCGCAGGAAGGGATTCGGGAGAACATCCAAGTTCTCTGGCCAGCAAGCGGCATCCGTTCTGTGCACCAGTGTTCCTGCCTCTGGTTCTAGGACCGGACCGCCCTGCCATGCTATCACTGCTGGTGGCGCTGGGGTGATGTCAGTTCTCCTGCTTCACAGAAGCACTGAAGGTGATGTCAGGAGTTGAGGCCGCATCCATGTTCCCTTCACAGGCTCCCTCCCCACAGGGATACTGAAGGCAGAATATTCGAGACTGCAGCATGAGAACCCTAAAATGGGAGGAAGCATAGGCCTCAGTACGGAAGGCAACTAAGCTGAAGAGATTAGCACAGCACTATTAAATACAGATTTTAATTCAGTCCAGCAGCACTTAATCACCTGCCTGTGCCAGGAACTCTGCTGGGTGCCCGCATTAACAAAATGAGTTCTTGATCCCTTGCCTGAAAGGGCAGAGAGCAAACAGGTGGAGGTACTTGATGAGCACACAACCCACAACCGGAGGAAGTGACTTACACCAGGGACCGGGCCATTCCAGAATGCTGTGCGCAGGAGGGAACCTCAAAACTGGCTTCCAAGTAGCAGACCTAATAAAATCCCTTACACATAAAGACAGTATACGTGGGATTTTGAGCTGTATTTTCAGTTTGCATTTTGAAAGGCTTACCCTTGTAACAATGTGAAAGTTTGGTGACAAGTGCTGGGAGACAGTAGGTGGTAAGAAAGATGAGGAAACGAGTTCAAATGAGACTATTTCAGAAGCCTCGGCAATGCCTCTGAGTAAGGTGGGGAAGTGGGAATGCTACAGAAAAGACAGAATTGAGGCTATTTGGGGGCAGAATTGATAGGGCTTTTTGACAAGTTGGGTTGTGGGTGAGGCTTATAGAAACACTAGAGGCCTGGTGCATGAAATTTGTGCACTCGGGGGGAGGGGCGGGTCCCTCAGCCCGGACTGCACCCTCTCGCAGTCTGGGAGCCCTCAGGGGATGTCCAACAGATGGCTTAGGCCTGCTCCAGACATCCTTAGCACTGCCGTGGAGGCGGGAGAGGCTCCCACCACTGCTGCTGCGCTAGCCAGCCATGAGCCCAGCTTCTGGCTGAGCAGCATTCCCCCTGTGGGAGCACATTGACCACCAGGGGACAGCTCCTGCATTGAGCATCTGCCCCCTGGTGGTCAGTGCGTGTCATAGCAACCAGTCGTTCTACTGTTCAGTCATTTGCATATTAGCCTTTTATTATATAGGATAATGTGTTATTATGGGCAAGGCCTCTAATTCAATTTTTTTTAGGTAGTTAAAGGGAGGGGCAGAATTTTCACTTGGGCCTGAAACTAAAATTGCCCTTAGCTCAAAAATCTGCATACCACTGAGACACATCTTGGTGAGGCTCATTCTGAACCCCCACACTGTTCTATTATGTGTGTAAGTATTGGGAACCATCTTATCTCTTTAGTGAAAGGAACCTTTTGTTATGTTACAATGACTAACTTTATCTCATGAGTTGTGTTTTGGCTTCAAGCCTGTATCCAGTATTCATGCAGCAACTTCAGCTCTTCTGTTCAATATTTACCTGGCATATCTTTTATTTTCTCTAAATCTTTCTAGATTTTTATGTATTAGATAGGAATAGCCCATGGACACAGACAATAGTCTGGCGAAGGCCTGGAAGGGGCGGGTGCAGGGTGGAGGAGATCAATGGGGGGGGAAAAACTGAAACAAAGGAACATCTGTAATACTTTCAACAATAAAGATACATTTTAAATAAAGGAAAATATCTTAGTTGAAAAGAGTTTTATGTGAAATAATATAAGTAATTGCTCTACACGGTACTTTATATTCTCAACTCCTCTCAAAGAGATATTAATTGACCCTATGTTCACTTAATGTTAATTGACCCTATGTTCATTGACTGCAGGACTGACTTCCGCCATACTGACCCAGCACTGACTGCTACAGGGGCTGTGATCAGACCCTGCTTTTCTCTCCCGGCCTCTGTCCGGGCCTGATCGCAGCCCCCTTGGCAGTCAGTGATGGGTTGCCTCGGCTGAGGCGCCCACAGCCTGGCAGTCAGTGCTGGGTCGCCACGGCAACCCAGGGCTGACTGCAGGACTGACTTATGGTTGGCCGAGCCTCCAGTCGTTGTGGATGACGGACCCAGGGTTTTTATATATTAGGATGAGTATTACTTTAGGCCCAGCCCTGTGTATCTTAGTCACGTGTACTATAACCAAACTCACATTTCTATGAAAGATCTTGGGCCTATCTGTATGCACCACCTCCTAAGTTCTTTTTTTAAAAGGGGCAGGGGAAGAGAATAAAATATTTTGCCATTTTTAAGACTTAGCAATAAATATGCTGTGTTCCCCAACCCAGATTTGATAAGACTTACTCAAAAAGTATTTTCTGCTTGATTTTGTAAACATAATCTTTCAACTTAGAGAAATGCGAAAATTGACCCAAGATGTTAGATGTCCTTTAGTGAAAATGTTAACTTTCTAAACCCTTACACACACACACACACACACACACACACACACACACACAATTATTAGTAATATGTTTTAGAAACTTGCTATTAGAAGAACTCGAACAGATTTTCTGAAATAAGAAATAAATTCCAAATGTTACATGAATGGTATCTATCTATGTTCTTTGCCATTCAAACAATATTCTTTCACCATGTTCAATATCATTTTCTCACTTGAAACTCCAGCTGAAAAAGAGGATACCAGAAAAACTATTGTATATTCATCTAGGACTCTGAGTTCATGGCCATGGAGGAAATGATAATGACAACTGGAGTAACTACCATTGATTGAATACTTCTCTGTGCCAGACACTGTGATGAGCATTTCATATACACTGATTGGCCAGATTATTATGATCTCTGAACGCATAATAATCTGGCCACTCAGTGTACTTCTCTGGAGTACGTCCTTTATTTGATATCAAAGGTATTATAAATCGTGCACCTGATCAGTTTTCCCCTTTGCACTGGCTGATAGAAAGCTCAGGGCAAATAGGTGGTTGATCTCCAGCAAAAGTCTAGAATACTTTTGGTACCCATTTGAGATACAAATACACTGAGTGGCCAGATTATTATGTGTTCAGAGATCATAATAATCTGGTTACTCAGTATAGAGTAACTCATTCAGTTTTCCCATGATTATATCATATTATAACCTGATTATATTATAACCTCTTCTATGATACCATTTTACAGACAGGGACACTGAAAGTTAGAGTAGTTAGATAATTTTCCCAAGGACACAAGGGAAGTAAGATGGAGTCCAGCAGGTTCAAATCCAGATTTGTTGGACCCCAGCACTCACTCTCTTAACCAGTAGACATCATCACTTTTCCAAACAGGATCCCCTTTGAGCTTTCCTTTTGAAAATAAAAACTTAAAGATCTTCATATTACCTTTTTCCCTGTTTTGTACTGTCTTTTAAATAATGCCAATAGTCTTTGTGTGCCTGAAATCAGATAATACAATAGACTATGACAGTGATGGCGAACCTATGACACGCGTGTCAGCACTGACACGCGTAGCCATTTCTGATGACACGCGGCCGCTGAGGCGGCCGCATGCCGAGGATGAAACATTTGCTGCTCCTGAGGATGAAACATTTGCGAAATAATGTTTTTTCCTCAAAGTGACACACTACCCGAGTTATGCTCAGTTTTTTTGGCGAAGTTTGACACACCAAGCTCAAAAGGTTGCCCATCACTGGACTATGACATTCATAGATTTCCTTTGGCATAACATAATGAGTCATTATTTTGTCATTCTTCTTTAACCTGTTTCTCCTACAATAAACGCATGAAAAGAATGCTAGAACAAGGTTCTAATTCTGGTGGTTACTTGTTGTGACTTATGTTAGCCTGGATACTCATTACTCACTGGGCTATGGCCCAGTCATAGAATGATGGCTGACATATATTGAGGACTTCCAGTGTTCCAGGCGTTGTATAAAGCCCCTTACAACAACACAGTAAGGAAATACTATAATTAACCCCATTTTACAGATGAGGAAACTAAGGCTGAGTAGCTTACTACAAAGTCACACAGCTCGTAAGTAAAATCTGGATTATAACTCGCATCTCTTGGCCCCCAAACTTATGCTGTGCTATAAGATCTCCTTATTCAGCGTCATGGTGATAAGGTCTCCTAAACCCAGGTTCACTCCAGTTTTGTGACGATTAGAAGAACACTATCTATGGACACACCGTGATTTATTTGAAGGAAAACCAATAGATGCCTTAAAGCCATTAATAATACCTACCATATGTTCAATGCATATTATGTGCCAATTATGTAAGTACCTGTAATTCTCACCACAACCCTACAAGGCAACTACTATTGTTTCCATGTTACATATGTGTGGGCACTGTGTGTCAAGAAGCTGAGTAACTTGGCCCATGGTCTCAGTGGCAGTCCAGTTGTCAAGTGAAGGTCTGTAAGGCTCCAAACTATAGATGATGGTACTGTCATGCTATTCTGTCATTTGCCTTCTTCCATCCCCTTTCGGGGGGAAAAACATTGTGACAAAGCATGAGTGTTAAAATTACCTTAAGGTTGTTACTGAGGTTTGTAATCGCATAATTAAAAGGATACTCATAAAAGCCAGGAATTTTTTTTTTTTTTTTTTTTTTTTTAGCCACAGTTTGGGGTTGATTCTCTTGCTTAGTTGCTCCTTGTTTTCTTTAAAAAGTCCTTTACAGAAACCTGCTTGCTCTATCCTGGACTCTCCCCCACCCCTACCCCAACCCACCTCAAACGGAAGGCAGCAGAACAGCACACCCAGGTTCCATTTTTCTTGCTTGATCATCCAGAGCATGTAAATTGCAGTGAAATATGGCCTGAGTCAGCTCCTCACAGGACAGAAATCAGTAACCATTGATATTGCTAAGCAACGCCACAGAGGAGCAAGGCTGCAAATTAGGTGACAAGTTTCTAAGAGTCAGAGTATCTGGGGACTCACTTGGGCATTTCATTATGAGCCATCTGGATGATCCACAGTAATGACCAGACATTATTGTTCACTGTTCGAGGATGATAATTCCCATATAATTATATGGTACCTCCCTCTGTGATCCTAACCGACTTTACAGAACCTTCCACTGTATTTTCCATAATCCAGATATTTCCCTTCAAGATAATTGGGAACAGTTACACCTACTAGGCAACTTTCATTACTCCCCAAAATAAGATTTAGGACAAACAAACAAACATCACTCTAATTACTTGTCTGATGGCACAACTACCTGGGCAAGGACATGCATTAAGGAGGAAGTTAGTCATGGGATCATAGCAGCTCCATCAGCCCGACATGGGCTCCACCTTCATGGAGTCTGAGGTGATGAGGCTCAGCCCTTTCCAGAGCCAGAGGTGAGCAGATTGTGTACCTACACCAGATAAGCTTTGAACGTGACAAGAAGGTGAGCCAGAGTCCTTGACCTTCTTGGAGAAAGGTTACCTAGCAAGGACCCCTCCCAGTTCCAACAGCCTAGCTGGTCTCACTTGTTCATTCATTCATTCATTCATTCAGTTAATATTTACAAGAAAATTGGATTAATTAACCTGGTTTTAAACCAAAGGTTACAAATTGATGAGCCAAATATGACCCAACATGTGTGTGTGTTTTTTTAATTTGGAATTAGTTGCCAACATTTAAAAATAAGGATTTTTTTACATAAAAATCCAAATATCTGGCTTCCCTTGAATAATTACAGAAGATCTATCAATACTGTGTCTGCATTCGCTCATGAAGGTAGAGCTGTGTGACTGCGGCTCCTTTTTTAGGCAGTACCGTCCAATTTTCCAAAATCACCACCCTTCTCTAATGTTGTCCCAGCCCACTTTGCTCTTCTGCATACCTGTTCCCTGTGGATCATTGCTGCTTTGTCAGAATGCCTACTGTGTTCTAGGCACTGGGCCAGATGCTAATGATCACGCTGACTCCTGATTTGACCACTGATGTTGCATCAATATTTCCTTGGGGCTGGGGCCTTGAATGATATCAGCAGATGGAAATAAACAAGGAAATGCATGTGGGGAGTGGAGGAGACAATAACAAACCACTGTGTCTGGGTTTGCAGGAAACTTGTTTCATGAAGGGGCTAGATTTGGAAGGCATGGAAATGAGGTGGTAAATTTCTAAGAGATAGCTGTGTGTATATGTTCATAAATCCTGCTTGAAACTTAGTAGCTGATAGATACATGATTAACCACAAGTTCAGCCCTTCATTTTCATTTTGCAAAGTTCTCGCCTTGCTTCCAAAAGCCCAAGTGAGAGATTTGAATCTCACAGAAGAAACAGAAGTACTCATTAGCATAGATTTGGAAGAGCTGGATGTGAAAAGAACTCCGTAGGGCAGAATCATCTCTGTTGACACCTTGAGTGTGACATACATGTGTTACCACATGTTGAGTACAGCTGTCCCTGGGCAAATGTGTACACAGTTAGGAGCCTCTTAGGGAAGTTTAACATATGAACATCAATCCCCCACAGAATGTTAAGCAGAGCTGTTGCAATGAGTCAGTACTTTCAAAGCTTTTTTTGAGTGAAATTTTTGAATTTGAAGGTTAATATATTCCTTTCCTTCTGACTTGAGTAAGAAGTGAGGATTTGTGGTTGTTCCCTCACTTAGCCTCAATCTCTTAATGTTTCTTATTAGTTAAAAAAAAAAATTAGTTGCCTTGGCATGAACATTTGATATAAAAGGATAATGAACAAAAAAAGCCTTTTAATGGAAAGCAATTAATTTTGGTGGCCCATGCATTTTTTGACATGAAATCAAACAAAAAGTTGAAAATGGGGCTGCATTAGAAAATATTGAACTCATAATTCATGTTTAATTTGGTGAAAATTTTTCACATGAGGAAACAAGTGAAAAATGTTTAATACAGATAGCCTGTAAGAAACTTAAATAGGGTATAGATCTACAAATATAAATGCCGTGTTTGTAGGAAGTGGGATGGGAAATTACAAGTACTCAACTCTCATACTACCCATTCACAAAACATTAAAACAAACACTTTCACCCGATAATAAAAAGAAACACAAATTTAAATATCACCTTAAGGCTAAAATGTAAATACTGCGAAACATGGTTCTAGAGGAGCCAGGCAGCCTTTCACTAAATCAGAAGTTCTCCTTTTGATAGTCTTCCTTGCATTTAAGAGAAGAAGTCTAGGGGGGTTTGTTGACTTGCACATGTCAAGAATAGACATTGACATCAGTACCCACACACGGAAATAATTAGAGTTTGGATAGGATTTAACTACACTGGACTGAGTTAGATGTTCATGTTGGGCCTGTGGCAGGAAATGAAGAGGGATACCAATTATTAAAGATGTCTTTGGCACCCCAATGCAAAGTGCTTAATAGACATGCTCTCACCTGATCATCAAAAAAAAAATGCCCTAAGAATAGGTATGTATTGCTCTTGTCCCCATTTGACAAAAGAAAGAACTGAGGCTCAGAGAGGACCGCCCAACTTGTCAGCAGTGGAGCCACGCTGTGGATTGACTGTCTTGTCTGTCTCACTCAGGAGCACTCTTAACCTTGATAGTGATGATGTGGTGTCAACAGTCAAGAAGCTTCAGACTCTGTGTCTGTGTTCCTGACTAAGTCCAGGGAAGTTCAGCAAACCAAAGCACCCTAAACCTCACTGTCATTTGAGACTGTGCATTTGTATACTTCATTAAAAGTATAGGGGAGCACCTAATGTGAGGAGAGCACTGTCCTAGGCTCTGTTGGGAGGGACCTAGGGAGGAATAGGGTCTCTGCCGCCAAAATATGGACAATGCGGTTCAAGAGACAGGCTTGTGTGTAAATATGAGAAGGTCCAGCGCTGGATAAGTGGTGGTCAGATGCATGAAGAGTCCACTTGTCACATCCTGCTCCCATGGTTGTGCTCTTGGTTTAATATTCCCCATAGATCTGAGAGTAGAAGAGCAGGACTGATGGAGAAATTTCCTTTAAGCATCTTTCCCGACATGGCAGATATATTTTGTTGCTGAACAACAGTGATCTACTTAAAACCTCTATAAGAAGCCCTAACCCGTTTGGCTCAGTGGATAGAGCGTTGGCCTGCGGACTCAAGAGTCCCAGGTTCAGCCAAAACCGGTTTGGCTCAGTGGATAGAGCGTCGGCCTGCGGACTCAAGGGTCCCAGGTTCGATTCCGGTCAAGGGCATGTACCTTGGTTGCGGGCACATCCCCAGTAGGGGGTGTGCAAGAGGCAGCTGATCGATGTTTCTCTCTCATCGATGTTTCTAACTCTCTATCCCTCTCCCTTCCTCTCTGTTAAAGAAAAAATCAATAAAATATATTTTTAAAAACCCTCTATAAGTAGTATAGAATTTGTTTTATCAAACCTGTGTAACATACCAAGTGGTCTAAATGCTCTGCTCCATGGCCCATGGGTTCTCCCTTACTCTTCTTTGTGGCGCTTACAATAAAAAGCTGCCTTTTATTGATTGTTTGGTGGGTGTCGTTATCTCATCTACTCTCCACCACGACTTTTTGGGGGTCATACAATTATGTCCCTTTATAGCTGAGGACCTGAAGGCTCAGAAAGGTCAAACCAATTTGCTCAAAGTCACACAGCTAATAAGTAGCAGACTTGGGGTTCAAAAGTACACCTTGGCTTCAAAGTCCATATTTTCAACTTCCACTCACTATTGAAAATAATCCTTCCATGGGTGTGATACAATCTAGTAGCTATACAAACTTCTTTGGTAGTTATTAGTCATTACCAAGCAACTACTGTCTGCATTGAGAAAGCCTTAATTTTTAGGTATTCACGTTCAGTTCAAACCAATGAAAAATGAAGCAATTCTTTTATTTTTTTTAAAAAACTTACATATTTTTCCATCAGCCACTTAAGTAAGAAATACTTAATTCTCATTGATTTCTCTACACCTACTTTCCATTCTACTTAAATGGAAAGCATAGATGCTTCTATTGACTTTCTGTGGGTTTTTGTTTTGTTTTGTTTTTTTGGTCAGAATTTTGAGGCCTGAAATGTGAAAAGTTATTTTTCTGCTACTCCTATCTGGGAGATTTGCTGAAAAGAGGTTGAGAATGCAATAGACCTCAGAAGTGGAGCTGAGAAAGTCAGTGTTGGAAGGAGGAATCTGTGCCCAGGCTCTCATTCAGAAAGGAAAATTAGGAGCCACAAAAACTAGTTCTTACTCACAGATTCTTTGAGACTAAAGACAAGACCCTTCCCTTGACTCATCAACTATGAAGTATGGACAAGAACTCAGAGAATCTTAAAGCCTGGTAGTGATGTTGCTGACAATACCTGGAAGGAAGTGGACTGAGGAATGACACAGGTTCCACCCTTCCTAGGGAGCTGGGAGCTTGGATGCCTGTGGCCCCGGGCTGTCCACATGGCATGGAAGCCAAGTGTGGTCACCATGATAGGCAGCATTCATGATCAGCTTACAGCCCATCCCAAACCCCACTGGGTTCTGGAATGCTTTCTTAGGCTGTGTGGGCTTCTTAGAGAAATGTTATAGAGAAGGGGCACCATGTGGTACCCAGGATGAAACTGCCTGGTGATTCATCCCTCTTCTGATCCTGGCTGCCTCTTAGTTGATACAATAGACGTTGCTAGGTAGTATTCAACGGCACTCTCTTGAACTCCCTCACTTCTCTCCTCCTATCCCAAAGAAACTCAGCTTGGATTAGGACCAGTTTGAACCCTGATCCAGTGATGCTACAGGTGCCTCGGTTGTTCTCCACAGGGAGTGTGCTGACTGGAGGTCACAGTGGCTGAGACCACTTTCCATGAGGTGTCCATGGGCCGTAGGTGCACCGTGTGCTCTGACAGATATGTGCATGTTGTGTTCATCCTAGTCGCCTATCACACCTCTCTTCCTGCACCCCCTGAAGCCCTGGTTCAGGGGAGAGCGTCTGGGCTCTTGGAGATACTGCCCTGTCCCCTTGAAAACACGGAGCGATGAGTTCACTGTCTCACCATCCCATTGCTGTCGGTGTGAACCTCCCCCCCCCCCGCCCCCGTTCTAGCAGGCTGGTTCTCTTCACACTCTTCTCTGCCTTCTCCTCAGTGGGCAGCAAACACAGCTCCCTTCACTTGGGCAGGTATTGTCCCCTTGCCCTCCTTCCTCACTGTGCTTTGCGTTGCTATGTCGCCTATTGTTATTCAGCTTTTCACTACTCTTATTCCTTCTCTTCCACCATTTTTAGCCCATTTTAATATGTTCTGTTCAGTTCTTGTCCCTGCCCCATTCACCATCCAAGGAAGCAACTCAGAAACAATCTAGACATTGTCACAGCAGTGAGAATGTGTGAGCTATGCCAGGCACAAACAGTTCCACTTTCGACGACATAAAAGTAAAATAATTAAAGAATACAATTGTATTTATTTATACCTGGTTCCACAAGAGACAAGGTAAAGCATAATCATTTCTGCCACAAGTGGATGTGTGACAGTTTGGAAACAGGTGTGTGAGTACAGAGAGGTTGCATCGAAAAAGGTTCATAAAATGCAACAGTGCGTCTTCACTGTAGGATATGCTTTATGCCCGATTTTGCAAACACAGAGCTGCCCATATTCTGCTTCCTGAACAAATAATAGATTATGCCAGCTGCTTATTCTGCTGTTTTACCTCAGGGAAGGAGTAGAGGTTAAAAAATTAGTTGGCTGATATAATCCATCCACTATTGCAAGACCACACACACACACACACACACACACACACACACACACACACACACACAATGTGTAAAGCCATTATGAGCATGTTTAATATTTATGAAGCTATTTAGATCATTTACCAATTCTAAACTTGTGGAATGTCATGCATGTAACAGACTTCTGTTCTTAAAATCCAAAAAATTATACATTTCACTGAAGGCAATCCCCAGAATCATTAAAAGACTTTCTTGTTATTTTCACAAAATTCAATTTTTTATTGAAGCATTTGCATCCTTTATCATGCATCTTACAAAATCCAGAATAGGCTGCTTTTTGTAGAAACATAAAGATGAGGTGATTTTTCTTCCCAAAGCATTATTTCGTATTGGTGTGTTAAAACAGCATTAGGTAAAATTTGAGACATGTGGCAAAAGGATATATAAAGAATGTCTAATATAAATATAAACTAGAAGAATATTATTGTGTTTTAAGCTGGAGCTTTCATCTCAAACACAAAACCCATCCATTATTAGATGATTCATATGTGGGTTTTCCATGGCTGCCCAAGTTAATGAGCCATGGAAGCTTTCTGCAGAACCACAGGGATGTCTCTTGAGTCTAATTAATTGCTTGAAGTGTATTGGGAGAGTGTTGTCACAACAAGAAAAATTTTATTTTTTTAACCTGCTTACAAATGTTGCTTTAAAAATCTGGAATTTTCAGATAAAGTTTCTACTTTAGAACAAGTAAAAAAAAAAAAAAGAAAGAAAAAAGAAAGGATACATTCCCATCTCTTCCCCCACCCAAGCTGCCACTCCCACCAGCTGACGCGGAACAGCTGGCTTTCTGCCAGTGGTTTCCATCACAGCCAGGCCTTTGGGGATCTGCACACAGAGGCTGCTGGTCATCGCCTGCCGCCTGCAGTCCACCAGCAGCAGGCGATGCCTTGGTCTGGGAGCTGTGGCGGCTCTGTCACCTGCCTGAGCCAGGTGGTCTTCCCTGGAAATACGCTTGCTTCTCTCTTCCTCCCAGAGCACGCTGCACTTCTCACAGCTCCTCCCAGTACGCTGCACCATTCGTATTCAGTGTTTTCTGTCTAAAATGCTAGGTGAGAGTGTAAAGGGAAGTTTAGAACCTGGTTTTTCACTTTTGGTTTTCCCGGCTAGCCTTCCTCAATCTCTGGGAAGTCGTTCTGTTGCAGCAGGACTGTGACATCAACGTCTGGGACTTGCTGCTCCACGGCAAGGCCTCAGGGGGCCCGGACCTTGTTCTCATTCAGCCTCTCTCTTGGAGTGTCAGCCCACTTTGGCGCTTAGTGGGATTGGCTTGAGAAGCCAGAGCTGGGACTCACTGACTTTTACACCTCTATAAAAATTATAGGGCTAGGGTCGACCTGGTGCGGGGTTATCTTTGCCGAGTATTTTGTTTCATCAGATGTGAAAATCACTGTGCCCTGTTCTGTAATGCAGACATGCTACCCGCAGTGGAATAGTATGTTTTCAGTGATTTCTGAAGATGGGCGTGAGAACTGTCTGCCACATGACCCGTGTTTGCACATCTCTGTATAGTTACGATTGAGGAGTTTGACAGTAACTCTGAATCTGATTAACTAAGAATGTGTAAAAACAAAGTTCTTGCATTACAGCTCGTTCCTTATCTTTGTGTCTTTTACTGTGATGTTGTAGAACTTGGATCATATGGAAAACTAAAATATTATGACACAATGACTGAAGAAGGTAAGAATGATTTTAGAATTGTATGCATTGGCTTTCTTTTATTTATAGTGTCTGTTGCTTGCCCATTTTTTTTTAAAGTCATTTTCTTCCACTTTGCATGACTTCCGTGACATTGTGTGAGTTATTATTCTTTCTGCGTTTTCGTATAGTTTTTGCCATCGTGCTCATTTGGAATTGGAGACGTGCAATACCATGGGGTAATCATGTTGTTCCATTCACAAGATCCAAACCATTGTGCTTGTGTAACCCACTCAGAGAAATGGTGTCGGCAGCGTGAACACAGGCACACACCCCTTGTGTCAGCATTGGTTCCTCCACATGCTCACGACAACGTAGAGAAACACACCCAGCCAACACTCCTCTGACTGTGTGCCCTTCATTTCAGAGAGAGGTCTATGTTCGGGTGATATTCTGATTTATGCAAAGGAATAAGCGACCTAAAGCCACTCCTGGACCCCAAACCAGCTACAGACCTGTTTCTGATTCGGGGTTGCTGTCGGCTCAGGTCCTCAGCTCCCACAGTTCCTGCTGACTCAGCAAAGTCATGACTCTGAGAGACCAGGGTCACCATTCCAGCCAGTAAACTTGGACATATTGAGATTCACCCCCTGCAAGCCCGGGCATATCATTTTAACCATTTCCCCGGGGCAAACGCAGTCTGACAGCGATTTATTTTTAAATGCATTTACTAATGAATTCCAGGCACTATCCCGGGGCACAACTTTGCCCCAGTTGGTCATTGTTCTGGGCTTAGTTCACCATGGAACAGCAATTTGGAAAGTTCGCATTCTTATAAAGGGAGTTGTCCTATTGCCCTCTCCCTCATCTCACTCAATAATAAACAATATGTGTAAGTTATGAAAACATTTGCGGTTTTTACATGACTTTTACACTGATATTGACAAGCTATCTGAAGGTACCCCCAGAAGGGGAATCAGCTATTTTTATACTTCATTGTGAGAGATACTCCCCAATGGGTTGCATATCTTGTTTTCAGCCTCTAGCATTGCGAAGTTGCCTTGGCTTGCCAAAGATTTCCCAGTGGCTCTGCATGCCAGAAGCAGAACATCTGACAGCAAGCGGAAGCCCCCTCACAGCCCCTCCCTGCTCTGGCTTCTGCACTACCCACGGTCCTTTCCTGCTACCCCTGTGCTTTCAGAACCACTGTGATGTTTCCTAAAGCAGCAGGGTTAGAGTCTCAGCCTGGGCCCACTTGTAGTCACCCCAGGGCTCTCCCCACAACTTGGGGAAATGCAGCCCCTTGGGGCAGTGAGGGCCCCAACAGCAGAAACTACCTGTGGGAGGCAAGAAAGACAACCCAAAACCTTAAAAGCGGGCACCTGTCCCAGCTCTTTCTACTCCATGTCTTCAGCCCACTTTGGCTCTTAGTGGGATTGGCTTGAGAAGCCAGAGCTGGGACTCACGGACCTTATCATTTGATCGCTCTCCCGCGTCTCCCCAGCCCAAAGCCTTGGTTTCATGGCTCAGGTAGCAGGTAGGTTTGGTAGTTCCTACCTGACCTGTCACGACCCTTCACTTTCTACTCCCCCCTGTCCTTTGCCTTCCACCCTTAGGTTCCCATGGCCAGAGCTTCTGCCTCCCTGTTGCCTCAGTTGCCCCATTTCTCTCCTACCTGGTTTCTTTCCTCTTTCCACATCCATTTGAACAAGGGTTGCTGCCCAAACGCCCCTTTCTCTTCCTCTCTACCCCAGATCACATGAAGATGCAAAACTGCTACTTCCAGTCCGATCACTGCCCTTGCTAATGGCTGGGCTTTCTAGGCAGGAAAACCAAGTCAAAGTAATGTCTGCAGTGATGGCCACGACTGGCCCTGGCCTGGGCCCTGGCACGACTGTGACATTGTGTTCGGGGCCTCAATGGTCACCTTAAACACTTCCTATTCTTCTCTTGACTTTCCTCTCCCTTCACGCATGTCCCTTTGTGTCCTGTGAAGGGAGAGATAACTGATCGTAATGAAGGCAGCATTTATTCCCATCACAGAGATAACTGATCGTAATGAAGGCAGCATTTTTAAAGTGTGCTCTATGAAATACTATTTTCATGTGATGTCAATAGGAATCTTGTAACAACCCAGAATAAAAACAAGAAAGCAAGATTGATTTCATAGTTAAGTAAGTGGGAGAGCTTCTAAGTTAAACAGGTTCTTCACCAGGGGAGTCGGAGCCTCGGAGGTACCGTGCACTGCAGCACAGAATGCGTTGTCAAAAGGAACCGAGTTTGCAGCATTTCGCAGACTTCGTTGGCTATAGAGCCCCTTCTTCCATGAAGCCTGTTGTGAGGCTGCTGTGGAAATGCCGGTGAAGGTGTTATCTTTCCCCTGGGATGGGAACCTCTGAAAGATGAGTCTTCTGAACTCACCGCAGTCCCCCTCAGGCAGGCCTAGAAAGGATGTTTGGAACAGGAGGTCTCCATCTAGATTCTAAACACTTCAAACCACACCCTCTGGCAGCTGCCTCCGTGGCAAGCCAGGCTTACACCTGATTCCATCTAACATTCTCCGAACTAGCTCAGTAACCTCAGACCTGGCAACTGCCATGCAGGATTCCTGCAGGCTCCCGGGGCCTCTCTGGGCCAGTACAAATAATAATCACTGGGATTGATGTCACTTCCATGTTGTACAATGGAAGGAAGTATAACAAAGATGAAGATGTTTGGGGTATCAGTGGACTAGCTAGCCTTCAGGAAATACCCCCCCGTTTAAGCATTTCTTTTCACAATCTTAGAATGTGACTACCACTTGAGCAGAGCTTTACCGTAAATGCCCATGGGACTAGTCATTATTTGTAATTATTTTCAGGGAATTCTCTGGATGTTGGGTGATGTCAGCTACTTGCAATCAGGCCTGAGGGTTTTTTCCCACTAAAGTGGATAAAATGGAAAGATGGATTATATAGGATTATATATGCCACCCACCCTAAGGGAAATTGAGTGATGAGGTCCTAAATATAGAAAACTGTTCTGCACATATGCAGGTCATTATTTTAGCACCTACTGTATGCAAGTTACTCTGCTGGGTGCTTTGGGGAAACACAAGATTAAAAGGTAGACAGGTGGCCTTCATGGGACTTGTAGACAGGCGAAGAGCTAAAACACAGCAGTCACTTAGCCACCAGGAAGGAAGTGTTACATAGGTAAATACCATAGATATTCAGAAGAAGATGGCACACTATGGGAGGAGGAAAGATTGCTTTCAGCTGGGGAGAAGATTTCGTGGAGAAAGTGATCTTTGAACTGGGCCTCAAACGATCAGTAGATCTGAGTTCATTGGGGAAGGACGAGTGGTAAGTTCTGACCTTCCAGGCAGAGAGAGGGATAAAAGGATGGGGGCACAACCACCCTTACTGGGTGCCTCCCACGTGCCAGGAGCAGTGCTGTGGGCTTTATGTCATTTAATCCTTATCATGATCCCACAAGGTAGATTTCATTGAAAATGAGAAAACCAAAGCTCAAAGAAGTAGTTTATTAAGATAAGGAAACTAAAACTCAGAGAAGCAAAGTATAATTTGCTCTGGAACTCAGAGGTGGTAAGTCATGATGTCTGACCTGAACTCAGGACTGGGTTGACCCAGTCCTGCCCTCCCGGCCCCTCTGTGGTTAGCTGTACAAGATGGAGTGAGGACAGGTTAGATTGGCTGTAGTATAGGGAGTGGGGAAAAAAGGCTTGAAGCTCGACCACATGAAGGGAAAGGTTTGAACCACAAACTAAGGGCATCATGGAATGGACAACAGCGAGCTATTGAATAAAACATAAACCCCTACTTGAACACTTCACCATAAAAAGTTCACTTTAATAAAAACAGTATACTCACTCTTAGGCACTGAACAAAATCATGACATTTTTGCAAAATTTGTTCTTGCCCTTTAGGGCACTTTGCCTCCATTTCTAGAACCTAAACTGGAGCAGCTCGCTGGGCCACACCCAACCGCCTCTCCCACCCCAAGCCAATCAGAATTGTATCCACGCATTCATTCATTCCCTAATGCACGGTTAGTGCCGTGTCCGGCAACACAGTATGTCCCAGGCACTAGACTGGGTGCAGGGCCTGTGGAGATTAAAGGCAGCCCTTCCCCTGAAGAACTCGCACCCTAATGGGGGACACAGGCAGAGAGGTGAGTAGTGAGATGCACAGACCCGAGGTGCTGGGGAAGCCCAGCAGAAGGCATCTCCACTGCCTCAGTCCTGCTTCCCAAGATGACAGCTACCTCACCAGCCACCTGATACTAATGTGCTCACTTAATAGTAACTGAGCACATGCTCTGTATGAGACATTAGACTTGCTGGGTTAGTGAGCGTCACGCTTCCCAATGACTATATTTTTCTTCTGCAGCAAGATGTTTCCAAAGATGCAAACCAATTACTCTAGAAATAGTCTTTTGTTGATCTCAGATCCATCTAATTGAGCAGCCATCCTTCTATCTCCTCATGGGGTGATACTCCCTATTCTTAGAAGAACAATCTCCAATTTTACCTAAAGTTAATAACCCATAGTTTACTTCTCATCTGCAGATACACAAATGTCATACCATTGTCACTCTGGACAATTCTCAATACATTGAACTTGTCTCCCTTACTAAAATTACTCTAGATAGAAATATAAAAAGCTAGTTGAAAAGACAACAAACTTTTATGCACTGGAACAAGATAAATTAAAAGGAGAAAAGATCTTTTCACCAATGGCATTATAAAGAACCATTAATGTTTGTTCTTTAGAGATAAATGTTCATAAAAACATACAGGTAGGTAGATAAACAGAAATCCTGACTAATATCTTGCAAAGAAGTGATGTATGGGGAAAGCTGCTTGCAATGCATTATCCTAAACTTATTGACACTTAACAGAAGCCATTCCAGAAAAATAATTTCTCCACTATTTTAAAAAGTTCATTTTTGTTCATTTGTAAAAGGAAAAAAAGATATAAAAAGTTGTAATATCAGAGGCAAAAGTTATAATTATCTCTCCCTTAATGAAATTAACACTTCTGTTTCATGGACACTAATAGCCCCTTTACCAAGCCAAGAAACTAATAGTCTTACACAAATGAATCACGGGGTCCTAAATTAGACTGAGTTTTGAAAACCCCCATTGTCTCAAAGAAGCAAAAGCATATTCAAGTCACCTAGTCTAGCCAGTCATTTGATATTCTTAATTGCAGTGAAATAGTCCAGTACTTTTTCAAAGAAAAATTGAAGTTTGGAATACCACTTAATAGTGCTTTTATTGCTCAAGACATTTTCTCTGAAAATGTAGTCCTAAAACAGTTATCTGTGGCTTTCACATGTTTTGATCTGTGCTTGAATGGATGAGATTTTGTTATATATACTGATCTATGAGGTAGGATAGGTTCAACTATATATAGCAGAAAATAGAGATTAAAAGTGGCTAAGTCAAATAGAAGTTTATTTCTCTCTCAAGTAAAAGAGGTCCAGAGGCAAGCTATACATGGCAGAGGTAGAAGCTCCACAATAACCCAAGACCCAGGCTCCTTCCATCCTTCTGCTTCACCATCCTTGTATTTGACTTTCAACCTCAAGGTCACCTCATGGTCCCAGATGGCTGCTGGAATAGCTCCAGCCATCACATTTGCATTCCTGGAAGGAGGACGAGCCAAAGTGATTTTCCCCAGCTGGTTTGACTTATTTTTAAGGAGCCCTCCTTTTATATCCTCCCAGTAAAATTGACCAAAACTCAGTTCCACCACTACACCTAATTTCAAGGAAACTTGAAAATATAGTTTGTTACAGTGGATTATTTGCTGTCCTTAATAACTTAAGTATTATGTCATTAGGAAATGAAAAGGGAATATATAATAGATAAGCAGCATGCAATGTCTCCACAAAAGAAATACCACTTTTGTATAACTATATGTTGATGGGGAAGACTTAGAACAGAGCAAGCTCTGTGAGTGATATTGAGAGCTAGTGTTAAGTTTGAGATACCTATGAGATACCCAAATGGAGATGTGGGAAAAGAAGTGGATCTAGAGTCTGGAGCTTGGGAGAGAGGTCAGGGCTATGGATATAAATTTGTGAGTCACACAACATAGGTTTTACTTAATGCTACAGAACTGGGTAAGAATACCTAGCTAATGAATAGGGCAGGGGAGTCCAAGTATTGACCCTAGATACTCCAAAATTTAGAGTTTGGGAAGAAGTAGGAGTCCCAGCAAAGGAGACTGGGGTGGGCAGAAATCCAGGAGAAAAGGGCATCCCAGAAGCCAAGAGAAGAACTGTTCCAAAAGAGGGCAGGGAACAGGTGATGGCATCAATTAATTGACCAGTGAGGTTGAAGAATTGTTGTAGTAGACAGATAAAAAGTGATGGACAGAAAGCGAGATGCTTCCCATCAGGAGTTTGGGGTGGTGGTGCATTTGTTGCTAATGAAGAGGTCCGGGGCCTGGCTGCAGGAGTGGGTGGATAAGGTAAGCTGGAGGAAAGGGTAGCTGGAAACGAGTAGCTTAGGACAGTGAGGAACCAAGCGCTGCAGGGCCCACCCGTGTAAAATTACCAAGGATGGTGACAGGAGTCATGGTGGAAAGGAAAATAGTGAACTGGGTTCCCATAGCCTCAGGAACATAGGAAGAGTGACGAGGAAGTCAGCTGGAGCAGAGGTGGTAGAGGTGATTGGCTTGTACTTGAAAGGAGGGAGGAAAATGGCCTAGATCTGTGGTCGGCAAACTGCGGCTCGCGAGCCACATGCGGCTCTTTGGCCCCTTGAGTGTGGCTCTTCCACAAAATACCACGGCCTGGGCGAGTCTATTTTGAAGAAGTGGCGTTAGAAGAAGTTTAAGTTTAAAAAATTTGGCTCTCAAAAGAAATTTCAATCGTTGTACTGTTGATATTTGGCTCTGTTGACTAATGAGTTTGCCGACCACTGGCCTAGATGTACTGAGGAAGGGATAGGATGCGGGCATTTGGAGAAACAGGAAGCTGTAACTAAAAGGAAGATAGCTTTTTTTTTTAAAAGGTCTATTTCACAAGAACTATCTAATGGATTAGTTGTTAAAATGACTATATTAATAAAGGGTTTGTTTATGAACTGGATCAAATAGTTTATCAGTATATCTTGGAGGTGTTCTATATGAGCACTTTTAGAATCTCCTCATTCCTTTTAGCAGCTGCATAGTATTCCGCTGCATGGCTCTGCCATGGTAGGTTCCATCCATACCCTGTTGATGAACATTTAGGGTGTTTCCATTTTTGTTTATTTATCTAGTTAATACAACAATGTTACATGAGCATCTTCTTTACCCACATAGTAAACTCTACTGAGTAGATGATATATATAACAAATTCCTAGACACACCAGTGTATTGAGGGAAAGGGGCGGGGGGAGGAAATACCAGACCAATAGATATACACATTTCAAATTTTGAAAGATATTGCCAAAGTGCCCTCCAAAGTATTGTACCAACTTACACTTCCCTCAAACAAATTTAAATAAGCCTTTTGAACAGAGATTCAAAGTGGCTTTATTACAAAGCAGATAAGCCTTTGTAATGGAACTACCTTCTAATTTACTTGTTTTAGAAACCTGACTTTTTACCAGAGTTAATTTAAAGCCAGGGTGCAGCTAGGGTGGAAGTCTTTGTCCTCTCTAAATTGGATGACAAGGCGATTCCTCCTTCACAGAATATCCAATTCCCACCACAGCGTGAGCGCTCCTACCCTCCAGACCACTCCCCGCAGAAAGTCTGAGCGGTGCACTGCAAGTTAACCTGCCACCTTCCAATTACCAGCGCGGAGCCCCGTTGTGCACAGACACCATTTCCAACGCCATGTCGTGTTTCATTCACTCCAGGCTTATGGTTTCTCTCATTCAGTCCAGCTTTCCATAACCAGAGCATTTTTCTGGGCTCTTGGGAACAGATACTCTTTGTAAGGCTGGGCCTTATAAAAATAAATATATATATATGTATGTATTTAACTCACCAGCTATTGACCACATTACTTTTTTAGAGATGTATTCTTAAAAGTATCTCCCTGGAGCTGGGTCTTAGGAAGACAGCAACCTGTCAAATGTGCATAATCAGACTAACCAGCTAGTAACCAGCATCAAATCTGTCAGAAAGAACAAACCAGCTGTGTGGATAAATCCACGGTCTTCCTGAAAACCAGGACCAAGGAAGTCTCCTTCTTAGAATACATCCAGCTTTTCAGACTCATTGCATCTTATTCTCATGATCTAAACTGGCAGCAGTAAAAGCAGAAAGATTGGACCTGGCAGATAAAGGCAGTGTTGGCCACATTGCATATGTAAAAGGTGTTAAGTGGCAGCAGAAGGCACATTGTGGATGCTTCTTTTTGTCTATTTCTGACACCCCTAGAGCTGAAAATGTTAATTTGCCTTCATCAGTCATACTTGAATACTGTTATAATATATTGACTAGAGGCCCAATGCACGAAATTAGTGCAAGGAGCTCGGCCCTCACAGCCCCGGCTTGGTCCGGAAGGTCATTCTGCTGTTTGGTCTAATTAGCATATTAGCTCTTTATTATCCTACCTAATAAGAGAGTAATATGAAAATTGACCACACTTTCGCTTTGCCCACGCCATGCCCACCAGCCAATCAGGGCGAGTATGCAAATTAACCCAACCAAGATGGTGGTTAATTTGCATATCAAGACAGCGTAGAAAGAAGCCAAGTGCTGCAGAAGGGAGCGAAGCTGCAAGCAAGCAAGCAGGGTGGCGGAGAAGGAAGGGAAGCAGGCAGGGCGGGGAGAAGGAAGGGAAGCAGGTGGGGCGGGAGAGAAGGAAGGGAAGCAGGCAGGGCGAGAAGGAAGGGAAGCAGGGAGGGCGGGGAGAAGGAAGGGAAGCAGGCGGGGCAGGGGAGAAGGAAGGGAAGCAGGGAGGGCGGGGGAGAAGGAAGGGAAGCAGGCAGGGCAGGGAGAAGGAAGGGAAGCAGGCGGGGTGGGGGAGAAGGAAGGGAAGCAGGCAGGGCGAGAAGGAAGGGAAGCAGGCAGGGCGAGAAGGAAGGGAAGCAGGCAGGGCGGGGGAGAAGGAAGGGAAGCAGGCAGGGCGGGGAGAAGGAAGGGAAGCAGGCGGGGCGGGGAGAAGGAAGGGAAGCAGGGAGGGCGGGGAGAAGGAAGGGAAGCAGGTGGGGCAGGGGAGAGCGCAGCAGGAAGCCCTATTGCAGGAATCTTCCTGCAATGGGCCACTAGTATAGAATAATATAACTCCCCCCCTGCCGCCCCCATGAAGCTTTCTCTTTTTTAAAAAAAGTGGGGATATGTTTTACCAGGAGGCTGGCATGTTCCATTAAGCATGGTAAGTTTCTCTTCTGATTAAATCTGAACTGAACCGAATCATCTCATTTTAGTCAGGGGCCTAAGCCTTCAGTCATTTAGTTAAGAACTCTCAGCACGTGTTCACAATTCTGTCGCAAGCCCACATTTCAAGTGAGATATACAGTCATCTGTTTGCAATGTAAAGTTGAGGATTCAAAAATTGGAATATAGAAAGTCAGATTAACTGACAATTTTCAGACATGTGACATCCAGGTGACAGGAGATGATGCATGTACATGAAGTATGGCTGCTACTGAATAACTGTTAGCCAAATCTAAAACCTTCCACTTTGTATCACGATAAACAATTGGGTAATAGATAGACTCATCATAAGAAAGCTGTTTTTTTTTAAGTTTCTTTTCTTACATATAAGCCAACGTAACCATTCAACACATATTTACTGAGCACCTACTATTTGCCAGGTGCTGTGAACAAATCAAAACTCTGCCCAAATGAGTAGATTAATATCACAGCGCATTTTCAGAGACATGCCCAAGAAATGGGCTTGGACAAACTGACTCAGAAGAGATCTTTACACCCAGTAGGTGGTATGGGAGCTCGATGTTGGCAAATCTTGGGATCTGAGACCTGCCTTAGTGAAGTGAGTCTTTATTCGTTTCCCTCAGGGTGCAGGGGACGGGAACAAGGGGAAGACGTCCATTCAAACCTTTTATCTGGCAGCCCCTGCCTGGCTCCGAGCTCCTAAGCTGAGATCAAACGAACCCCTTTGAGAATTTCTGTGTGAGAGCCATTTGTATCTGTGTATATGAGATAGAATTGTTCAGAAAATTAAGTTCCCAAAATAGCAAAGCAGGTGACCTAAAATGATAAAGAGCACTAGCTCTCCAGCAGTGCCAGCCTCAGGTAAGGTCAGTGAATTGGCCCTGTTGCTGAAGCAGTGTATGCTACATCTGACACCTGCTGGGAGGATTTTTGGTTCGTAAAATTCCAGTTTTGCCTGATCTTGATTAAGTTACCTATTTTTTTAAAAAAATCAGGGTCTCAAAAAAGACAAACATTAACTGTAGACACTGTTAGACTTTGGAAACTGAGTCACAGCATTAACCGAGCAGGGGATCTGGTGAGTCTCCTGCAGCGTGCTTCTGGCCCTTCCTTCTCCCTCTGCCCCTGAAGGGAAAGTAAACTGAATAGCTTTTCACGCAACAGGCACTCCAGGCACCACACACACACACACACACACACACACACACACACACACACACACACACACTTTCTTCTTTGCTGTGTGTTTATGTTGTTATGTTCATAAACACTTTCTACGGGCCAGCCTAAGAAGGAAGCACTGGGATGGATGGAAGGATGGATGGATGGATGGATGGATGGATGGATGGATGGATGGATGAAAAACAGCATCCCTGTCCATGAGGGGCCCACAGACTAGCTGGGGAGACGGCCAGTAAAATGCCTCTGAGGCTCTATGATAGGCGAGGGATAAGGGCGCTGTAAGAAACAGGCCCGGGTGCTCTCCTAGCCCAGAAATGGGACTGAGGGAAAGCTTCCTGAAAGATAAGATGCCTAAAGCAGAGTCTAAAAGGAGTAAGACAAGCAAATAAGAAGTGTGGGGCATGCCAAGCCTGTGAAGGATACATTGGAGGAATGTCTGCAGTGCAGTTAAAAACTGGGAGACCAACTGAGAGGCTATAACCCACATCCAGGCTCGAAAGGTTGGATCTAAAGTGTCCAGAGGTAGAGTCAAAAGGGACATGGTAACTATTGGATGCGGGTGAGTGTTGGCTGAAAAATAAAAATCCCAACAGCAGAGCCAGTTCCTAGGAAGAAAGATGACAGGTAGGATTTGAGGCCTGTTGAGTTCAATCATCAGAGGGACTTCCCAGTATAGATGTTCAGAAGTTCATTGGCTAAGAGGACCTGGGCCAGAGATCTGAATTTGGGGATCATCGGTGTGCAGGTAGTGGTCCACTAGGTGCTTTGAGGGAATGTGAGGAATGAGGAAGGGAGAGCAAGGAGGGTGCCTGGAGGAATAGTGACATGGAAGGCGCATTCTCGGGTGACCTTGAAAATCACAGAGGATTTCAAACAGAGGGGTGAGGAATATCAGATGCCACTGAGACTTCCAATCACATGGACGCAGAGGTGGCCGAGGGAAGGTTTAGGGGAGTTGTGCTGACAAATGCCAGATGTAGAGATTAGTAGCGAAAAAAATGAACCATAGGACAGAGCCTGACTGTGAATGGACAGTGAGAGGGCAGCATCAGCAGGAAATCTGCAGACAAGAGAAAGTTGAGAGAGACTTGACCATGAGTCTATGCGGAGGGGAAAGGGAAGGAGTGAAGATAGAAGATGGATTAGGCAAAGGCCCTGGAGAGGAAAGAAATGGGAAGGAAGGACAAAATACTGATCTTTAAGATGTCAGCTTTTGAAAAGCTTTGGAAATCTTCCAAAATATTTATGAAAAAACTCTGTTTCCAATGATAAAGTGACTGCTGAGAGAGACCTTAGAACCAATTCACGTGTCCACAGATCTGTTCTTTACACGGGATTCCGAAGGCCATTATGGAAAATTATTTTTAAAATCATTAGTAGGGAAATGTGGCTGCTTCATTTCATTATATGATGTGTTTGGGCACCACTTGAGATACAGTTATGTATATATTCTCATTAATTACAGGGACTAGTCCTTTGATTATGTCTATAAATATAACTGCAATTAAATTATGTTAATCATTTTTATTAGGTGGCACATTCACAAACCATTTACTGAGGACAGTTTATAAAATGCTTCATGCCAGCACTAGTTTCATTTCCATTAATATTGCTGTAGTCTTATAATAAATGGTTTTCCATGATGCTTCACAAAAATTAGAAAAAATAATTTAGAGGTTGCACTTCAAAAATAGATGTAAGAATAAATGAACTCTGTGTTCTTGGAGTTTATTGTTTAGGATGAAATTATTATTTTTAATGTTTAGCTCGTTAGAATAAAAATCAGACCAGATTCCATTAGGTGAATCTGCTGCCCTATGTGGACAGTTTATAGGATGGAAAAGGAGTTTATTCCTTCAAGCTGCAAGGTAGCGTCTTGATTTCACTGTTCTCCCTGTGGGAGGGCCCCACCATCAGAGCATGAATCTTAAGTCCTTGTCTCCTGTCCGTCTCTGGCTCTAGGCTGTTAACTCTACAAGGGCACCCCCTGGATCCACCTTACTCACCACACGCTGCCTGGTGCATAGCACAGGCTTGGTTAATATTTGCAGAGTGGCAGCTTGTTCGTCATTTGTACTGACTTTAAAGGAAAGCTCGGACTCCCTAGGGCAGTGGTCGGCAATCTCATTAGTCAACAGAGCCAAATATCAACAGTACAACGATTGAAATTTCTTTTGAGAGCCAAATTTTTTAAACTTAAACTTCTTCTAACGCCACTTCTTCAAAATAGACTTGCCCAGGCCATGGTATTTTGTGGAAGAGCCACACTCAAGGGGCCAAAGAGCCGCATGTGGCTCGCGAGCCGCAGTTTGCCGACCACTGCCCTAGGGAGCTTCACTGCAGTTCAGTGAGTGCATGTGATTGGGCCAGTCATTATTCTAAGACACTCCTTTAGGGACTCAAAGAGGGCAGAGAGAAGGTCCCTTCCCCAGAGAAGCCTGCCCTCTGGATGGGAACTCGGACCTATGGGCAGTAAACTGAGATAAGGGCTGTGCCAGGGGTACAGTCAACGTGCCATGAGAACGAAGGGTTTCCACTTGGGAAGGAGGGGTGTGGGAATCGGTGGAGAAAGCTGCAGGTTGGGCCTTAGTTAGGCCTTGACAATGAGGAGCGTATTGCTAAAGGAGGAGGAGCCAAGCCCAGCTTCCTGCTCCGCTCCCTGCCCTGCTCACCGCGCCTCCTCCTCTAACACTGAGGCTCCTTTCGGCCCTCACCTTGGAGGCCCTGGCCATGTGCAGACGGGGACGATGGTGCGCCCCTGACTACCGCCTCTGGAATGTGAATGTCTAGTCCACCCCATTTTCTCCTGTTTACCTCCAGCAAGTGCCTGGGGTCCTGTGGACTCTCAGCCCCGCTGGACTCATGGACTTGGGTCGACCTGAAAGGATTTACTTTGGGTCATTAGCCAACAAGAAGCATGTTAAAGAGTTACCACCTCATCTGTTTGCCTGGAAACCACAAACAGGATTTATTGAGCCCTACTGGGTGCTGGGGATAGGATGGTAAACAAAACTGACAGAAACCCTGCTGTCCTGGGGCGTGGCTACTGACGGGAAGCAACAAATAATGAAGAGTGATAAAGATACAGTCCATTAGATGATGATATATGTGGATAGGAAATGCTGAGAGGGAAGCTGCGAGTGTAAATGGGCTGCTCGGAGAAGCCTCGAGGAGAGGGTGACGTTTGAACAAAGACTTGTAGGAGTTGAGAGGGAGCCCAGTGGATCTCTGGAGGAAGAACATTCCAGGTAGAGGGACCAGCAAATGCCAGGGCCCTGCAGTGCACAGCGTTTCCCAGAAATAGCACAGCAGGGGAGCTCGGCGAGGGGGAGAGGGAGGCAGGGTGGTCTCGATGCGTCTCCCTGGGTAGATCTTCCACGTCATTGTGAAGACTTTGGCCTTCACTCTGACCTGGGGAGCCACTGCCGGATTTTGCACAGAGAAATGAGTGGCATGATCTGATTGACTGATTACTAAGGATGCCGGGATGAGGTCAGCCCGGGGATGGAGAGGTGAAGTGGGGAGGGGAGATGAGCTAGGAGACTAGCAGAATTATCCCTGCCAGACCTGATGCTGGGCAGGGGCGGGGGCGGGGAGGGGGCAGCTTCAGAAATATTTTAAAATAGAGACAGACTTGCTAATGGATTGCATATGGGGTGTGGAGGAGGAGCCCAGGATGACCCCAAGGTCCGAGTTTGCTGTTGCCACATCAGTTCTGTTGCCTGGCTTCCCGGGTTGATGATGGGAGGTTTGCCTGACTAGCCTCTGTGCCTCCAGAAAGAAAAAGAAAAAAGGCCAGGAACAAACAGAAGGAAAGTTCAGGTGCACTTTTGCTCTTCAAGCTACAAAGACAGAGACAGGAAAGGCAGAACTGAAAACACAAAAATAGATGCAAATACGCTATGCTCAGTTTCCCCTTCTGTTTCATTGTTTTCTTTTCTTCTCCCAAACGGAGGTCTGCTCATCACGGTGCCTGTGGGTGCCCCCTTTGCTGCTGTAGATCCCTGTCGGCCCATCTCCCGGTGTGGCTGGTGCCGGGGTGCTTCTGCGTCAGCAGGAGCTAATCTGGTCGCCAGCCCGGAGGAGGCCGCCTTTGTTACACTGCCCATCCCAGGCGTGGTGGGGACGACGTCAGGAACTTCCAGGGGCCCGTTTAATTAATTATCGGCAGAACAGAAGCAAAATCCATCTCCTCTGAGTGAACAGGCCCTCCTGCGTTTATTTTATGAGGCAGCTTGGGGCTTCTGTTTTCCATCAGAGTGATTGAGTCAAAGATTTCAATTCCGGTTGTTTCTCAGAATTTGTTCTTATTCACATTAGGCCCTTATGTTTGGATCCTTTCCTCGGCACTTTCCTACCACCCCTTGAGCACTGCTCTCCGGGGCACACGCAGCTGGGATTCTTTTGCAAATTGCAGACCAAAGTGAACTGTGTTCAAATTGCCACTAGGGCCCTGGTGGCATGGCTCAGTGGTTGAGCATCGACCTGTGAACCAGTTCCCGGTCAGGGCACCTGCCCAGGTTGCAGGCTCCATCCCCGGGGGGGGGGCGGGGGGCACCCAATCAATGATTCTCTCTCATCATTGATATTTCTCTCTCTCTCTTCCTTCATTTCTGAAATCAATTTTAAAATTTTTTTAATTGCCACTAGGTTTTGACGGCAGTGCCTCACCATTTAAACAAAACTTGCTGTTTTGAGAATTTAAGTGTACAAATATCTGTTGCTCATTAACAATACAACACTTTCGGGGTTTACACTGAAACAAAGTATATTTTTTAAGGTTGCCTTAAAACGTGTTTTTAAAATCACTCCTTCACTCACTTTGGAAAGTACTCAAAAAGGTCTGGATTCTTTATCCTCAGGCACAAAACTAACTTGCCCCTTAGCTCTCTCCTCTCTGCCTCTGTGTGGGCATCAACCTTTATGCCAACGTGGAATCCGGGCCTAAAATAGTTTATTGAAGCAATCCCTTATCACCTAGGTGTCCTGCCCCTGAGGCTGCTTAGCGTCAATTCAGTTTTGAATGTCAATCTTTTTATTTTCAGTAACTTATGGGAAGAATGTCCTGTCACTCACTTCCACAATAATAACGCTTTCTGAGTAAGGTCCTGATCACTTACTGTGTCAGCAGCCATCTAAACCCATGATGTGTATTAACGCTTTAGAGCCTTCCAACAACTGTCTGAGATGGGTGTGCTTATGATCCCCACTTTAAAAGTCAGAGCCTGAGACGCAGAGGAGTTAAAACTCTGGAAGGTAAAAATCAGTAAGTTCTTTGGAGCCTACCCGAATCCATTGTGCGGCCGCAGTGGTTTCTTGCCTGTTCTCTGCCTGCACAGGGGATGGGGAAAAGCTGATCGCATCTTTCCTTTGTAAGATTGCAAAGTGTCAGTGTTTAAAACACCAAAGGCCAGCTCCATCACCTTGACCTTCTCAGTTTCAGGAAGATATAAAGGGATCCTTTTCCTAATCAGTTTTGGAACTGACTTTGGAGGACACACTGAAACCTGAACCCCAATCCGACACGGTCCCCAGGATGCTTACACTGCCAGGTCAGGATGTGGCTTATTCCCTAATCCTGCAAGTGTGGCCTGAGAGAGGGAAGATGCCAAGGATTCTCCTAGAGCAACTCAAGGCCATGTCACCCTTGCCCCTGAGCTTTGTGTTAGTTCATTTTTCTTCTTCCTTTTACTTACAGGTTTCTTTCCATGCCAGGCATGTGAGAAGCCCCTTACACAGGTTCTCACTTAAACCGTGCATTTGACTCATGAGCCAATGCCATCGGAAGCCCTATTTAATAGGAAAACTGAAACTTAGAAATATTCAGGAACTCACCAAAACTTAGCCAGCAGAGCAAGGAAGAGAGGCGAAGCTTAAACTCAGATCTACCTGCTTTTAAGTCACATTCACTCAATCACAATATTGTGCTGTCCCCATCACACACACACACACACACGCACACGCACACACGCACACACACACGCACACACACTGCTTGATGTTCTCCCCAGCTTGTGGCTTCAGGCTGAGCAGGTCCTAAAGGTGTGTGTGCCTTCTGACCCCAAGGGTCCCTTTGAGAATCACAGGTCCTGTGATGGCTTCTGCCCCTGCTCACTCTTGTCCTATCAGCCTCTTCCTCACAACATCTCTCCAGAGGTGCCCTGTGGTGACCCCAGGGGTGCCTGCTGGTCCGGAATGAGCACACCTTGCTTTGTCAGGCGCTGCCCCACCACCCTCAGGGAGCACCCCTGCATGCTACATTCTGAAGCTGGACCTGCAACTGCTGCTGATTTAGAAACTGGTCTTTTAGGCTCAGTCCTGCTCGGCTGTGGAGCAGCCACTGTCAGCACTCAGAATGCAGCAAGGTGATCAGTGAGGCTCAGGGAGACAAAGGTTGAATTAAGCAGCTGAAGAAGCGGGTGGAGAAGCCAGCTCTCCCGGCAGCCTCTGCAGCTTTGCCTCAGGCACGTCCCTTCCACCTTTCAGTAGCATCGAGTGCGTGGGAAAAGTGGTGACACTCTAGAAAACCCCAGATGACCTGTGAAAATGTTTGAGAACCTACGAAATCCCAATTCTGCAATCATTTCCTACCCTATTCTCCCAAACCTCCTTTAGAAAATTTGGGGAAACCATCCCATGCGTGATGGTGACCATCGCCAATCGCTGTGACATTTTCTGGCACAAAGAGTGGCCAACCCCTTCCATGCTTTGGGTGTCTCTTATAATCATTTCTCGCTGAGAAGGTTCCGGTAACCACAAGCAATATGGCAAATAGCTGGTTTCTGTCAACAGCCTCTCTGCCAGGATTCATGACTTTGGGGCATTACTTGGATTGGGTAATTTCAGGTTTTATTTCCACAGCCTTATTTGTTTCCTCTTTTGAAAGCTTTTCTTGCTTTGTTATTATTTTATATATATAAGTTTTAAATAGCAATTATTGATCATCTTTATGTCATAACGCTGCTGACTGTTCCAAGTTCAAAGAAGGACCCTGAGACCACAGAATGGTTTTATTAGTAGAAGCATCGTCTCCTATAATGTTTCAGAACTTCCTTTTTCTCTTCCGAGCTTTTCTTTTTCTTTTCTTTTTTTTTTTCTTTTTTTAATTGATTAAGGTATTACATATGTGTCCTTATCCCCCCATTGACTCCCCCACCCCCACTCATGCCCTCACCCCCTGGTGTCTGTGTCCATTGGTTAGGCTTATGTGCATGCATACAAGTCCTTTGGTTGATCTCTCCCCCTTCCCCCCTCCCTCTCCTACCTTCCCTCTGAGGTTTGAGCATCTGATGATGCTCTGTCTTCCCGACTTTTCGGTAGATGGCCTGAGGACTCCTTGGGAGTTTCTTCTACAAGAAATCCCCTGTTTAGACTGAAGTCAGGAAAGGGTCCTGCATCCATGCTTCCTGGGCAACCTCCAGCACAGCCCCCAGCCCACCTCCTCCTTCTTTGAATTCTTTATCTTTCTCTCCTTTTTCTTTCCTTTCTTGTTCCCTTTTTACCTCCCCCTTTGCCTAGTCCTCAGGCTTTCTTTGGTTTCCATTTTTTCTTCCCAGAGTTTTCCCTTGGAGATGAAATAGAAACAACTAAGTTCAGAAAACTTTTCAGCATGGTGAACCGAATGCCAACCTTCAGCCTCCAACATCATGCCCATCACCAAATCCATCCTCCTCATGCCTCACGAAGCCCCAGCCACGGGCGGGCCTCTTCTCCACGCAGTGTTGTCCCTCCTGCTTCCTGTGAGTGCTCCTCTGGAGCACATTCACTGCCGAGCCTCAGGTGCTTCCACCCTAGAGGCTGCCTCTGTGGTAGCAAGGCCTCTAGGGTTGTGACTAGTGGAGCGTGTGAGCAGAAAGGGCTCTGTCCCGTGTCACTTTCATCACTGGAAGCAAGCGATCTCACTCTCCTTTACAGCGCCGGTCACTCCCAACCAATCACACAAGTCACCACTACGACCACACCCCATGATTTCTGCCCACGGTGGGGGGAGGGGTGGATGCCAACCTGCCATGCCCCATCCTGGGAGACTCTCGAAGAGAAACACTTCGGTTGGGTTTGGTTAGATGTTGGTATAACTGGAAAAGTAGAATGAGGTCGCCTGTTAATACGCTGCTAAAGAACCCAACCACCAAACCAGAGAGCAATAATCAGTTTAAAATAAGGTTCCTTTGTACCTTGAATGTTCAGGGGGAGAGGGGGGAGGACAGCAGAGGGAAATCAAGGTTTAGAGAAGAAAGAAAAATGTATTATGGTTCACTAATCTCTACACTTTTGCATGCTTTTTTTTTCTCTGCTTGTTGCATGCACTTACCCATTAATTATGTCAGTAATGGAAAAGAAATGAAGCATTGTGCTTGTGGTACAGCTGTTTAAAATGATTACTTTGAGACTGGTATGTTTTCCAGCACCTTTCTCTATGCATCTCATCACCAGCAGACATCACTTGCTGTGCTCAGTTGGTCATTCCTCGCCCCAAACCCCCCCCAAATGGAATCAGTTGCCTCCCTGATGCTTTAACTGCAGCTGACTCAGCTAATTTGGAAAGCTCCGATGCTTGCTCCTGACTTGTTCAGATCCTGCCGTGTTCATTATGATACATATCTGAAAACCAAATTCAAATCCAAGGATCCCTGGGCATGACTTCCCATTGTCAACGCCATTTCTGGGATGAGCATTTAATCCCAGAGATGTGGCTGTGCCCCCAGAGCCACTCTGTGTCTTTGGAGTTGTTTTGGATCTCACAGCGGGGGGCAGGGGGGGGGGGGGAGTTTGGGGAGGATCGGTGCTTTGGAAGCAATTGGGAGGGAGAGAAGAGATCCAAGTGAAACCTTTCGTCTGTGGTCTGGCAGCTTGAGATTCTCAAATAGAGAAGTGAGCTGAAGCATCCACACAGGTAAGAAAGAGCCCTTCCCGCAGGCCACGGGCATTGGGGTTGGACAGGAAGGCGAGGGCGCTGCTACAATGCGGAGTACCTGAAGAAGCCGCGGGCCTGCTTTGCCACTGCTTCGCCATCTGCCACTGGCCTCTCTTCATTTTCCTCCTCATCCTCTTTCCTTCCCACCACTTTCTCTTGCTTCAGGGAGGTTCAGAGAAAAGGCTTCCATTCTCCACAAGATTGCCAAGAAGAAGTGCCAGGTGGATGAGAACGAGAGGCAGAATGGGGCTGCCAATCACGTGGGTGAGTGCAGGGAGACTTGGTCCAGTGCCCTTCCCGGAGTGCGTGGAGGGGAGCGGAGAGCAGGACCCAGTGCGCCCCTGACTCCGCACTGACACAGGCGCCTGCAGCTCAGCCCTGTCCTGAGTGTCGGGCGGAGTCCAGGGCCCCTGGTGGGTACAGGCCATGGGTAGACACTCTGTCTCCTGCCCTAGGGGAACTCCAAGAAGAAGAAAAGGATTCTATGAGGAACCTGAAATAAAGCCAGCTCCTAAACCAGGCATCTCTCTTGAAGACTAGAAAATCACTTCACTTTAGGGATGCCACAAACAGAGGACACACACACACACACACACACACATCATTGGCTATTTAACAAAAAGTGAGAGAGCACCTCTTCTGAAATTCTAGCCTGGTAACCAAATTTTATACGTATGACATCGCATACAGCACACCCGCTGGATTGCCAGCTGGTTTACTTGGTGACTCCTAACCGAGTGGCAGGGTCCCTGCCAGGTGCCTCGGCCACTCCTTTCTCGGGAATTCAGCAATACCACTAGCCCAGGTCTTTTCTGCTGACTTTTTCTGAGCTCCTGTGTGGCTAGATCAGGACATTCAGGCATCTTATCTTAACTTGGAACATGTTCCTCCTCTCCTGTCTGTAACTGTAATAGAGCTCTCCAATTTCTAAATTCAAACTAAATTTAACCTAATCTGGATCTCTGCAATAAATGATGCCATTGCCCAAGATACTAAAATTATCTGCAGACAAAATTCAACAGTGTTGCATTCAAAATAATGTGACTCCTTAGAAGAATTTCTGTCTCTCCTGTTACCTGACTTACAGCTCAGGGGAAATCTTTGGCCAAGAAACAGTCAAGATGCTATTGGGTATGAAGAAGAAAAAAAAAAAAGCTGGAAGGACATACACTAAAATATGAATGATAGCTACTTCTTGGGGTTGGGATTATGAATTATATCTTTTTTTTTCTCCCTCTGCTTGTTTATGCTTCTGTGAACTTGGACTAATTGTTTGGAATTAACCTATCTTGCTTTTATAGCCTAAAAATGCAAAGCCACAGCACAAAAGTCTAATTGCACAGGCTGAGTTTTGCTTCTGATATGTAAGTTCGATTACACAAGCTATTTTCCTGCACCACTTGTTGATTTTTGTGGAATGAGGCAGCTTGCAGTACAAGACTTAGATGCCTGCGTTCAGTCCCAGTCCTTCTCCTAATGACTGGCTGACCTTAGACTTGGGTTTAACCCTTCATGAGAAGGTAGGACACATAACTCCAAGGATGCTTCCTGTGCAGACTGGGTCTCTGAACAACTTTGTAACTAAAAAAAAAAAAAATAGTTACAAAGTGTATGTCCAAAATTTTTTCGAAGTGAGTCCAAGTTTTTTTCACACGTCCTTTGGTGCTGAGACCCCAGCCTGCCATGTAAAAGCACGGCGTCAGCTAAGACGCACTGGGTTAGGTATCGTGCCTGAGAGGTTGTTTCTTCTCATCTGTTCATGTCTTTCCTTGGGCATCTTAACTCCACTTTGGTACCCAGCACCCTGCGTTGCTAGGGTCAAGTTTGACCATCGGAGGCCTATCCTAAAGTTGTATTACTTCAGCCAATAGACTCCAAAGCAGAGTTTTTCTATTCCGCCATGCTTAGTATTTTTTAGTTTACTAGTAAATAACTGGGCCAAGCTTCTGGGATAAACTGGCGTAGCCACGCCCAGCAGATCGTCCCATGCATGTCACTGTCACTACCAAAAACATGGGAAGATAAAATAAATTTGAATTTCTGTGGCTTTCCGTATATAAATATTTATGCCTCTATATTTCACAAGTAAATACATAAATGAACAAACATTTCCCTATGATTTCCAAAATTTGGCCACTTCAAATCCAACAATTTTTTGTGTAACTCTCAAATTACTTTGTGTGCTGTTTTACCAGTGAGAGAAATGGTTGGTTCTTCTGAAGTTGCCAGAAAAACAAGCATTTGATCCTCTGTGAGCAGCCTGCCACTCTCGTGTCTGATACTGATGGGTATTGTGGTTCTCCCGGCGACCCTGACACTGAACCACACAGCTCCGTGGGCTCCCAAAGTCCAAGACTCTGCCCAGCACGGCCAGAGGGTCTGGGAAGCTTTTAACCTCCTCCCACTGAAGGCAGGCGGACCTGGCTGGTGCCTGCACTGCTGGCCTGGCGCAGGGGGGCTGGGTCTGCTAGGAAGCCCGGGGAGGAATGGTACAAACCTTCGCCGCGCGGTGCAACCCCAGCCTTATCTCCCCCCAGAAACCACCCTCAGTCGTCTCCCTGGGCCAGTGTTTTAGGTGTTCTTTCCGGTAAGGTCCTTACCCCATTGACGCCATTTGCTTTCTTTGTGTGTGTCCCAATCATGTCACAGAAAAAATCGAGCTCCCCAACAGCACCAGCACGGAGGTTGAAATGACGACATCCAGGGATGCTTCAGAGCCCGTGCAAAACGGCAACCTCTCCCACGGCATTGAAGCTGCGGAGGCCCAGGTAGGCTTCTTGTTGTGGCCTTGCTGGGCCGCTGGGGTTTGTTTTGTTTGTGGTGTCCTAGTCGAGCAGCACGGAGCCCGCATTCTCCCTGGAGCCCAGCTCCCAGCGGGGCGGACCCAGGCCAGGTCCTATTTGTTCCTGTGTGTGCTTCCCAGCACCAGCCCAGGACCCTGTCCAGGTACTGAATAAATACACATATTCTCTAAACCAGGGTTTCTCGGGGTGAGCTTGGAGGACTCATGCATCAAATCATAAAAATATAGATCCTGCCCCTTCCGGGGTGTCCAGTGGTTAGAGCTTCAGCCCATGCGCCAAAGGGTCGCGGGATGGATTCTCGGTCCATGGCATGTACCTGGGTTGCAGGTTCAATCCCCAGCCCCGCTTGGGGTATGTGTGGGAGGCAATCGATGCGTGTCTCTCACATTGATGTTCCTCTCTCTCTCTCTCTCTCTCTCTCTCTCTCTCTCTCTCTCTCTCTTCCCCTCTCTCCCTCCCTTCCAAAAACTCTCTCTAAAAATCCATGGGAAAAAATATCCTCAGGTGAGGATTAAGAACAACAACAACAACATGGAGGTCCCTGTACCTGATGAAACAGGACCCCTGGGAAGCAGCATTTTTGAACTTGCTTCCCAGGTGATTCATAATGCATGATAAAGCTTGACAGCTGCTGTGGTCTGATCCTTTCTCTGTCTGTAAGGTCAGGATTACGTAACAGAGAAACCACAGGTACCACCCCTCAGTGAGCCCTGTTTGGGCTCCTGCAGCTGAAAGTAATCAGTATGGTGTGCCCCGATCTACCATCCGGCGGTTCAGCCAGGGGACAGCTGTTTGGCCTTGTGGGTAGACCCTGTGCCACAGATTTGGTGCTGGGCACTTTATATGTGTTCTCACCTTTAAAGCCCACAGCCGAACCCTAGCCCTAGTTTGGCTCAATGGATAGAGCGTCGGCCTGTGGACTGAAAGGTCCCAGGCTCAAATCTGGTCAAGGGCACATGCCCAGGTTGCGGGCTTGATCCCCAGTGGGGGGCGTTCAGGAGGCAGCCAATCCGTGATTCTCTCTCATCATTGATGTTTCTATCTCTCTCTCCCTTCCTCTCTGAAATCAGTAAAAATATATTTTAAAAAATAAAAATAAAAGCCCACAGCCGAAGCTAAAGTCATTTAGCGTCTCCATGTTAGATGTATTTGAGAAAGCTGAAGCTCCGCAGGATGAAGTAGTTACCCAGGATTACCTAGCTTATAGGTGGCAGAGCCGAGATCTGATCTCAGGACTGTCCAGATATAGCACCTGCACTGCTTCCACCACGCAGCTCTGCCTCTGTACCGCAGTGGCTCAAAAAAAAAAAAAAAAAAAAAAAACAGGCAGAAAGAAAAAGTAGGTGGTACCTGTTAGATCTCTGGATCTCATCCTGATCAAGTGAATCGGAATTTCTAAGACATGGAGTCCCAAGCTCGCATTTTAATCAGGCACCTAGGTGGGTGTTTCTCAAACTTTAATATGCTTATGCATTTCCTGGGGGATGGTGTTAAAATTCAAATCTGCAGTTCTAAGGAGCTCCCCGCCCAAGGACCACACTGTGAGTAGCACTACCCTAACGTCTGAGACCCACTTCTCTAGACAGAACTTTCCCACTGAGCTGAAACGTTTACCTTTCCCTCGGAGGAGCCCGGCTGTGGTGATGCAGCCCAGCACGCTCTTCCCCTGCATCCCAGGATACACTGCGGTAGAGGGGGGCCTGCACTTAGGAAACATGCTAATGCAAGGAAGGTCTCTTTGCATAAAGGAGAGTATAAAGATGTGGAGCATATGTCATATACCTATTGGTCATTTGTATGTCTTCCATTTAAGATACCTATTCAAGTCCTTTGTCTATTTTTTAACCAGGATTTATTTTTAATTTTTTCTACTGAGTTGTAAGGGTACCTTATATATTTTGGATATTCACCCCTTAAAAATATACGTCTTGCAAACATTTTCTCCCATTCCATAGGTTGCCTTTTCATTTGGATAATTGTTTCCTTCGCTCTGCGTGTCACCATATATACTTAAATCTTCACGTCGTACATGTTACATATATAGAATTTATTTGTCGGTGATGCCTCATGAAGCTGGGAAAATCAATAGCTAAAGGAAAGGATAAGGAAGCAGCAGCTCTTTCTGCCCTTGTCTCCCTCTGCCTCTGGGCTCTCACCCTCCTGCCCAGAGCCCTGTGGTCCCTCCGCATTAGCTCAGGGGTGAGCTGGCAGAGCGGCTTATGTCCACATGGATAAGCAGCATGTGGCAGCAGGAGCAAGGCCCCAAGGACATCTGGTTGCCCTTGGTGACGGCACAGTCACAGGTGTGTGGAGGGCAGCCTGATCGCTGTGCCTCTCCATCTGGCTGGCAGAGGGACATCTGTGCCCCCCACAAGGGAGCACCTTGCAACAGGGAAGTGAGAGAGTCCCAGCTGATCCCTCTCTGAGCAAAGCTACGGTCCCCAGGTCTCACACAAGGAAATAAGACAGATCTGTTTCCCCTGACATGCTGAGAGCTCAGGGACAAAGAGCCACTGCCAACTAGCTGCCGAGTGACCTGGTAGTGAATTCCAGATCCACCAGGACAAGTTACCTAACCTTACGTTAGTCCTCATCTGCAAAGTACAGATAATACTAGTACCTGCCTCGTTAGGGTTATTAGGAGAGTTACAGAGCTAAGTGCTTCTATTTATATTATATGTTCATACTTACCATATAAATCTATTTATAAAAAAGGCTAATATGCTAAGTGTTCATCCAACCGGTCGCTATGATGCGCACTAACCATCAGGGGGCAGGCACTCTAACACAGGAGCTGCCGAGCTGCAATGACTTGGCAGCAGTGGTTCTCAGGTGATGCACCCCAAAACCAGAGAGGAGGGAGCCCGATTCCTCGCGGGGCTGCGAGATTCCACCTTCCGCCGTGGGTTATGTTGTTACTGGGGCACTGTCAGCCCCGAATCTGGTTTACTGCACACTTGCGTTTGTGTCCCACACCCTGTACAACATCAAATTTTTAGAGTGCCCTCTCGCACTCCGGGACCCCTCAGGGAATGTCGGAGAGCCAGTTTTGGCCCCATCCCCGCAGGCCAGGCCAAGGGACCCTGCTCACTCCACAGACCCCCTTTGAGCCACGCACCACCCCAGGGGAAGGACCGTGGGAGGTTGGCTCCAGGGCATGTCTGGCCCATCTTGTCCAGCCCCACCCTGCCAGCCACCTTCTAATTAATTTCCTTTCATTGTGCACAAATCTGTGCACCAGGTCACTAATATATGTATAAAATGCTTGGGGTAGTCAGGGTGTAATAAGTAAACATTTGTGGTAGATGAATCATTATGGCCCAGTGTCTGTACAAAATGCTCTGGGAGGAAAGTATAAAAGCTTCCTAGAAGAGGTAACATTTGAGCTGGGTATTGATGGGTGAGTAGGAGTTTGTCTCTCAGAGAAGGAGGAGGTGACCAAGAGGACAATATGTGCAAAGGTGTAAAACTTTAAGAGGGTAATTCATGGTTAGCGATTGGTGAGAAGGTCAACAGAACTATAAGGTGAAGAGTGAGGAGAGATCCTAGGTTGGGAGATGAGGGAAGGCCACACCAAGGAGGTGGTGTTTGAACCGGGGCTGCACTCCAAGGAGCCAGCCAAGCGAACAGCACCCACAGAGGCAGAAATGAGCTTGCTTGTTTGCGGAACAGAAAAGTCAGCGTGGCTGCTATATACAGGCGGAGGGAGTGAGGCGCGTGGCAATGAGCTTGGACAAGAGGGCCAAGCGGAACTGGCCCACCTTGTAGACGATGATAAGGAAGGTCACTTCCTTCTAGGGCAGCAACAAGCCATTGGAGGTTCCCAGATGTGATCTGTGTGGGAAAAGACCCCTGGGGCTGTGGAGTGGGATTGGATTTGGGGGCAAGAGGTTTTGTAACAAGAGTAGAGCAAAGAAAGCGCTGCAGGAGTTGAGCTGATGATGGCGCAGACCAGTGCAGTAGACGTGGTAAGAAGTGCATGGAGCCCTAACCGGTTTGGCTCACTGGATAGAGCGTCGGCCTGCGGACTCAAGGGTCCCAGGTTCGATTCCGGTCAAGGGCATGTACCTTGATTGCGGGCACATCCCCAGTGGGGAGTGTGCAGGAGGCAGCTGATCGATGTTTCTCTCTCATCGATGTTTCTAACTCTCTGTCACTCTCCCTTCCTCTCTGTAAAAAATCAATAAAATATATTTTTTTTTAAAAAGAAGTGCGTGGATTGGGAAGGCCCTGTAGGCACCACCAGGCAGTCTGAACTCCCCCTGTTGGGAGAGGTGGGCAGTGGAAGCATGAGGTTTGTAGGGTGGGAAGCTAGCTCTTTCAGAATGGTTAGGAGGCCAGCGTGGGAGAAGGCTAGATACAGGGCAGCCAGGTAAAAGCCTGTGGGTTTAAGGATCAGCAAACTATGGTCCGTGGCCAAATGTGGCCTATACAAGCCATGAGATAAGAATGTTTTTACATCTTTAAATGTTTTTCTTTAAAAGAAAAAAAAAAGCAGCAGCATATATGACAGAGACCATATGGATTACAAGGCCTAAAATATTTACTATCTGGACCTTTACAGAAAAAGTTTGCCCACCCCTAGTTTAGACCATCTGCAGTCTTTAAAAGGAAAAAAAGGCTGAAGATGCTCTTCATGTACTGATGGAATTATCTTCAATATAGGCTGTTAAGTGAAAAAGGCAACATGCCAGATTGCATCCAGCATACTCTATTTGTGTGAGAGGGAGATGACATAAGCACTTGCTTGGGATGCTGCTAACGAAACTGGGCATGCTGACCACCTCCACAACAGGGGCCTGGTGATGAGGGACTGGTGTGGGAGGGAGTCTGTTCAGTATGCAGCCTCTGTAGCTTTTGAGTTTTGAACCACTTACCTGTATTACCTATTCCCCAAAAATGTGACAACAGAAACAACAGTGGGCTAAATTAAAAGAGCAATAGGCTTTAGTGGTTTAAGAGCAGAGACTCTGGGGGCAGACGACATGAATTCAAAGTCCAGATCTGCTACTTACCAGCTGTGTGACTCTGGAGACGTTACTGAACCTCTCTGTTCTCCACGTCTCCTTTCTGTGAAACAGGAATGAAAAACAGCACCTACTTCATATCATCGTTGTGAGAATGAAATGCTCTTAACAGTTCTTGGCACACAGTAAGCGTTGGATAGGCATTGGCTATTATTAGAAGCACTTAGGAAAACGTTTTTTAAATGGCTACGGAGGCCCATGTGACAATGGCTATGGCATGGATGGCAGTGGCTAGATTTAGGTCTGTTTCTGAGGCCGGACTGAGAAGATTTGATAATAAATCGGTCATAGAGCATGAACAAGAAAAGGAGGTTGTAGATGATGCTGAGGTTCCTGAGCTGGAAGAGTGGGTGACAGGGTAAATTAGGGCTACGACTCCAGGGTTAGAAAAAGCCTGTGATGTTGGAGTGCTCAGGCCACAGTTTCCCAGAAATGACTCAGGGCATTCCTGTTGTGTAGTTTTCTTTCTTTCCCAGCTGTGTTTTTATCAAAATGCATGAATAATGAGGTGTACCTCGACTTTATTAATGGGTGTGATGTGCTCATCGCTGGGATTCTCCTGAGAGTCTAGTTCCATGTAATTAACGTGCTGTTTTAAAAACCCTATTTACAAGTGAACTAATTTTACATCGACACCTCATCCCATCCCTGAGAGCTTTCTTCCGTACAGACTTTCTGCCGGCAGCGAAGAGCATTTTAAAATATCCTCTCCCAGGGAAGCCCCTTTGCAGGAGGTTTTTGCTTCATCTGTATCTTCTGTGGAATCAAGAAAATAATGCGATTTCTTAAATGGCTATTGCTCATTATCTATTCCCATTGACTGCTGGCTCAGTATTATTGATTCTAACGTAGAGGGAGCTGATTTGAGCTGCTACTGAGAACTGACCAACCTTCAAATTTTCAGTGTTGAGAGTTTATCCAGGTTTGAAAGGCAGTTCAAAGAAATACTCTCTCCCACCCAAGAACCCAGCATTTTCTTACGTTTCAATTCTGCCCGTCTAGCCAGGAGCCAGGTGATGGCCCGTGGCTGGCTTGCTGCATGAGGCTGCCTGCCCTGCTGGGTCTCGGCCCCGGTGCCGTGTCACTGTCCTTCATGCCGAGTCACGGTCCTCCATGCAGCATCACGGTCCTCGATGCCGCCCCCTCCAGCCCTTTGAGCACACACTCACAGGGAGAGGGTAGAAGGGGAAATGCCTTGCAAATTTCGTAGATTCTGAAATCTGAAAATCTAACTTGTTTTTTTATTGTGTCCTACATTTTCCTGTGTTGTGAGGTGGCTTTTTATATGTTGCAGCTTTTATTTCATCTAGTCTCTAAAATGTCTCCCTGTCCTCAGGGAGATCAGAGTTGTCCTGACTTTGCTTAGAGTTGCTCAAATGCACCAGTGGGCAAACGGATTTATACAAGAAAAGCATATTCCTAGGAAAAAGAGAAAAGTAGATATGTGCATGTATACAAACATAGATAGATAGATAGATAGATAGATAGATAGATAGATAGATAGATGATAGATGATAGATAGGTGAATAGATAGATACAGAGATATGTGTAAAATGCAGGCTGTTTCTTATTTCCTTACTTTACAACTTAAATAGTACCTTACCATGTTCAGCGCTTCCTGTGTCCTGTCGGGAACGCATCCCTGGCTTATTTCTCCTCAGTCCAGCATTGGTCTTCATGCGACCTCCATGGAGTGTTTGCCATGAAGGCTCAGAGCGCTGGTCAAATGGTGGATGGAACGCTAGTGACTGAGTAAAGGATGAGCAGGGAAAGACGATGGGAGAGATTGTGATTTTAGATTTCTCTAAAAAATGAGTAAAGATACCTCTCTTCTGTTCAATTTGGATCACTGGGGGTAGTAAAAAAGCATCCTTAGCAAGGACTGGATTGTTGTTTAAAGTTACAGACTTCATAATCAGCATTGGTCAAAACCGTCAGCTCTGATGGGGATTTCTGATTGTCTAAGCAGGTGGTACCTACAATCCATATGATTCTTTCTTTCTAAAATAGCACTCTTTGTTAGGAAATGTTTGCGATACTACCAGAGGTGAGGTTTAACAGAGAGACTGTGAACCTCAAACCCTCCTATTATTCAAAGAGCAAGTATCTGTTCTAACTGATCAATGTGTAATAACCAGGTCCACCATTTTGAAAGTTTAAAAACAGCCAAGGACCACATATCCCAATCTCTTGAAACATAAGAGATTCTGGCCCCTAAGGGATGGAGGCTCTGGTGGGAAGTGGGGCTGTGTCTGTGTATCTGACACTACCAGGGCCCAGGGGCAGTGTTGGGGGAGAGGCCAGGCCTAACAGTGAAAGAAAAGAATATCCAAAGACTCTCTATCCCTCTTAATTTCCCAAGGTCGAGGCCATGTTAGATCTATTATTGCCTTTGAAAAGAAACTCATTAGTATCAGAGAAAACCCAACACTAACTATAAAATAAACAAAAACAGAGATTCCTGCCAAACCATAGCACACGCATTCCATTTTGGGGGGAGATAACACTCAAAGGCCTTGTGAACATATTTAAAAATAAATAGCTATGGTCCGACGCGAGTTTCTGCCTAAATTTGAATATTGACAAAGAATTATATCTTCACTAAGAATCTTACTGTTAATTATACCATTTGTCATTGTGCTTTCTGAACGTTTGAAAAACGTCTATTAATCATTCATCTAAGATACATTAAGGGCTGACTGACTATTAATAAAAAGGGGGGGAAAAAACCTCCATTACCACCCTGAGAAAAATACTGACATTAATACTACTGTTCCTGTGAGTAATTCTAATCCAATGGATAATAAAATGATGAGAATGATTTTTGAATTATTTTTTATGGTCCTCCCGTTGCTTTTATGTTGGCTGATCATTTATGATTTGTATCAGCAGGATTTACGAAGCCCATGAAAACTATGAGAAAACCAATTTACAACAGCAATACAGAAAGAAATCTATCTTGTCAGTAGGTTGCACCTCAGAATTATTTGGGAAAAATGCAAAGTGAAGGAAAGCAATTGCATTTCACCAGACTCTCCAAATGCCAGTTTACATTATAATAAATGGTTTTGGGGCTTCTGGGAAAACTGAAGTCCAGACAGCTTCATCACTCACAGCAGAATATTTCAAGACCTTGATTTCCATTCAAAGTCACGTAGAAGCAAATTAAGTTTTTTCAGGTTTCCAATACTTAGTGAAACCTTATCATTTTGTGTTTAATATGCTAAATTCTTGATGTTAGATTTTTTTTCCATCTGTATGTAAAACGAACCATAGGACAGTAACAGAAGAGGAGTGAATTATTTCTTACGACGAGGCGAGCAGAAATGTATCACTTTTTTTTTTTTAATTCTGTTTGCTGCTTAAATGTTAGCCCTGTTGGTTTAGCTTGTCCACACGGAAGGCAAGACAAATGTCTCGGATGGTGCTCCCTTCCAAAAAGAGATGCATTTTGTACTTATCTCTTAGAAAAACGTAAGTGACAGAAACATAGGAGATAAGAATAGAGTGCAGAGAATGAGGGATATTAGTAAAAAATACAAATGCAAAGACGTTGAGAAACTAAGAAAACAAACGAAGAGATTTTTCTTAAGACTCAATAAAGAATGAGTGGGTTGAAAGGCATTTAAAAATAAATTCCAGCAAGAAAAATCCAATGATTTATTTCAAAGTCAAAAAGTTTATTCAAAAATGAGATCTTTAAAAGAGATAAATACGGTATTTTGTTATGGTAGCCCAAGCAGATGAATACACTGACCATATGGATTTTTGTCTTTTTAGCTGATTTCCTTTGTATGAAAGCACTGGTGTCGCTTAAGGTTACAAAGTGGAAAGCACTCTGGAACGTGTCTTGGGAGGCACTTTCCACTTGCCAAATAGTTGTCCATTTCAGAGCCTCTCACTCTATCAAAGTGTGACTGTGCATTTCTGGTGATTTTACCTTTGAGAGTTCCCGCTCTGCCGTTGCTTTTCACTCTGCACAAATACAGAATCAAGGTGTCACAATATTTTGAGTCTCACCATCTGTTTGGGAGCTTTGTTTCTGATAGAAAGTCTACTTACAGCCTACCTCCCGAAATAAAATAGCATTTTCTCGGTAGGGCTGCGAAATTTTCCCTTTCATGTTATTTATTCATCTGACCTAGGAGGAAAATAAATTAGATTGTTGACATCACTACAGTCAGTGGATGCTCAGTAAATGTTGTATGACTGGTTAGATGAAGGAACAAAATTATTACAGTTTCCACGTTCACATCAAATAATTGAATTATAGGATGGTATTGCTGGAAGTATCATAATTCACTTAGTCAAACCACTTTCTCATGGGAAATTATTTCTCTGAATATTTATTAAACCTAATAACAATAACCAACCTTTATTGAGTGTTAACTGTGTGCCGAACGGTGTTCTAAGTGCTCTTTACGGATTATCTCAGATAATTTTGTCAGAGCGATAATGTTGTAAAAGAACAATCTGGAGCAGAAGTGGGTGTGTGTCTGTAAATCCCTTCCCCAGCAATCCCCTCATTAGGTAAGGCTCTGTCAGGGTTTCTTCTCTCCCTGGGAACCTCCCACACACGCGCTAGACCAGCATATAGACCGTTTCACCAGTTCCCCAGGAAACCTAATTGGAAAAGTAAAACACGCCACCTCTGTCAAAAACAGTATTCTTAATGCTTCCATAACGAAAGAGAACAGAGGTAGGAGGAGAAGCGGAGAGTCCTTGTTTAAAGACGATGCTGTTTTGTGGTGCATCTTCTTCGGCTGAGGTTCTGTTGGCCTTTGAACACTGAATGCCGGCGTCTGGAAATTACGCACCTTCTATTCCAGTCCTCGCTAACGTTAGCCTCTGGAAAGTTTATTGTTGAAAAGGGTGTGATCCATCTCCTCCAGTGTCCCCTTGAGGTTCATCTGAGAGGTAGCTGGTGCAGGATTACCCGCAGTTATGGGAGTCCGGAGAGACATCAAGCAATGCAATACACATAACATCTCCTCATTTTGGCCATTGGTATACTCAGCTGTCACCTCTTTCTTCATCAAGCCAGGGCTAAATTCCTGCATTTTTTTTCTTGGACAGCGATGCTACAGAACAAGACTTTCTTCTTTTTCTATATTTGAAGACATTCGTTGATATCTTAGCACTCACACTTCATTTTTTTTTTTAATTTGTACCATAGAGATATCACCCAAGGAGAAAGAGGAGGAAAGAGAACATCACAATGCCCCCTCCTATCCACACACCCCGAAATCTGCTTTCTGTTTCCCCTTCAAAGCTGCCCGGGGTGTTATAACAAAAATGCCATAGACCGCAGAGCTTATAAACAACAGAGGTTTATTTCTCCCAAGAGAGATCCGCGAGCACGTGTCAGGTGACGGCCGGCTTCCTGGTTCAAAACGGCAGTATTTTCACTGTGCCCTCACTTGGCAGAAGGGCCCACTAAGAACCAGATGTTTCCATCCGCGTTTTTATGAAATGTGCACCACTCAAACCACCAGAATTAGCCTAGGCTCAAGAAAATTATGTCAATTAACTGCTTCGTATTTGCTCTAGCTAGCATTTTCTGTTTAATTGGTCAAATTTATTACCAAATAAAGCTGGGAGGCCTGGTGTGATTGGTCATGAAGCACGTCTATACCTGTATTTTAGGGTTGAGGAATGGAGGCAGGGTAGAGCGGGGAAAGAGCCTTGGGCTGAGAGTGAAGGGAGGTCGCTCAGGCCCCGCCTCGCGCTGTGAACTTCCTGTGGCTTGTCACTTCATCTCAGGGTCCTCATCTGTCAAATGAGGGGGTGGCCTCAATGAATCAGGGCTCTTCAACTCTGAAATTCCTATTCTAAAGGTTCTGCAGAAGTCTGTGGTGGCAGTTTGTCTTTCCTGATCTACCGGTGTCCATACAGTGAATTGAATGACAAGTTCTTGGACACCGGGGTCGTCCCACATTAAAGCAGTCCAGGGACAAAGAAGCTCTGCCTCACCATGGCCTGGTTTTTAACGACTCCTGGAGCCTAAAAGGCAGTGAGATACACCAAGACCAGATGCCTACACACCACACGGGGTACATGTTCTTCGGCTAGTCCAGCATTTCCACCGATTTGCCTAAGGTCACACAGCCAGTTAGTCAGAGAGATGAGACTAATGGCAGGCGGGACGATAACTAACATTTATTGATCCCCTGGTGTCTACCAGGCGCTGTGCATCCTTCAACTGCCTGAGTTACTACCCCCAGTCTATACAGATGAATGCCTCACACATAGTCTAGACATTTCACGTGTTTTATTGGTGCCTTTTAAAAAACTTTGTGGAGTGTTGACATTATTAATATTCTTGGTGCACCTAACCAACCTCACTTGTGTTGCTCAGCGGATGTGTTTATGGCTCTCTATTCCACTCTTAGCCCCTGGGGCCCTGGGGGTGATTCCCAGCATGCACAGGACTCTGGGAGCTTTGCTGCATTTGGGCATTCGTGTGGGCATCTTTCTTGAACAACATGGAGATATACAATGATTTTTTTTTCTGCAGATATAAATTACAGAAATAGCAACAACAAACATGTTAAGGACCATTCTCTTTAAGTGGAAATAAAAATCACTTAAAACCTTCACCTTCACTTTCACCCAGCTTGACCATAGCCCCGTGCGTTAGCGTAAGTGAATTATATTTTTACAGGGCTGTTTAAGTGCTGGCATTTTACTTTATTCAGCATCATGCCAAACTGAAGGGGCTCCCCCGTGAGAAGAGGCGAGGCTCTCCTAAGTGCTGAGGCGTGTGGTCCTTCTGTGGAGGGATAGAGAAGTGAGAACGTCCCTTCCAGCCTGAGGGCAACCCCATCTGAGCTAAGATCTAGGCAGGGCCAGGCTCTCCTCTGAGGTTGCTCCTTGTTGACTGGAGAGGAGCTGTTATTACCAATGAAGAAAGCTGAACTTGAAGATGGCCTATTTTCAGAGGCCTCTGGGTTTTCATTTTCATTCTCTGATGGAAAAGATTGCATTAAAGCGAGCTCACCTTCCCATGGAAATCTTGCACAATGCCCTTCACAGACAAGAATAAGTAATTGGGTTGCTTCTAAGACATGTTTTTCTGGCTGTAGAGGTAACCTCTGGACTGGTGAGTCCAGCTCAGGCCCCTCCCCTGGAGATTATATATTTACTCTGGGTCACACCATCCATGCCAGGCACCAGTAGGAACAGTGGAAGGTGCACCTACAGAAAAGCTGGACAGGCTCATGGTAGCAGGATACAGACAGGCGGGGGCTCCTCCTCCCATTTATAGGTAAATAAAAAATTAAAATAAGTTGATTGCTTCAGAGGCCTCCCAGTAGATGCTGACTGGCTCCTGGAACTGCTCTCTCCTATCTGTAGATGTTCTGTGGCCAGACCTCCAGATACCAACCTCCAGTATCAATAAGGGAATCCTAGCGGTGGTTGTCCACTTACCGGCAAGTTGTCGCTTAGAATGACGTCGCCTCCTGCTAAAGTTATCCCCAAAATTCCATTACTGAGGCGTTTTAGTTGTAGGTCTGCCCCCCCCGCCCCCCCCCCGCCTTTGTTTCACAAAGATTAGAGGCTGCTTGCCAAGAGACATCTGATGAAAAAGGATAAAAGGAACCGTTTTGAGAGAATTCAGCAGAGGACGTACAAGAAAGGGCAAGCATAAGATGGGAGTGAGGTGAGCATGGATACCACTGCTGTGACTGCCGGATGTGGGTTACAGATTTGGCTGTGAAGTCCCCACTGCAAAGCAAAGGAGAAAAATAGTGTCATTGACCTGACTCACAGTATTTCCAAGATTCATTTCCAAGTTTCTCCAAAGAAGCATGACTTTTTCTAGTGCTGAGATACGAAGGCTGTTTCTCCCTCGATTCCTCATACACAGGAGCCTGGATCAGCCCTGGTGAGGTTCCATTGTGAGCAACCAAAACCCAAAATGACTGTGGCTGATTAAACAGAATGTCCGCGGAGGCCGTGTCAGCAGCCCAGGGCAGAATGGCTCTGGCTGGGCATCAGGGGCCCAGATCCTTGAATATTGTTTCTCCACTTCCTGGTCCAGGATGGCTGTCCACCCTCTGACTGAAATGCCCCCACTCCACCCGCAGGAACTGGGCAGGAGCAATGACAGACACACCTCCGCCCTTTAGAATGCATCCCGGAAGCTGCCAAGAGACCTGTGATTACGTCCCAGTCGACCTGAGCCTAATCACATGGCCACACCTCGTTGCAAAAGAGGCTGAAGTGGAGTCTTTATTCCAGGCCTAAGTAAAGTGGGCTTCCTGTCACTAACGTCCATGGGCAGAATATTAATTTGCTAGGGCTGCTATAAGAAAATAACTCAGCCTGGGTGGCTTAAATGACAGAAATGTATTTCCTCATAGTTCTGGAGGCTGGAAGTCCAAAATCAAGGTGCTGTCAGGGTTGTTTTCCTCTGAGGCCTCGCTCCTTGACTTACAGGTGGCCGTCATGCTGTGTCCTCACGGGGCCTTTCCTCTCTGCATGCAAATCCTTGAAGTGTCTCTGTGTGTCCTAATCTCCTCTGCTTATTAGGCACCATTCCTATTGCCTTAGGACACACCCTAATGGCTTTATTTTAACATCATCTCTTTAAAGGGGCCCTACCTCCAAAGACAGTCCATCCTGAGGTGCTGGGGAGTAGGGCTGCAACATAGGGACTGGGGGGAGACACAATTCAGTCCATTACAGGCAGAATGGGTATTGGAGAACGAGCCCCTCCCCCTTCTGCCAGCGCCCTGGAACTGGGTAAGTATGTTTTTTGGAGCTGTTTGTTCTGTCTCCCCTTTCAAATTCAAGTCTCCTCGAAACCAAGAGTCCCAGGACACAGCACACTGCTCTGCACCTAAAGGCGGTCCGTGACTACCTGCCGTGGTGGTGGCTACAGCTGGAACCACAGCTGAAGCAGAGACTGGCGGCCAGGATTTGGATTCTGCCATCTCCTGCTGCCATGCTGCTCGGATTCCTTCAGGGTCTGGCGGCCAGCAGGCCACCATGTGGGAACTTAGAGCTGTGTGTTTTAGCCTTGGATTTTCCCTGTCAGAGGTTGCAGAGCCCTAACGTAGTAATTGCTGGCCCTGGTTTGGCACAATTCTAGGGTTTCCACAGAGACCCCAGTAAGTACCAAGCTATTTGAAACCTTCCTATGAAAAGTCGTTCGAATTTTTTCTGGGTCACTTTGCATTGTTTTGTTTTCTGTGGTCACCACAGAAATTCAGGAGGTAAGGCTAGGTTGTTTCACCCGGCCGGTGTGGCTCAGTGGTTGAGCATCGACCCAGGAGGTCACGGTTCCATTCCCAGTCAGGGAACATGCCTGGGTTTCAGGCTCGATCCCCAGTGTGGGGCATGCAAGAGGTAGCTGATTAATGATTCTCTTTCATCATGGATGTTTCTATCTCTCCCTCTCCCTTTCTCTCTGAAATCAATAAAAATAGATAGTTTTTTTTAAAGAGTAGGTTGTTGCAAGGTCAAAGCCAGCATGCCCCAACTCCAGGAAAAGTTGGGAAACCAGTGCCTGAACCTCAGCAGGCTCTCCCCAGGACTAAGACTAATGAAATGCCAGCAGCCCCAGTTTGGGCAAAGGCAAATGGGCCCCAGACTTGGAACGGTATTTTTTTTTTTTTTCACTTTCTAACCATTTTGCAAGCTGTCGCCCATTGAGCCAGAGTGAGACTGCACTTGGAAAAAAGACAAGGAGCATTTCCCCTGAACTGTGTTGACAGCCTCGCTCCCTAGACACCTCTCGAATCCACCCAGGGTTTTGGGCTCTTGGACTTCTCTGTAGCAGGACTGGTCCTGCATGAGGCTATGAAGTCCCCACGAAGAACACTGTTTGTACAGCCTAAGACACAGTCTCTCCTGGTCCATTTCTGCCCTAGCAACAACCACCCCAAGTGCAACTTTTGGAAGCTGTACAACATAGCTAATTGTTTGCATTGGACAGTAGTATGTTTAGAGCTTATGCCTCTAAACAGACAATTATTTTCTGCCATTTGCTGGTGGCACTGCCTGCCTGGTGGCTTTGGCAGATGGGGAAAGGAGCTAATCCGTAGGTTATGAGCAGAAGGGCTATTGATGAAATGTCACCATCTGTTGGTGTCACTAAAATGATCTGAGTCATAAAGAGTTGCTTATGTTGTTTTGTCACAAAAAGGTTAGCTTAGAGTGTGGAAGAAGTTGCTAGATTGCAGACGGCAGTGGTAGACCAGACGGAGTGTCCACCCTGGAAGGGGGAGGAGTCTGGTGAACTCATCCGATCAGCTTGGTGAGTCTTCAGGGAAGCGCTGAGATCCCCTGACAATAAAACCACCCATCTCCTGTGAGACCGGGGACCTATTCGGAATGATGCAATGCCTCACCTCTCCCATGGTCCTCCCCATTTTGAGGCATCTATCGGGCGGGCAGGGCAAGTCAGTTATTTTGGTTAAACAGAAAAGAGATCATATGTGGGAGGGAACAGTTAAAATGCACCTGTCTCCTTAATCTTCTCTGGCCTCATTAACAGAGATTATTCAGGTAGCCAGCTGACACCTTGAGAGGCTGGGATCTCAACTGAGGACGATGTGCTCTCTGTCTGCTGCATCTCCCGGGAGGAGATGGGGGTGGCTCAGAAGGGGAACCAGGGACAGCACGCCCATGCCTCCCTCATGGGTGGGAGCCCTCACGATGAGGAAAGAAAGCAGTAAGTGGACCACATCACATTGCATAGCAAAGAAACCAGCTTTTGGTTTGGTTGAGTGTATTGATTTTTCTGGTTTCAATTTCATTGATTTCTGCTCAAATATTTTAAAATCTTTTCCTTTGCTTACTTTGGGCTTAATTTGCTCTTTTTTATTCTGGTTTCCTAAGGTAGGAACGTAGATTATTCATTTTCGATCTTTCATTTCTCCCAACATATCGCATAGCAAAGGGATGGAAAACCTGAGGACCATATTTAGTGAGGATCTGGACAACCAAATTAAACTGCGCCAACTTCCTAATTCTTCCTTATTACCTAATCCTCTTCATTCCAGCCTATTTGCTGTTTATAAACTATTTTACCCACTGCCAAGGACATATGCCCAACGAGAAAGAGCCTGTTAATACCAGCCCCGTCTAGTATGACTTAAGATTCCTTTTTAATTATTGTTATTATTTTTAACTTTAATTCCTGGAGAGAGAGTGTGGGGGATTGGGTAAACCAATGCAGATCCTCTTGGCAGCACTCAGATTTAAATTATAAGTAAACATAACGCTGCAATGAGTCGGGCCTCACACGCAGCCTGGCCTCTCGTTGAGCCCTTATCCCCTATCCCTGTGGCCGGCAAACCGCGGCTCTCGAGCCACATGCGGCTCTTTGGCCCCTTGAGTGTGGCTCTTCCACAAAATACCACGGCATGGGCGAGTCTATTTTGAAGAAGTGGCGTTAGAAGAAGTTTAAGTTTAAAAAAATTGGCTCTCAAAAGAAATTTCAATCGTTGTACTGTTGATATTTGGCTCTGTTGACTAATGAGTTTGCCGACCACTGCCCTGTCCCACCGGCCTGCACCTGCCCCACTTGCCAGCTCTTCAGGAGAAGGGTGCTGGGGAGTCAGTGCTGCTGCTGGAAATAGTGTGCGACGCTAGAAGGAAGAGCCACGGGCAGGCGCTGCGTGAAGCCTGTGCGGGTTATTTATATGGTCTCCAAAGGAAGCATCCTGGAAAAGTTCCTGGTGGTATTTTTAGATCAGATGCTTGGTCCTGCTGCCGCACTTTCATTTTCAAACAAGCAGGGATGGAAGTGATGGATGCTGTCTGCAGGGCTGTTTCAGAGGCTCGGGGGGCCCATCTGACAGGCTAATGGTCATCCCGCCAGGCCCCAGATCCGCCGTCTGTCTGTTCTGGCTCTGGGACTTCAGGAGCTGCTGACGTCAGCAGGTGATGGATCAAACCCTGGCTGCCTGCCGCCACGTCCGAACGTCTGCCGTTCTCCCAGCTCTGGGGCCCTGTGCAGGTGACAGTCCCAGGCTCCATGCCCTGCTTGACTTCCCAACCCTGTGTCCGAGGATGGATGGGACACATGTTTGCATAATAAGCCTTTGGCTGGAAGTAAAATGGTTTAGAATTGAATGAGATGATCAAACTGGTTAAAACTCACAACCTCACAGTAATCCATGGGCCAGTGAAGAGAGTTGAGTATTGTTACTGAATTATTGCTGTGGTTACTTTTATTTGCCCACTCAAAATCAGTGCTGTCAATAAATAAATAAATATTTTTTTAAAAAAAAATTAATAGCCCTAGCTGGTTTGGATCAGTGGATAGAGTGTCGGCCCGAGGACTGAAGGGTCCCAGATTCTATTCTGGTCAAGGGCACGTACCTAAGGTTGCAGACTCGATCCCCGGCTCTGGTCAAGGCACATGGAGAGGCAACCAAATTGATGTGTCTCTCTCACATCAATGTTTCGCTCTCGGTATCTCTCCCCCTCCTTTCCACTCTCTCTAAAAATCAATGAGAAATGTCCTCGGGTGAGGAGGATTAACAACAAAAAAAAAAAAAACATTTAATGTTCTTCCCAAGGATTTCTATGATGAATCCTTTGGCTTTGTCCTCAAGGAGAAGGGAGGAGGAGGAGAAGGTGGGTGCCGGTCTTTTGCTCTGCAGATACGATTTCTTGTGAAAAGCTCCTGGGTCATAGCTGTAGCCCACTCCAGGTGAATGGCCAGCTCCATCTGAGGCGCTAAAGAGTGTTCAGGCGGGGAAGAGAAAGCTCTGAAGTCCTCCTGGCTGGGCATGGTATTGTCTGTCCCTCGGATTCAGACTGTGGCAGGTGGGGCTCTCTTACAAACCTAAGAAATGCATGGAGGAGGCTGCTGGCATGAGCCAGGAAAACTCCTGAAGCCGCACAGCGCCTCCACCCTGCTCTGTGCCCGGGCTCCTGCGGCCTGTGGGCACGATCCTCATTCAGTTTGGGGTGTTTCTCTCTCTCTCCGCAGCAGACCACAGAAACGGGTGACGACGAGGAGGACCAGCCTCTCAGCCTGGCCTGGCCTTCCAACCCCCGCAAGCAGGTCACGTTCCTGATTGTCCTCCCCATAGTGTTTCCTCTCTGGCTTACCTTGCCCGACGTCCGCAAACCTGTGAGTAAAGCATTTTTGAATCGATTCCCTGTTTGAAAGCACAGAATATAACAGGATGCCTCATCTGCTTCTATTTGTCTTAAATGGAAACAGCTGAAGTTTATCTGGACCGTTTGCATTATTGGTTCCACATGAGAAACCACCCCAAAACTTAGTCGTGTGAAACAACCACCATGTGTTCCAGGAATTTGAATAGGGCACATTAGGGGTGGCTTGCCTCCGCTCTGCCGTGTCCGTGGCCTCAGCTAGGAAGAGTGACATGGCTGGAGGCTTCTCCAACTGAGCGGAGACGGTTCAAAGGCTGGACGCAGCCGGAATCGTCTACTGGAAAGCCTCGGCGTGTCCTTTCTGTGTGACTGGGGCTTCCTCAGGCATGGTGGCCTCAAGATAGGCCGGTGTCTTACATACCGATCAGGCTTTGAGAGTCGGTGTTCCAGCGGCACAAGGCAGGAGCTGCACAGTGTCCGGTGCGCTAGTCTCAGAAGCCACGTAGACTCAGTTCCTGGTCAAGGCAGTCATAGTTTGTCCTGGTTAAAGGTGAGGAGACAAAAGGTCTACCTAAACCATATCAGGGTCCTAGAGCGTATGACACTCTGGATAGGAAGAGTGTCAAAGCATTTGCACACATGTTTTAACACCACCACAGTGTTGTCCCTGATCAGGAGGGGACTCACATTTTGTTGAATATTTATGTCCATGGATTACTCACTTGATTCAAAAAGTAATTTAAAGAAATGCACTCATGTAGTGCAAATGTCTGCAAGTCTGATCTCCTTCCTGAATTGTTATCATTACTGTAATCAATATTCTTTTCTGCTGTTAGTAATGCACTGGGTGCTGTGAACATAATACCATCTTATGATCAGCAAAGTGCAATCTGAATGTAGATGAAACCAAAAGAACACCCCCCCTCCCAGTGTTGTTAAACTGGGTTCTACGGCCATTGCCCCAAAGGGTAAAGGAACTCACGAAAGATAAGAAGGAAAAGCTCTACTTGTTATTACAGCCTTATAGACACATACTCATTCCACAAAAGTATGTATCTATCATGTATCAGCTTCTACCCTAGGTATTTTCAATAAAGCATATTGTGGAATCTCAGGAAACAACTGGTATGAGAAAAATACATATTCTATATTATAAAAGGCTAATATGCAAATTGTCCCCTCGGGAGTTCGACCGACTGGGAGTTCGACTGCTCACTATGACGTGCGCTGACCACCAGGGGGTGGCGTGGAACAAAGGAAGGCCCCGGCCAGCAGCCAGCAGCCAGGGGAAGGAAGGCCCAGGCCAGTAGCCAGCAGCCGGGGGAAGGAAGGCCCTGATTGGCCCTGATCGCTGGCCAGGCCTAGGGACACTACCCGTGCACAAATTTTGTGCACTGGGCCTCTAGTGTGTAAATAATTGGCATAAGTAGAAAGAAACTTAGGTACAAAGAAATTAACTAACTCATGCCTAGTCACTTCCCAGGGGATGGAGCTGAGATTCATTGTCAGGCCCCTGTGACCACACAGCGTGAGCTTCTCCTCATATTTCAGGATGCTAGAAGGTGGACATCTGAGAGCATTATTTCTGAAAGCATTTGGAATAGACTACTGTGGTGACATCCAACATAATTTAGCATAACTCTTGAGTCTTATGATGATCCCACTTTCCTCACTTGAAAAAGACCAAAGAAAAACGCTGCCCCATTAGCCTGACCGATAAAAAATCCAGCCTGCTGGAGAGCCATGGCTTGTAAAGTTCAGGCCAGGAAAGGACCCCCTGATGTAAGGACTCCCGACAGAAGTTTCCTAGTAAAGTTAAAGCAACAGGAGCAGAGCACCTGCTCTCTGCAAAGGCCTGGCCTCCTGGAAACCCGCCGCCAGCAGCTGGGATGTGTGCAGTTTCTCCCTGGCTCACATCACATGGCATTTCCGAGATGGGCGTGTTCACGTGTGCGCCCACTCGCTCACTTGCGTCCTCTCTGTATTTCCATTGCTCCGTTTAGCCCAGTGCTTTTGCTCAGCCCCAGGGAGGAAAATCAGGGAGAGAGACATGTTTTTGTAAATCCCCACAGCAGGCCTAACTGTGGCAACAACCCAGAGGAGAGAGTGATTGACTAATAAGAGGGTGTCAGCACACAACCGGGAAAAGTGCAGGAATGGGAAAAACATGTAAATAGCTGACGGCTCTGGGCTCTCAGGGTCGGGTGGGACTCCTGGAGAAAAGGCTGACAAGGTGCTCATCCTCTGCATCATCTGAGCTGGAGGGACAAGGAAGCTGTTTGAGAAGATCCAGCTCTCAACCAGCAACTCCTGGACAACAGTCAAGACTGTGCTGTGGCAATAGTTACCTGGAGCAGCACAACTGTGCTGGCTGATGCTACAGTTCCCAGGGGCGCAGAGCAAGAAAATGCAGCTGTACATATCCCTCTCCTCTGCAGGGCCATTGGCGGGTCACTCACTGCACAGGCAGCGTGAGAGCGCTCCCCTGCAGCCTGGGCCACGTTAGCCAGTGGGGCTTCGGCTCGTTGCAGCCCCAAGTGCCATCCCTGGGGTGGACTAGATGTGTCCTGCCTGTTTCTGAGTATACTACGTGCTCTCCCGAGCAGAAATGAGACCCCCAGAACATTTGGTTGATTTTAGAGTTCCTCAGCCAATATTTATTGAGCCCCTATTACATGCCAAGTATCAGACTTGTGCCCTAAAAGAGATATGAAGACACAGAATTCACAGTTCCTACCTTTCAGGAACGCTAAACTGAGTAGAGGGAACAAAGCATGTCCACATGTACCTACAGAGCAAGGCTGCGCAGCTGTGTCAGTCAGAGGAGCCAGACTCAACCCCGAGTCTGCTGACGCCATGGCATTCTCATTCTACCACGGTGATGGTGGTGGTTTACCCAGGCAACTCCTGAGCAGAGCAGCCTTGAGAAAGTCACTTCTCACCGCTAGGCCTCACGTTTTCTCTTCTGCGAAAGACAGGGTAGAAGACTTCCAGATTCCCGGGCAGCCGTGACCTTCTGTGATTAAGGAAAGCATAGAGAGATAGCCATCAGCACGATGTGTAAGGCGACCGCACAGCCCAGTTTGCCCAGGGCAGTCCTCGTTGACTGTGGGTACAGGTTTGGACGAGGAACTGCGTGGTTACCCTTTACATGTAGGAAATGCCAAATGAAAGGAAGCATGCTACTTCCTCATGTACTGCCCCAGGGCCTCCTGAAAAATTACCCAGGAAGAGGGGAGAACAAGTCAAAAATTATTAATTAGTAGACATTTGCTACTCCTCAGGGCCTGGCAACTCTGCCTCCTCAGTGTAGTTTTTTGTTTTGTTTTGTTTTTTGTTTTGTTTTCCATCACCATCTAGCCCCTCCATCCTCCTCAGTAGTTTTTGAATTACCCATGGAGATGAACATCCAAACCTTGACAATAATTACAAAGAAAACATGATTTTTTTTTAAACGTATACATCTACTTTCAGAGTAAATGGCACTCCTGCTTGTTTTTATTTCCACTTCATTTATATGCAAATGATGCAACAGTGTTTGTTGTATTATACACGCTTCCAGCTCCGATAATTAGTCTGGGCTTCACTTTTATAGTTTCCGTAAATTAATGGCTTTGTTTTGAAAGTTAAAAAAGAAAACTGAAATGTAAACCTTAATGAGGAACATGTCTTTGATGAAAATTGAAAATAAGAAAGGAAATAAAGACCCAAAAAGATAGATCCTTTCATGGCCTAGGATGGGTGTTCTTATAAATCAGAAACACATCCAATGAGATATCAAAACATGACTCATCAGAGCTAGGAAGGTTCCTGAGAACCCAGCAAGGTTTTTGCTATTTTTATCACACATTGATCCATTCACCAAGTAGATTTATTATGTCTACTATGTGCCCAGCACAGTTCTAGCAGGGAGTAAGTGACCACTGAACCCAGAGGGCTTAGTGATGTGTCCAAGCACACCCAGCTAATGAGAGGTAATGGTAAGATATGTACACATATAATACCTTAATAAAAAAAAATTGGAAAAAAAAAAAAAAAGAGGTAAAGCCAAGACTCCAGGCCAGGTCTCTACCGTCACTTGCTCCTCCCTGAGTTTCAATTTCCTAATCTCTTAAAAACAAAAAAAAAAACAAAAAACAATGTGAGGATAATACTGTCAAATAATAATGGCCATTGTTATCTGTGCACTTAGTGTGTGCCTGGCACTTTGCTGGACACTTTATGTGCATGAGATCCTCAGACTGACTAGATCTTGCTATTCCCCCATTTTACAGATGAAGAAATTGAGGCTTAGAGAGATTAAATAATTTGTCTCAGGACACATCACTGGTAATTGGTGAGCAAGAATTTTTTTTTATTGGTTTTTTTTTTAGAGAGACAGGAAGGGAGAGGGATATAGAGATAGAAACATCAATCAGAGAACATTGATCCTGCACGCCCCCTACTAGGGATCAAGCTGACAAACCGGGCATGTGCCTTGACTGGGAATTGAATGGTGACCTCCAGGTTCATGGGTTGACGTTCAACCACTGAGCCACACTGGCCGGGCATCAGCAAGGATTTTAATGCCTGTCCTATTAATCTAGAAACCGTACTTTTAATCTTTAATAGGATTGTTTTGGAGAACTTTGTTAAATATGTACGCCCCAGAATCTTCCACAGAGTAGATGCTCAGTGAGTATTTGTTGAGTTTAAATTAGTAAGGATATGGCTAATTTGTGCAATGAGCTAATGTTCAGCAATGTTTTTGCAAGCCAAGAAAATATCACTCTGATGTACTAAAAGCTTCTAATGAGAACATTAGCTGTCAATTATACAAGGAAGCCATTACATTGGGAACAAAATGGCCGGCACACGGACACAATTTGCTTTTTGCTAATTAGCGTTAGGCCCATCCCAGCAGATGTCAGGATGAGCCCCCATTACTAACCATAAATTGACATGGCAGCCCTTGTCTGCAAGGGCTATTTTCTTCCCGCCATGGAGACAGTAACTAAATAACTGCCCAGGTGCTGCTGGGCACTGATGTCTGGAATGAGGCCATAGAGTCCAAATGAGGGGAATCGTTCAGGAAAAAAATGAAAGAAGAAGGAATAACCTGGGCTGTGAGTCTGGAAATGGTAAGGTAGTTTGACAGTTGGGAAGCGCTAAGCCAAACTGCTCACGCTCGAAGGGAGATGCTTCCAAAGCAGGCACAACAGGGAGGCTGGGTGCGGCAGATGGCCACACAGCTGGGATGCTAGTCTACACTTCCCTGATGCTCTTTATACTTTCTGGCTTTCAGAGCATAGGCTAGTGTCATGATGATGGTGATGATTATGTGTCTGTGGCTGGGTATATTCTGAGTGTTACTGGCCCTGTTTTTCTTTTGGAAAGCGTCGGTATAACCTAGATGTTAGGAACACCTGCTGTATAGTCAGACAGACCTAGCTTTGAATTTTATGTCTCGTTCAAGATCTGGGTACAGAGTAGGTGCCAGGTTTACCTACCCCTAGTTAATGATGAAGACCTGAAAAGTTACCCAAAAAAGTTATTTTTAACCCTTTTTTAATGAGCCCCAAATAGTACACTAGATCAAGGTACATCTCGGTGCTCATTCATTACTGATGGGCTTCTTGATTAAGAATCATAAGCATCAAGTTTTGAATTAGAGAGGTTTTCACTAGTACTGATTTGAACTTCATTGTTTTAAATCCTTAGTCTGATTCCTGACTTTCTACCTTTTGACTGGGAATGTTCTATGGTTCAGGGATATTTCTTAGATGAGAAATATATTCAAATGATTTGATTCTGAGTTGTGATGTTATATCAATGAACAGACATGCAAAGGTACAAAAATTAAAATAATAACTACATACTTAGTAAATGAGCTAAGCTGGAAAGGGAGCGATCTATGAAATGAGGACTCTCCCGGCATACCCAGTACACGTGCCATTCCATCAAGTATGGAGATGATGCTCCATTCCCCTCAACAGGATGCTCAGAATCAAGCTCACTGACTGCTGTTCAACCACATGTGTGGCCCCGCCCTTCTCTTCCCTGTGACAGAGCGCGGCCATAGGAGATGAAACCCTCATCGCACTTAGGACCCTGGAACAGTGACCGTGACCAGAGGAAAGGGATGAGGACTGGAATCAGCTAAATGCTTTGCAGGGAAAACTTGATTTCTTAGCAGTGGCAATCCCACGGCTCAGGGAATCTGGTCTCCAGGATCCAGCTGAACTCCCAGTTTTAAAGGAATTTGCTTTCTAAAGTGAATTATCCCCAATGATCCCACTTCTGGGAATATATCCTAAAAATCCCAAAACACCAACCGGAAAGGATCTGTGCACCCCTCTGTTCATAGCAGCGTCATTTACAATAGCTAAGATTTGGAAACAGCACACGTGCCCATCAGTAGATGAGTGGATAAAAAAGCTGTGGGACATTTACACTGTGGAATACTATGCAGCTGTGAAAAAGAGGGGGGAATCTCTTACCCTTTGGGACAGCATGGATGGACCTGGAAAATACTACACTAAGTGAAATAAGCCAATCTGAGAAAGACAAATATCACATGATCTTACTTATTTGTGGAATCTAATGAACAAAATGAATTGACCAATAAAATAAGACCCGAAGCATGGAGGCATGGAACAGATTGACATACCTCGATGTGGGGTTGGGGACAGGAGAAGAGATAAACCAAAGAACGTATATACTTCTATGCATAGCCCACAGACACGGGCAATTGAGTAGTGAAGACCTGGAGGGTGGGTAGGAGCTAGAAGGACAGGGATAAGTGGGAAGGGAGGGAATGGGAGATATCCGTAATACTATCAACAATAAAAAATGTATTTAAAGTGAATATCTCAATCTCCACTTTGAAAAATTGATTACTTTTTCCCATAACCTGTTAAACTGCTCACATCCCCAAAGGGGTCTGAATCTTTGGCCAAAATATTTGAGAGATGGTAGAGGTGGGGGGCAATATTTGAGAATAAGATTGTGGCTACTCACTGTGGCCTGCGTCTCCCCAGTTTCATCAAGCCCACTGGTCTGTCAGATAGCCCAGCTAACGAATGACCCCAAAAAAGCCACAATCATTCAAAGAGAGACATGATTATTGTGAAATTTAACAGACCTATGTGAATGACAATAAAAACATATTGAAAACTTGAAATTAGTAAAGAGAACATAAGCCTGGTTTGGAGCGATAGAGACTGTGTTCATCTTATGGATATTCAAAAGATTGCTGTGCACAAGTTTATCTTTTCCTTTTAATGGATTTCTCAGAAGCCATAGCAAAAAGTGTTCTACGTGATTGCCCAAGGTCAGCCCTTCAGACAGCTGAAATAGCTTTCATCCCAGTCAACTCCGGGATTCATTTCTCTGGACAAAATTGGATGGCATTATCAAAGCAAAAAATAGATTGTTTCTCAACGTGGAACGCTTTGAAATAAAAAGTGTTTGGCAATAATAGGTGATAGGCTCTTAGAACATTTTGCAAAAAGGGCCTCCACAGAAAACCACCAATGACAGTGCAAGCCTGGGTTTCCCTGTGGTGGGGTCAGGTAAGAAACACTGCATTTTGAGTGTCTGATTCCGGCTGATGTTTGAAGGAAATTTTAAAAGTGCTCGTACTTACAGAATCATCGAACAGACCGTCAAACCTCAGAGGGAAGGCAGGGGAGGGTGGGCGGGGGGAGAGGGAGGTAAGAGGTCAACCAAAGAATTTGTATGCATATAAGTATAACCAATGGACACAGACAATGGGGGTGGGGTGAAGGCCAAGGCTGGGGGGCAGGGGCAAACTGGGAGAGGACAATGGGGGAAAAGGGGACCTGTGCAATACTTTCAACAATAAAGCATTGTTTTAAGTGCTTGTACTGTAAGCCTGAGATTGCACAAAGTCCAGCGGTAGAGACAGAATTGGACACAATTAAGGATGGAGAACATCCCAGCAGTGTCCACTCCGCCACCCCCAAGGAGAGCCATACGGTTGGGCATCTGTATGTTCCTGTCCCTACGAGTGGTTCCAATGTCCCGGACTGGCCATCATCAGGGATCTGTAGAAACCATAGTGATGGCTTTTTCTGTGTGGCTTTTCCTGACCACCCATGGGACTGTAAGATGAGCCACTCTGTTTCTGAATTCTTCCTGTTCTTGTAAAATGTAATTAATCCCATAGGTTTTGTGGCATGTGGATTATGATGATGCATGGGTCGAAGTAATAGAAACTGATGCTGAGGAACTTGAGCAGAAGAAAGAAAAGGGAGCAGGAGAGGGAGGGAGAAACCAGGCCTTGGGAAGGGCATCTGAGCATCCAGCAGCAGGAGGAGACATTCTCTTCAGGAGAGTTCCATCTCAGGCACTAGCTTTGCAATGATTTGGCTCTAACCAAGTTCACATTCCCGAGACTCTTACTGTCCCAGCTTGACCGGGGGTGGTCAGGGCCTTTTGATTGCCAATCCTACCAAGACGGCCAGCTGCATCGGTGGATTTAGCTTTAGACTGTTGATAGAACTGACGCTCTCGCCTCTCCCTGGTTCTCTTTCAGTCAGCAAGGAAGTTTTTCCCCATCACGTTCTTCGGCGCCATCACCTGGATCGCAATATTCTCTTACTTAATGGTCTGGTGGGCACACCAGGTAAGACCTTGACCGTGACACCATCTGCCTGGTGTTGCTAAGTTGTTAATGAGTGTGTTTGCTTTCTGAGACTGTCACAACAGTATTGGCGTCTGACGAGACAAGTTAAATATTCCAGGACTAAAGGAATTTACCCCACTTCACTTTCCCGCATCTCCTGGCCTTTCCCTGGAGCGTGAAGTCAGAAAGCCCCGCTCAGGCCTGTGGAGGAAGGAAGGCAAACCTAGCTGCTGCTTGCCCTCTGCAGCCTGAAACCAAGCCAGCTCAGGCCTGGGAGGGATGATGAGGTTCTGCCTGACTCGGTAGCACTTACTTTCTCTTCGGGAGTTAACCTGCCTTTTTTTCTTTTTTTTTTTTTATTAATCCTCACCCATTGATTTTATTATTATTACTATTATTATTATTATTATTTTATTTTATTGGAGTGACATTAGTCTACATGAACATATAGGTTACATGTGTGGATTACTAATTTACAAAATCTGTATATAGGACCATGTGCCCACCACCCAAAGTCAAATCCTCTCCTGTCACCTCTTATTAGGACCCCTTTCTTCCCCCACCCCCCTCCCTCTGGCAACCACCACACTGCTGTTTGTGTACATAAGTTTCAGTTTTATATCCCACATATGAGTTAAATCATATCATTCTTAGCTTTCTCTGTTTGACTTATTTCACTTCCCATAATGTTCTCAAGGTCCATCCATGTTGTTGTAAGTGACGCTTTTTCACTCTTTCTTATGGCCGTGTAATACTCCATTGGGATGTCGAGGTTTTGCCTGACTCGGTAGCACTTACTTTTTCTTCAGGAGTTAACCAGCCTTCTTTTTTTTTTTTCTTTTTTCTTTTTTTGTTAATCCTCACCCATAGATATTTAGAGAGAGTAGAAGGGAGGGGGAGAGACAGAGAGTGAACCATCGATGTGAGAGAGACACATTGATTGGTTGCCTCTCACTCATGCCCTGACCAGGGCCAGGGCCATGCCCTGGACCAGAATCAAATCCAGGACCCTTCAGTCTGTGGGCCAACGCTCTATCCACTGAGCTAAACTGGCTAGGGCCAGCCTTTCTTTTTTTCAATTACAGCTGACATTCAATATCATTTTGTATTAGTTTCAGGTATACAGTATAATGGTTAGACAGTCATATACTTCACAAAGTGTTCCCCATCATATTTCTAGTACTCACCTGGCACTGTACACAATTATTACAATATTATTTGCTATATTCCCATGCTGTACTTTACATCCCATGACTATTTTGTAACTACCAACTTGTACTTCTTAATCCCTTCACCTTTCTCACCAGGCCTCCAAAACCCTCTTGCAACCATCAGTCTGTTCTTTGTACCTATGAGTCTGTTTCTGTTTTGTTTGCTCATTTATATTGTTCTTTAGATTCCATATATAAGTGAAATCATACGGTATTTGTCTTTTTCTGACATTTCACTTAGCATAATACCCTCTAGGTCCATCCATGTTGTCACAAATGGTAAGATTTCTTTTTTTTTTTTTATGTCCAAGTAATGTTCCATTGTATATATGTACTACAGCTTTTTATCCACTCTTCTATTGATGGGCTCTTGGGTTGCTTCCATATCTTGGCTATTGTAAATAATGCTGCAATGAACATAGGGGTACATATATTCTTTCGAATTAGTATTTCGGGTTCCTTTGGATATAGACCCAGAAGTGGAATCGCTGGGTCATAAGGCAGTTCCATTGGCTCTTAGAAAGAGACCAGTCATAATGCCTATCACAATAATAAACTCTCAGGAAGTGTTTGTTGTAACACATGAATGAAAGAATGAGATGCGAAAGAAGAGAAAATAGTGGTAACCATTATTGATTGTGTACTGTGTGCCTGGCAACTCACATCCCTTTGTCCTTATAATCTTAACAATAATCCTTGACAGACCTGTCCATAAGTACAAATTTGTCCATAAGTACAAATCCTTTGAGGGAGGAACTATTATTATTCACAGTTTACAGATAAAAGTGTTAAGCTTAGAGCTCATAAGAAAATTGCCCAGGATCATACAGGTAGTAAATAGCAGACCTGAGATTCTAACCCAGGATTCTGAAACTCCAGAACTTATGCTTTTAATCTCACTTATAAATTACAAACTGTCCACTTGGATCCTTTGTTTCATTATTATATTAGCCTTCACATTATTATACTTTTAAACATAAGTAAAACATAGCAATTTGAAATAAGGAAATACATTCCAAGAACATATATGGAAAGATACCTCAACAAATGGTGCTGGAATAACTCGATTTCCATATGGCAAAATAAATTTAGATTAGAACCTATTTTCAAACCTATATACCTGATAAAGCACTGTATCCAGGATATATATAAATCCCCTGAAGCTCAATAATAAGAAGGCAAGCGTACGGCACCCTAATTTTAAAGATGGATGAAAGATTTGAATAGCTATGTCACCAAAGAAGATATGCAAATGGCTAATAAGCACAAGAAAAGATGCTCAACATCATTATTCATCAGAGAACTGCAAATCGAAACCACAACGAGATACCACTTCACAGTCACTAGACTGTGTAGAAATTGGAACCCTTTTATATTGCTGGTAAGAATGTAAAATAGTGCAGTCACCTTAAAAAGCAGTTTGGCAGCTCCACAAAATTTTTAAGTATAGAGTTACCATATGATCCCGTGATTCCACTCTTGATGTATACCCAAGAGAAAAGAGAACATCGACACAAAAATTTGTACACACATATCCATAGCAGTATTATTCATAATAGCCAAAACTGTAAACAACCCAGATGTCCATCAACTGATGAATAGATAAGTAAAATGTGGTCTTCTATATGATGGAATAGTATTCCACAGTAAAAAGGAATGAAGTATTGATACATGTTACAATGTGAATGAACCTCTAAATTTTATGCTAAGTGAAGAAAAGCCAGTCACCAAAGATCATGTGTTATGTGACTCCATTTATATGAAATGTAAAAAAATAGTCAAATCTATAGAGACAGAAAGTAGGTTAATGGATGCCTTGGTTTGGGGAAGGAGAAAGGGAAATGGGGAGAGACTGATAATAGGTATAGAGTTTCTTCTTGGGAATGAAAAGGAATTATGCCCTGAGCAGTGGTTAGAGCAATGGCCCACACACAGAAGGGTCTCGGGTTCGAGTCCTCATCAAGGGCACGTACCTGTGTTGCAGGTTTGATCCCTGGCCCTGATTGGGGCACGTGCAGGAGGCAATCGATCGCTCACATCTGTTTCTCTCTCTCTCCCCCGCCCCTCCTTCGCTCCCTCCTTCCCTGCCTTCCTCTCTCTCTCCCTCTCCCCCTTTCTCTCCCCCTCCCTTCCATTTTCTCTAAAAATCAATGGAAAAAATATCCTCAGGTGAGGATTTTTTTTTAAAAAAGGAATTTAGGGAATCACTAACAACATTTACTGAAAATATTGGCTGATATACCCAAAGTTATTCCTACAAGGAATTTTATATTATTACTATCGTAGTTATTTTAATGACATTTGACTTCAGATTATTCTTCTCAAAATCACTGGTCCCCTGGGGCTTGGGAAGGGCAGGACAGGTGGGGGGGGGGGGACAAAAAAAAAAAAAAAAAAAAAAAAAAAAAAAATCACTGGTCCCCTGAAGAAGTTCTTTTTTCCCCAAAGTCATTATTTTCCATATTCATTGAGAGACACTTGCTACCAATACCTGGCAAAAAATTACTGCAGAGGTGGGCTGCTTCTCAGCCTTCAGATTTCCAGGCTAAAATGATGGCTTTTCCTAATACTCATTTTTATTCTTTCATGCACTGATAATGAAAAATGGGGGTTTTCAATTGCTGGAATATGTTGTTTTATAACTACTTCTCTTTGCCATCCCAGAAAACATTATTGTACAGGCTTTCACCATTTTCTTTTCAATGCTCATCTTTACTCCACAATCTTCTTTCCTTTTCATTCTCTTGTAGAAAAACACAAACAAATGCCTGGAACAATAATAATTACAGAAAGGCCCAGATATATAAAGAGAAGCCTTGCTTTCCAATAATAGATGAGAAGTTTCTCTTTCTTTCCTCCCATAGAAATGTGTTTCTCTTTCAAAACATCCACACAGCTGATCACAATAGCAGACTCTGTTCTGAGAAGTGTAGCTCTAATTCTACTGTTTGTACTTTTGAACTCTAAAAGCTATAAAAAGAGCAAGAATACTACTTAGTGCTCAACTATATTGGTACCCACAGTGTTACCAATAATAAATTTAATTAATTAATTAATTAAATATGCATCCTATTTGATTCACTTATTTGACTACTATTTGGCCAAAAGGAGTGCCCTTCACATAAAATGCTTTATGCATATTTCCCTTTATATTTGTTCTTTTTATATAGTTTTTGCATCGTGTATCTTTTTCTTAGTAGATTTCATGGGTGATGAAAACCTGTGGTTAAAATCTATACTGCATCTCGTATGAAAAGTTAATTCTAAAAGTCAACAAGGACCCTATGTCTCGTTTAGCCAGTATGATGTTCTTGTAAATCCTTCTTAAACCAAGGCCGGGAACTGCATCACAGAAGATGAGGAACAGCACGGGATTTGGATTCTGAGTGCTTCTATCATTTGCTTTTATTAAAAATCAAGGAACGCCCCCCACCCCACCCACCCCCACCCCACCCCAGAGGCTCCTGGTGTCCTTTTTAGCTCTAACTTTCTTTGATGCTCCCCAAAGTGATCTGGATGCAGTCCCATCCATGCACCCAGCGCCTTGCTTCTGGGTAGCCAGCAGTCCCTTCAGTGAAATTCACTCAAAATGAGCTTACTAGTAAGTAGAAATTCTCCTTCGGTGAAAGTGTTTCTAGAGTCACACAGATTCATCAAGCCACAACCCTGCGTGCATGGAGCTTCCTGTCTAATGGGAGCTGGGAATCCGTGCACCATGAGGACAGGGCAGACTAGTGCAACTCACCGGTCTCTGGAGCAGGCATGACCAGCAAAATAAAAATAACTCCCAACTATGCTTTTAAGCTAGTGAGAACTAAGCTATCACTTATAAATCAAAAGAGGGATTTAGAAATGTGTTTATTCTATTTCCTGAAAACCTTTAAACTTACATCCTACTTCGGCCCTTTCAGTTTTTTTCAAAATTTATGGACATCATCAGGTAGGCTGTTGGAAACCACGTTGAAAGCATTATCTTAAAGGTTTTCAGTTTACCAACTTCAGAAGATATATGAAGTTTTTTCAAGTTCCCAAAAGACAAACAAGTTGCTCAAGAGAATGGAGGAGCTTCCATGTGAGGCTTGACCAAGCATGTCAAACTCAAAGGCTAACACGAGCCAAATAAACAAGGTTTAAGTTTAAGTGGGCTGCAAAAAACAAAAAGCTTCAATTTTCATAGAAACGTAGGTTTATTTGCTGAATACAAAGGGCTGAAATAAATGAGTAAGTTAACATAAAGTAATATAACATTTTAATAAAAATTAATTTTTTTGAACATTAACTACCAGACACTGAATAACTGCACAAATTAATAAGCGTAACGCAAATAAACCTATTTTTCTTGTTCTCCAAAAGCGAAATATTTCCTGTTGCGCTCAGCAAACAAGTCAGTACAAGATTAATGACGTGGCAATCGGCTGCTAAATTATTCGCTGCTGGTATTAGTGGAGAGAAATGATGCGCCTGCACATAAGGCGCGTAAGGGAAATGAATGCAACACAATTACAGTAATCAGTCATTAGCAAATGTTGTAGTTCGTTATTAATAATTATGTATAACAGGATATTGTAAAAATTAAGTTACAGAATTTTTATTGAAATGTTTCTTACATACCGTTATATTGCCTAGGCCACAAAAATATTCATTGTGGGCCGCATGCAGCCCACGGGCCGTGAGTTTGACATGCTTGGGCTAGAACGATGCCTGATCAAACTCATCAGTCTGTAAAAGACAAGACCAAAAGAAAATATAATTGCTCCCCTGGCCTTTCAATAACGTGTGCCATTTACTTTTCCACAAATTACACTTAGTCCTCACCACCACCTTGAAGCACCGCTCTATAGACAAGAAAGGGAGGGTCAAACACATGGCACAGTGCATTCAGTTAGCAATAGGTCAAGTGCTTAATGAATGCCACAGCCAGCCCTTGGACCAGGTCCTCTAATTCCCTAAACGACGGTTTCTTCATCGCTGCCTTGCTGATTTACAGTTCTGTATTATCAAAGCAAAACCAGCCCGGATCAAGTCTCCTGTGGAAAATGGTAGTTTTAAGTGTTTGGGAGGAGGTTATGGACACTAGGATCTGTTCAGGAAACACGGGGATGCTGGGTGTAACTCTTTAACCTTCAATGGTAAATCCAAGGACATCTGCCACAGAATCTGGAGCCATTGCCAGACACTGACCAGTTGTTTTTTGTTTTAAACTAATTTTCTGCTTCCTCTGCCCAGTCTTAGTAAACACCATACAGAGGCTGCCCTGTGTAGCCTTTTTGAGATTATCTGTCTAAACCTTATGTGAACATTCCCAATCTCTCGGGTATCATTAACATATAAACTCTATGGCAATGATTGTAGCTTATTCCTCTTTATCATTTCAGTGCTCAGCATAACCCAGAGAAGGAACTCATTAAAAGGGTGTTGCATTCCAAAGGACTTGTATGCATGCATATGAGCATAACCGATGGACACAGACACTGGGGCAGTGGGGGCTTGCCCGGGATGGGGATGGCGGGAGGGGGGATCAATTGGGGTAAAAGAAGACATATGTAAAACTTTAGAAAATAAATAAATAAATAAAATAAAAGGGTGTTGCATTGAAATGTTTGTGGTTTGAGTGGTTTTTTGACTACAAACTCTCACGTTTGTCCCTGTCATCACTTTTAGGTTGGAGAGACAATTGGCATTAGTGAAGAGATTATGGGTCTGACCATCTTGGCCGCTGGGACCTCCATCCCTGACCTTATCACCAGTGTCATAGTGGCCCGGAAGGGGCTTGGGGACATGGCTGTATCCAGCTCTGTCGGAAGCAACATTTTTGACATCACCGTAGGGTAAGTAGAGACAGTTCTGTAAAGATGCACATCAGCTTCATTGCTGTCTTTGAAGCTGTGAAGACATGACCAGACCAGGATCTCTGAGCCCAATACTAACCAATGTCAATAGCAAGTAAAGACTGGGAGTACCATTCAGTGTCACCAATTCCATTTTTCATTTTCAGAAAACTTTAATGAGGAATAAGTTATCCCTAGACAGGCAAAAACACGGAGTGAATGTTGTAGGAAGTATTTTAAGAAAATTTCACTTCTGTGATTGCATGGGCTACATGTTATGATTATTCAATAGTCAGGCTTATCTGAGATGATCTAGTAGTTTCACTATATGTTTTTTCATATTCTAATTCTAAATAAAGTCCCTACCAATCTCAGGTGAGATTTGGATTCTAAAGCAGACTGGAACAAACATACCAGTAGACCCGGCAAAAATATCTCATCTTCTTCCTTGGAAAGGGCTAGCAGGTTCGCATTATCGTTTGTTTATCTGTGCTGGTGAAGATGTGCTAGGTGTTTTGAAAGTTGGAAGATGAGATCTGTTCTTACAGTTAAGCAGACTGGAATTCTCAATGTGAATAAGCTCTAAAGTGGCTTACACTGGGGAGGGGTGCCGTTTCATTAACAGTCAAAAAGTAAAGTTAGTCTGATAAATAACCTTCAATGGCAGCCCCCTGAGAAAGTAAAGCATGGGGTGTTATCCTGTATTCCCAGGAGAACTGGGCTTTGGACACTTGAATTTGGAAACTCACTTAAATGGATCTGCTCTCTCGTTGAACTTTTTGGATATTGTCTCTCTTATACCTCTCCATTACCTAATATATATGATAGTAATTTTTCATTCAGTGTCTACGATGTGCATTGTACATACATTTTTACTCATTTAAACCACACAGAGATTCATAAGGTATTTTATGATCCTCATTTTTCAGATAAGGAAACTGAAGGGTGCAGAGTTCATAGTAAAAGAGGTAGCTGGGATTTGAAGAGTCTGTCCTTTCACATGTAGCACTATCTGTGCATAAAGCCTGCTTTGAGCGCTACTCTCTAAACCACCTTTAAGTTCCAAAGGTGCCCTCTCCTGCCATACTTCCTTTCTTGACTGGCCCCTGTCACTCAACAGCCCTCCCTGCCTGGAAAACTCCAACTTACTTTCCAATGTCAACTAAAATGAGGGCTTCTCTGATTCTCTTGGGCCTGTACTCTTGTCATGGTCATGTACATCAGTCTACCTGCTAAACTGAACTCCCTGAGAGCAAAAACTCACCAAAGCCTAATACATTGCCTAATGCTTAGTAGTAGCTGGACAAATGTTTGCAGGATGGATGGATGGATGGATGGATGGATGGATGGATGGATGGATGAACAGGTGCCTTAAAAGGTATATATTTCAAAGGAAGGGTATCCCTAATATAAATAATATTTCGCAGCTCCGCTGCCTACACTAGAGTAGTTTTCTTGGCCAATCTCTTGTAAAAAGGAAAACAAAATGTTCAAAAGTATAAAAAAGAAAATCCTAAAAACTGGGGAAAATTACAAGTGTTCTAAGTCATATTTGTCAGGTTTTTTTTTTAAATAAATATTCTAGGAAATTGCAAAATGTTTTTTGTTCATAGTTCTTAAATTGTATATTAAGTAACAAATGAAAGTTGAAAGAAAAATCACCCCTAATCCTACTACCCAAGAATAACATTAGCTTTTGTGTGTTTTCTTCCAAATATTTCACAGTTGTCTTAGGGAATATTCAGTTTTATCTTCTTAGAGGGCTTTTCTTTTTCCATTTTAAAGGCATTTATGCCTGGCATGGGGTAGGCATCTGTTAGCAAATTAGTAAGTCAACCATTTTTCTAAGCTTCTTCATAGCTCTCATAATTAACATTTTATGGCTTTAAAATATCCCATGCTGTTGCTTTTCAGTTTAACCATTATCCTTTAGTAAGTCCTTTCTATATTTTCTAATTTCCTGCTATTTTGAGTGTTTCTATGAACAGTTTTATGCAGAAAAAAAATACTTCTCTTTTAATCATTTTAAATAGGATAAATTCTTTCAAGAAATATTGATGAGTTAAATATTATGAGCATCTTAATGGCTGTTGATGTATATTTTTCCAAAAGTCTTTCCCAAGAGTTTATACCAATTTACAAAGTTTTGGCAATATATTGAGTGTAAAAGTTCATAGTCTTACCTTCATTTTCTTTTTACTTAAGATTATTATATATTCACGGTAAAGGATTTAGATAATATATATAAAGCATAAATACAAATCACTGATAATTCATCACTACTTAACAAGTTCCCTATTATTAGAGATTAAGATATACCCAATTTTTCACTACTCAAAATAACACAAATTATCATTTTTCTGGATAAAGTTACATCTGCATTTTGAATTATTCACTATGCTCCATCCCTGACAATAGAACTGATATCTCAAAGGTCTGAAAAATGTCATTTTTCCAAAAGGGTTTTTGCCTATTTGTGGTGCCACTAACCACCTCTTTACCAGAACTACTCTGAGTGTGTGTATGTGTGTGTGTGTGTGTGTGTGGCTTACAAGCTATGGGAAGTGTGTAAACAGAATTGCCCAGGGCAAGTCCCAGAAGAGGTTTTGTATCATCAATACCAGCACTCCCCTCCCCTTTGCTGACGGCAGGGTGCCTGGGTGCCCCCTCCTGCCGAGAGCTGGAATTGCACCCATTCCCTGCAGTGGCCTGTGGAACCCTCCCCTCCTGACATCTCCACTGAAGTAAGCGCCTCCCAGTCAGGTTCTTGTGAGCAAAGTGCCTGTAAAGGATCACCACGAGGCAGTTATCAATCACTGCAGCTTGGCCCAGGTTAACACAGGCTCCTGGATGGGGGCCCGCATGCGCCAGGCGCTGGGAGTTCAAAGATACGTACGTATGGGCTCTACCTTCACATGCACTCTCTCCAGCAGAGGAGACAGGGGTGTAAACTCACGGTCCCTTTGCTCATTGTTTCTCTCAAGCCCCGTGCTTTTCCATTGGAGAGCGTTGTGTTTGGAAAGGGTGCCGCCTCTTCCATACAGCTGAGGCTAGAGCCCAGTGATGGGCAACCTTTTGAGCTTGGTGTGTCAAACTTCGCCAGAAAACTGAGCATAACGCGGGTAGTGTGTCACTTTGAGGAAAAAACATTATTTCGCAAATGTTTCATCCTCAGGAGCAGCAAATGTTTCATCCTCGGCATGCGGCCGCCTCAGAATTGAACCTGGGACCTTTCAGTGCTGACACGCGTGTCATAGGTTCGCCATCACTGGCGCTAGGCCGAAAGGGAATCTCCCTTCGCCCTAGGCTGTGCAGAGGGCTCAGCCCCTGGTGGCAGGGTTCAGTTTTCCCCCGTTTTCAGCCATGTCCCTTCCAGAGGGGCCTGGCCCACTCTCATGGTGCGCCTGGCAGCTAGCTCCTCTGCTGTCTTCAGAGTCGCCATTCTGGTTAGGAAACAAAAGATGTCATATTTTAAGTCAAATGCAAAGGGAGAGAACAGGTATAAAAATCCATAATAAAGTTTTTTAAAATCACATCACGAATGTAAGATACTGTCTTCCTCAGATCTCTCAGAAAGGTCGTTTTTAGTGAAAAGGATGTCCCATCTTTTCCAACATAAACTTCAGGCAGCTACGTGGCATTGGCCCCACCATCAGCATGTATTTTCACTAGCTTTTCAGGTTGTTAACTAAGCCATTGCCATTTCTCTCTCCATTTAAAAAGAATAACTTCTCCATGTTCACGGCTGATTTCCATATATTTTCTCCATTTGTCTTCTCCTCCTCTCACCCAAATGCTCAAGGTCACCCCTGGAGGTCTGAGAGGGACATTTTCATCTCAACTAGGGATGATTATTTCAAAACCAATTCAGAAATCACCTGTCGCAGTCATGTCTTTGATGGGATCCAACTGGAGAACACATTCTCTCCCCGCTCCCTCATTCGGAGGGGAAATAGATAACGGTTTTTAAAACTCGCCTGACTCCCTTTGTGACTTCCAGGCCAGCCATGCCCAAGTCACAGTGAGCCTAACAACACACCCCTTTCCCACTATAGATTCCAAGAAGCTAAGGTTGCCTCACCTGCCTCCTTCACCCTGTCTGCCTGCTCCCTGCCAACCCTGTCCTCTCCCCGCCCGCAGGCTCCCGCTGCCCTGGCTCCTGTACACCATGATCCACAGGTTCCGGCCCGTGGCCGTGAGCAGCAATGGCCTCTTCTGCGCCATCGTCCTGCTCTTCATCATGCTGCTCTTCGTCATCCTCTCCATCGCCCTCTGCAAGTGGCGGATGAACAAAGTGCTGGGCTTCATCATGTTCGGCCTCTACTTCGTGTTCCTCGTGCTCAGCGTCCTCCTCGAAGACCGGATTCTCGTGTGCCCCATCTCCATCTAGAGGAAAAGCCATATCTTGAACCAACAGCCCAGGTGGGACCCCCGCTCTGGGTTCTAGACTCTCTGATGTCTGGAGAAGAGGCAGCGGGCACCCAGCCCGGGCGTGTGGCGTGGCCCTCCTTGGTGGACGTGAGGAGGGGTGGACCCATAAGGACCCGCCCGCTTCACAGACTGCTGCCACCCTTGCCTGCTGAAACGGCTTCATGCGAGAGGCAGAGAGAACTGTCCATCCGAGGCTTCTCTGCACTCACCACGGACGGGTACTCCTCGCTGGTCGGAGGTACATTCTCGGTAATGATGCAAACAGTGACAGAGCTGCGTATACACCTATAAGATATTCAGAGTATAAATAGATGCACATGAACACACCGCCTGTTCCTGTACTATTCCTCTCCTTCCACACCTATAGAGTCATACACACCTGTACACAAACACAAAGAAACACCATATATATAAAATTATATATATATATGTATGTATATATAAATACACATGCATCTTTTCAGGGATAGCTCTAATATATTTATAATATCTATTTGAAGAGGGGCATCGACCTTCTGTGTGAGCTTTACCTCTTTAGGGCAAGAGGTACACCAATGGAATCATTGCTGTGACCTTCTGCCTAACCTTGGACTTCCTGGGATCCTGCCGGGTGAGGTGGATGCTTCAGGGACGTAGGTTTCGGGAGAGAGGGCTGGGTGGAGAGGGTCTGTCGTGGTCCTGGGTTGAGCCCTCCAAACATTTCCACAAGCCAAACAGGGGAGACTCTCTGCCCACCCCACAGGGTTACCTGGGACAGAAGGAGGTCAAACCCGGACTTGGTCCACACTGGTTTGGGGGCAGAGGGACGGTAACCAGGGTTGTTGTTTTTGGTTTGTTTTAAATATATATATAATGCCCCAGCATGCGAGTAGAAACTATGATTGCAAGCCAAATTAGCACTTTCTAGGACAGCGAGACTATATAAAATGAACCTCTGCTGTTCCCATGCATGTCCCATTGCCATCAAAAGAAGGGAGGCAAGTATAGATGCAGTTGTCATTTAGACACATTTTGATGCTAAGGGCTCTCATATAATCCAAATGCTGCCCAAAGAGCCTGGATATGCTAGTACAATAAGAAATTCCATCCAGTAGAGGCGCGTAGTGAGAATTGCCACCTAATGGGAATGGAAAGCATAGTTCTTCAAAGCATCTTCCAGTGTGATCATAAAGGGCTTCGGTGTCTGAAGAAATGATTACTCCTTAAATAGAGCTCAGTGGACTCTGACCAATACTGCTTGGGTTGAGGCAGCGTAGAGATGTTTAGGAAGGCATTTGCACACGAGGAATGTTTCTGAGTCCTCTGTGGAGTGGTGCCAAGACCAGGATTTAAAGTTCATGCACCATCCGTGTTTCTCCTGCCATCAGGACCCACCTGGGACTCTCTCTAGCTTACAGAGTACACAGAAGGCTATACGCGACAGCTTCTTCACACTGGCCTCCAGCCAGCCCCGCCAAGGTGTTGATTTCCTGATTTTGCTCAGCATTCATGGGATAGTTTCATTCCATTCATGCAGTGCCCCCAGGTTCTGTTTGACACCGTGTGTGATTTCTCAGATCTATGTGAATAGAAAATAAAACCAGCAGGGAAAAAATACGGCCTACTAAATTGATGGAAAATACGCAGTCTTTCATTTCCCCGAGTTACCCTTTTCCTAAAAATCAGTTGAAAAAGTCCATTGAGGGTGGCTCATTATTCCATACTCATCCTACACCCAAGCTGGCACACACCTCATCCAGGGGCTCTACCACTCATGTTCTCGTCTCCAGTCTATTGTGTCACTGACACGGCTGTGATTTAGTTGTGAGCACAGACCTCCTAACACAGGGAGACAGGATGCAGACAGAACTCACCGCTGAGAAAAAGAGGAAGCGGACCTGGCAGTTCCAGATCAAGCTGAGTATTCCTTCCACAAAACCTCAGCTCCCTGCACAGAGCCTGGCGGTAACAGCCAGTGCCCATCATTGCTCCTCACCCGCCTGCAAAAAGCACTTCTAACGGAGGCCCCCTGGGAAACAAGCCGGCGCCGCCCAGGAGGCGGGCTCTCGGGTCTCCCCAGCGCTGCAGAGTCTGGCTTGCGGTTGTGTGAGAGAAACCCGCATCTCATTCCGCAAGGGCAACCTTTTGTTTTTAGGCAAGAGTTTGTGCTGGTTCCTTAGAGTGAACGAGAATAAGTGAACTTTTAGTTAAAAACTCTGCTTGTCTTCCCTGTGCGTGACTCGAAGGGGCGCAGAGTTGGTTACTGCATGGATGTGTGTTATCGACTGGTTTGTTATTTGAAAGAAGGTTTGAATAGGTGACTCTGACTCCACCACAGATAGACTATAAACCGGAAAGGATGAGGGAGGTCCAGTGCAGCCCTGTTCTTCCTCTGGCACTTCCCCCAACCCCCCACCCCACCTCCTCGCTTCTTCCCATTAGCTCCCAGTTCACAGTGAAGACTCATCCGAGCAACCAAGGAGCATTCCGCTTGCCTGGGAGCTCCTTTTCATAGGGACCCTTGTGCTCATTCACGAGGATCTGTACTTGAGAAGACCCTCTCTCAAGGCCCAGTCCCCACCCCCGTGTCGCGCACTGCAGTGTGGTATCCAGGCTCCATCTCCCTGCCCCTGCGGGCCCCTCACCATGTGCCTGTGAGGTTAAGTGTTGGGCTGCGGTGAATCCAGAGAGAAGTGTATGGGATACAGCAGATCTCTAAAAGCATAAAGGTCATTCCCATAAGGAAGTGTCTTTCCTAAGTAGGTCATCTCTACTGCCTCTTCTGCATGCCTGTGTATATGCATATGTAAATACATATCTTTACAGCAGATCTATATGTGTACACACAATACTACCACTTACAGCCTCACCCTCTGACCCAATCACATTCAGGATTCAAAAGCAGGGAACACCAGTTTGCCAAAGTGAAGGAAAGAGAGTCCTGCTGGTCACCAACTCAAGGGAACATTTCCTCCTGACCTCCCAGGGTTTGTTCTGTGCACATGCACATCTCGTCATATACATATGTTCCCAACCCATGTACTTTCCCACCCCGAGAGTATAGATTCACAGCCTTACAGCCATGTCCCTAGTGCTGATAGGGAGACAAAAATACACAACAGAAAAGTACAAGGGGGGAAATAATTTGGACTGCAGATACTCTCTTTGCTTCCCTGGAGCAGGGTATAAAATAATACCAAAAATTCAAGAGCCAACTTCTTACTGCTCAATCTAAAATAAAGGAGCTGCACCAAATGGTTCCATTTACCCACGGTGAAGGGCACAGGTCTTGCTGTCACCTCCCCGCCGCCCTAGGCAGCCTCAGGACAGGAGAGCAACTTGGCTCAAACTGAGAATGCCCAAACAGAACCTTCTAAATTGCACCTGGGAATTGCCACGCTGAGTCCAGCTGCCCTCTGAGCCCGACGAGCTCCTGAAGAACTGAAGCTGGGGATTAGATGGTGTTCCGCTCATGCCGTGGGCTGAGCCGAGCAATGACAGATCCGGAAAGCACAGGCCCTGTGCAGGGAAGAGAGGGAGGGTCGCTTATCAATTTGGCGGATGTGGAAGAATATCCTAAAGCCTTTTCAGATGGTTTTAAAAAGAGGCAGGGACTGTTTCATATTCGGGGGAAACGCTTTGTAAGGCTTTTAACAAGTGTCACATGACAAGGGCCATTATTATTTACTTTCTAAGGAAGACACGAATCAGGTGGTTTAGAGCCTTTTCAGCAAAACACAGCTGCCTCGCTGATGAGACATTTGTAATATTAAAGTACATCCATTCCTGGGCAGGGAGAGAGTTGGCAAACTCCCCACCATTGCTCACAGCTCTTAAACCGACTCTTCTGTAAAGGGAGATAGGAGGTGAGCTCTGACAGAAAGCTGACCAAGGAAATGACAGCAGACAGAGCTGCTGGCCAGGCAGAAAGATGGAGGAGATGGAACTTCTGTTAAGTGCTTCGCTGAAATGATTGGCTTGGAATATCTGACATGGGTCCTATGACCTATCTGCATACAAGCATTTCAAAAAACTCCAGTAAGCTTTATTCTTTACATCTACCAACACACACACACACACACACACACACACACACACACACACGAAATTATGAGGATGCCATACTTCCTTGCACCTAGACAGATGGCTACTCCATTAATTAAGTGGCTATATTATAAGCGGCAGTCCTGTTCCAAAAGAAATAAAGGGAAAATATCCTCAGGATGATTTCTAGAGAAGTCAGCTATCTCCTGAAACCTCATTATAGGAGCTAATGCTCATCCTTGCTAAGCCAGATCTCACATAACCACTGGATTAATATTTTTAAAGACACACCCTCAACTCTTATAGTTTCCCCAGCAATACTGTCTTCAATTAGGGCTTATCATTAAGAGGGAGTTAATGGGGGAAGAAGGGAAGAATAAAGAAAGGAGAAATCAACTTATTTTTACTGGATTCCCAAGAAAGTAGGTGTCACACTGATATATATACCCCCAGGTAGTTTAAAATAATTACAACAATCAGGCTTTTTTAAACCACTTACAAGAGTCCCAGATTTAAAATGTTTCCCTTCTCAAGGAGGCCTTGGGGAAGGCAGGTAATAAGCCCCTGGTTCGCTGTCTCTTTAACTTTAGCTTCTTGCCTCTGGATCTTTGTGTTTCTCTTTTAATCTCACTTCTTCATATTCTCTGAAATGTACACAAGAAAAGCAATAAAGGGCACTCACAACCAACTAAACCCATTTCTTATCATTACATCATCACAATGTTTGTTTCACTTCACTGGGCTGTGGCGGATGGAGAATGTAGGCATCTGTGGGAGTCACAGGCACACTCATGTTTGCTCTGGAAGTAATACGAGCTTTCCACCGAGACCCTGCCCACACACACAGACAATGTGTGCACTGTCATTTCACACCCCTTCCACGCACAGGGCATCAGTCATGCTCAGAACCACCTGAATTTCACAGTCGTCTTTACTCTGACTAGCAACAATTGTCTTTCAAAAGAGAGAGAAAGCGCTACGCAGGACAAACCAATCCACCATTTTAGAGACAAAAATGACCCTGTAGTTATGACTGGATAGACAACTGTGTTCAAATGTGTGAGAGACTCTGCAACATCAGATGATCTGAACCAAAACACTTCCGCCAATGATTGATGGACAGACTGGAAAACAGATAAATACCGAAGTTTGGAAAAGGGTCATGGGATTTGCGTGGAGTTTGCTAAAGGCTTTTGTTAAGAGAGTTTGTCCAACTTACTACCTTAATCTAAAGGATCCCCTCTTGTGGGAGAGGGGTCCCAGCGCAGACGTGCCTGGTGTGACCCAGTTCCATCAACTACTAACATTAACAGCCATCGGCATCAGAAAAGTTTCCTTCCAGGTGAAACCTTGCCCTTCAAATCGGTGACTTCACCTATGATTTTCTTTTTGGCAGAAAAGAACGGCAGGTGGGCACTCTTTCTACTTACCCTTGACACAGTTAGGTGTCACCACTATGTAACCCTTTATTTTCATCAAAACTATCTTTAGATTAGTATTTTTGCATCATTTTTCCCAACCTTCTTCATAATTTTTACAATTCCTCTCTACTAAGCCTAATTTCTAAATCCTTGATGTTGCTCTTAAATTATGGAACCTTATGACTAATCATGACGTAATATGATGTCTGACCACGCCTGAATTACAGCCTCGAACCTAACCTTCTGCTCCCTCTCTATGCACCCATCTGTGGCCCTTACCTTTCAGGAAATCATACTTCATTACTCACTCCCATTCATCTTGGTTCCCTATGACTCCTGTATCTTTCTCTATTTCTCAGTTGGCCCAATGCATTTGAATAGGTGTCTTACCTACTATGAGCCACTCTCCACTTGGCCTTATGGAACCTCCGTCTGTTTATTCTAACCCCATGTCCAGTTTTCAAGTCCAGGTTGGACCCAGTGCTTAGTCCCCTTCAAAGTTCTCACCACCAACAGCCCCAGTTTACTCGCACTTGGCCAGTTTAAGGAGCATTTCTCCATCTCCTGAATGTGAATATTCAAAAACACTAGACTCCTGCCCCCAGCAACTTAGGCTTTGCATAACTGACTACTACTTGGCAGAGGGGGTGGGGGGGGGAGAATCCCTCCTAATTGCTCCCAAACTGTGAACAGAATTCACAGTCACAAGACAGCAGAGTCACAGAAATGCCCTGAGCACACCCACAGGCATTTATCCTCCTGTGAAAAGTGTGAACAATGGGTGCAGCATTATCTCGAGGCCCTGGGAAGGTCAAGTTCCTGAGCTTCGTTTTAAGGTTATAATCCCACACTCACAGGGAACCCAGAATGGGGGAGGCACCACTGGAGATCATTCAGAAACTCTGGACCTGCATGGGCTTACCCAAAAGCAATTTATATTTTCAGTTTATATAGGAAACAGGGGCAATGGTTGGACCTCCTCTTACCACTCAGTATTGCAGCGCATTTCCTTCCTTGTGTGGTAGGTTGGGTGGGAATTGTAAGGTTGTTGATGGGGGTCCTGGCCCAGGAAAATGGGCGCCAGTCACCAACAGGATGGGCACATGCTCCTGCATGCTCACATACCGGGCAGCCCAGTCCTTCATAATAGACCTGTAGGTAACTAAGGCCTTGGGACCGACAGGGTTCCAACTCAACTAACCAAAAGAGATGATATTTTTAAAATCATGTCATACACACAAAAAGAATGAATGAAGTCTGAATCCCTGAATAAAATTATTTTAAGGATGAAATTACATGCATGAATTAAGGGTAGATAATTCCTTGCCATTTAATTAAACACATCTTCAATCCTCATCAAGATAAAACTGAAGGACATGGGATGCCTTTTGGGTTTTTAATTTTTTAATATTGCACTTTATAGTACTTCACAAGAGACAATTGTCTTAATTAAAGCCATAAAATACCAATAATGCATATATTCAGGGCTTCTGAATATAGTCAGTTAATAAGCAGTCCATGAGTGATTCCTGTTTTGTATAGTTTGTTGTAAATTGGAGTCCTATTTTTTATTGCTTAACATTATTGTCCTAGACAACTCTAATCTACATAAGTTTTAGATGTGTACTTTAACAAAACTCTGAAGATCAAAGAAAGTATTCATTTCACAAAAGCATTCTTCATTTTCAAAATAGCTTGTTACACGGATCCTTTAAGTAGCAAGTTCTGTTACTGTATTAAAAATCTTCCTTTTTTAAAATTATAGATGTACTACTTTTCAGGAATCCATTTGTTATGTAAAGCAAGGTTCACCCACCTGGAGAGTGAAATGGATAATTAACAAGTATATTCCTGGGAAATTTAAAGTTTGTTCCCGTGTTTGTATAAATATAGGATGGGTCTAAGAAGTTCCCTTATAAAAATGGCAAGGAGAGATACACAACTTATCAATAATTTCTTAATTTTAAAACCTTCCATAGGAGGGCATAGAGAACTGCACACTTCAGGATGCATTAGGTTTTTCTCCCCTTTCTTCTAAAATACACAATTTCTGGCCTAATGTGATAGACTTACATGTACACAAAGGTGTCCCCACAACTAAAAACTCTGGTGTTTCACTTTACCATGACTGTGTATGTAATTTGAACGTGAAAAGAATGACTAAAAGCCAATTAATAGCCTAGAAATATTCACCACAACCGGGTAACTAAATTACTGCTATAGAATAAGTATGTATATTAAATTGGACGACCCCTTTGATTTTCTGCATAAATGGCCATTCTCCCTGAAGGAAGAGTGTCTGGACCCAGCGCCAGTGATGTTCCTGTTAGGACTGTGTTGTGGTCTGAAGGGTTTCTCCAACGAAACTCTCCCATCTAGAAGAGGGAGCCTCTGTCAGCATACTGCCCTGCTGAACCCTGCATACAAGTCCATTTGTGCCCTGCAGCTAGCCTGGATGTTTCTAGCTCGAGTTTTAGTGTGGCTCAGTGGTTGAGTGTTGAGTGTGGCTCAGTGGTTGAGTGTTGACCTATGAATCAGGAGGTCACGGTTTCCCAGTGTGGGCGTGCAGGAGGCAGCTGATCAATGATTATCTCTCATCATTGATGTTTCTCTCTCTCCCTCTCCCTTTCAATCTGAAATCAATAAAAAAAAAAAAAAAAAAAACTCTAGAAGCAACAGCTTCCAACTCCATGCAATCTGCGTTCTCAAAGAGCCATCAAAAATAGGAGCAAAAGCTACCTTCCTGCCATCATGAAGTTGCTGCTAGTCCTAAGGAAAGCTAAACTTTACATTTGTTCTTTGCATATTTTTAAAACAGACACGTCAACATTGACCCCAACATAGATATTTGCCCTAGATCGCGTAAACTGTTTTTTGGACAGGTGACTTTAAAAATCTCAGAATGCCATTTTTGTAAAGGATCTTTTTAGGGATAGATGTCATCTGATGCTTCCCTTGCTTGCCTTCATTTTCAAGAAGCATTTGAGCACCTATCTTTATCCCTACAGGAATCCACTTGATGTACTTCCAAATTATTTTTGTCATTGTGTGTTTTGTTTATTATGAACCGTTTTCACGGGACGACGAGTTGTATGGAGATTCTGCGTCTGTTAATTCTTGTGAATATGTCTGTACATAGACTGAGCACTGTATTTATTTGTACATAGGCTGTTTGGGATAATGTGTTTCTGTCACATGGTCTTCACTCTGATAAAGGGTGTTTCTTCACTGTGTTCATGTTACACTTTCCACACTCTTGTGCTTCTACTACTGGTAATCAACATAGAATATCACTCTATGTAACTAAGTCTCCTCCGTGTGAAATATAACAGTAATAAAATTGACTCCAAAAAGTGTTGTTGTTGTGTGTTTTGGGTTGTTTGTTGTTGATGTTTTTTAATAATCCTTGCCTTCAGCTAATCAGGGCTCCCATGAACTCAAGATATTGACACACAGTTATGGACGCTTCACTGTGAGAATTTAAAGGAACAAAAGGGCAAACAGGGGTCACCGTTAGTTATAGCCACCATTTATTCCCTGCATGCTTACTCGTGTCATTTGAGCTTTTAAATGTCTGAGGGAACCTTCTGCACTAAAAGGACTTCTCTAACAATTGGATTTTAATTCATTAAATATATTGAAATTGTAAGTTCAAAAGCCTAGTGTTCCCTAAGCCTTTAAGTTCATTTTAGAAGTCTTATTATAAATCTAATACTTTTATGCAAAAATAAGAATTCACAGCCACTTCTTTGATTATATTCAACTCACTGATAAGTTTAAAATATTAAATTCTAAATAACCCAAATTATGAATTAAATTTTCCCAGGCACTTCTTACATTTTACACATTTAACATACCTAATTCTCTCAACCACTCCAAAAGCCTGGCAGACAAACCAAAAAATAAAATCTTTCTATGCACTTAACCAAGTCCTATTAATCTGGTAAATAAAATATAGTAAACCAGGTTACCTTAAATGATATTTAAGTATCATTTACAAACTTAATAAAAGTCACTATGCCTTTAAAACTAATATTATGAGTCTAATATAAATTTCAAATTGTAATTAGATTATCCAGTAAGCCAGATTTATTTCAAACACCTTAAACTGCAAATACAGCATATCCCAGTGATTATAAAACATACCTGAACCACATCAAAGTATTCACACTATAATTTGATTTACTTCATTATCTCTATCTTTCTATAATGTCTTCCTCAGCTTTGAAAAGTCACTCAACTAATGAGCAGATTTACCATCTCTGACAGGATAAGATGATGGAGTCTAAGTCGCAATATCATTATTTATCATTTAAAGAATCAACAGCAGAACATGGCGCGTGGTCCCTACACACTACCAAAATGAGTCTACTGGAGCCAAAGAAGTCACGTAGCCCTCAAGCTTTACGTCAGATATATCTCCTGCCCAAGCCTTTCAGCTGGAGTCTTGTGCAATCCAATGGGCATCATGACAGTTACTTTTTTTTTTTATTGACATCTCTTTCAAAGTGTTGTCTCCTTGTTTGAGTAGGTGAATTCTGTAGCCCCGCCTGGGTTATATCCAGATGCTCTATACCACCAGAGTATGCAACTAATCTCTTCAGTGCTTGATTGTATTCTTCATCCTGTTTATAGTTTTCTTGTCTATTCTGACCACAGTTCCAAACACTTTAATGCTAAGTGTTTTGCATGCATCATTTCATTTAATCTTCACAAAAACTCACGGGGTTGAGTACCATTCTTAGTTTCCATTTTATAGATAGGAATATGAGGCCCGAAGTGGTTAAGTGACATGCCTGAGGTCATGCAGTAAGTGTCAGAATTTTAAATTAAACCTGAGCCTTTCTGTTAACCAAATTTGAGGACACATAGTCAAGTTTTTTAAAAGTTTGAAAGCCACACTCCTCTCATCTCCCTTCCAAAATGAATCTCACTTCTCAGAGAAATAGATTTATGAACTACTTTATATTTAGGGGAAAGGTACAAGACATTTTGACCCTGCATTCAACCCAATGATACAAAAACTCTGGAGTTTGCCCCTAATGGTATTTTCAATGTTTGAGAATGTCGACATTTTCCTCAGAATGATATTAATGCTTATTTCAGGCCATATTCATTAGGTTGATCAAAATCCTTGATTAATTATCTATAGAGAAGATTATTTTTCTCTCTTTATTTTATTGACATTTTCATGGAAACATTACTTTTTGTGTGAATTTTAAAACAGGAACTCAGTTCATCACTTAAGTTTTGTTTTTGTATTCATATCAAAATTTTTATGAATCACAGTTGTTACTGGGAATCTTTCTAATGAGCCCAGTGTTGACTGGTACAATTTTATAGACCTAAACTTCACCATGAAAATTTAAATTTTTCATCAGTATTTCATTCACAGCTCTGTAACAGATTTCACTCTTTGGATATTATATTGCTAAAGAAAAGGCCATAGAATACCCTGGAATTGCTGTATTTTTCCAAAATGCCTGCATCTTTTTTGGAGGACTGGTTTTTAAGCTTGACCACAGTGAAGATTTATGGCAGTGATAACACCTAGGTTTCTAGAGCACATCAGCCTTGTTTATTTTTTCCTACTCCCGATCTTTTCGAATTCCATTTTCTAAACTTATTTCTGATTTTAGTCTCAGCTTAAAGTCGTATGTTACTAAAATCATGAGAAGTCTCTACTGAAACAGCAACCAAAAAAAAATCAATTGTGATATGATTGACTTACAAAATGTTAAAGGAAAACATTTCACCTGAGTAATTTTTACTACATGTTATCATGGTATAATTTGTAAAAATAAAAATGAACGACAAAAGAAAAACATTCACACAACTATTTATGTTAGCAATTGGCCTGCAAATATCTGTATACTTAACGGTTTTTTAAAAACACTCTCCAGTTGTCACAAATACCAAGATCCTGGAATACAAATGCATTGATAGTTTCAAACATACAGAAGTCTTGATATAAAGTGTGCTATTATCAGAGTCCAGTACTGTTGGGAAGAATGACCTTATTCACCTCTTCTCTGCAGCTATGGGCAAGTTACTCAATGACTGTGCATTAGCAGTCCCTTGTCTATAAAATAATACTGCAGTATTACTGCCCCACCATGGGTTGTTGGAAAGAGTAAGTGAATAATACCTCCATAGAGTGCCTGGCTCATAGTAGGCTTTTAGTATATGTCAGTCCCCTACTCCCAACCTTATGTGATCTTAACAAGTTATATAAGCTCTCTAAGACTGAGAAAATCTCTTAAGTGGGTCCTTTATTGGGATAGCTGAACACTTTATAAGCTTAAAGATTACAAGAATAGTAATGTTGCCGAAACCGGTTTGGCTCAGTGGATAGAGCGTCGGCCTGCGGAGTGAAAGGTCCCAGGTTCGATTCCGGTCAAGGGCATGTACCTTGGTTGCGGGCACATCCCCAGTGGGGGGTGTGCAAGAGGCAGCTGATCGATGTTTCTCTCTCATCGATGTTTCTAACTCTCTATCCCTCTCTCTTCCTCTCTGTGAAAAATCAATAAAAATATATTTTTTAAAAAATTTTTAAAAAAAGAATAGTAATGTTGGTCTCAGGATTCTAACACTACACACTTGAGAAAACTAGGCATATCTTCCTGGGATGCCACTGTTCGTGGTCCCCCACATACCCTTACCCAGCAGTGTGCCAGGTGACCTGGGGATCTAAAAGCCCAGCCTGGTTAGTAACAACACACCAGAAAGGACTGACTCCCTTTGAGCCCAGGTGTCCGGCTCATCCAGAGCATAACAAATTCTAGGCTGCACCAAAGCGCCCAGGATTCCCACATCTTTTGGAGGCTTTGGTGATCTATACCTTTGAATAACATACTGAAATATTAAACTTTTGCTTGGTCAATCTTGCCTCATGGGCTAGCTCACACATTAAGCACATCCTGTGTATTTCTAGGACAGACCTAAAGCATTTCAAAACCCAGAGCTGGCAAACACTTGGTAAATTATTCCCCTGTTGCTCCCTCACCCATGGCAGACAGCAACAATCAATCACAGCACCATTCATTTTCCTATACTTTTTCAGCCTCGCATTCCAGGCAGCCACTACTGATCAGTCCCGCTGGGATGCAAGAGAAACCTAATAAATGAGGAAACTGAGGAATACTTAGGCAGTGTTACTTTTCTGAGGTCACACTAAGCAGTTGAACCGGAGATTAGGGTCTGGTTTTTGTTTTGTGTATAGTCTTAGCTGCAATAGCCAAAATGCATCTGGGGGGTTTTCCCATGTTGCCATGGGTGTTTTGCATATCCAGCCCTGATGCACAAGGTCATGATGCGCAAGGTCACGGGGTTGAGGGTTTACCGCTAGCAAACTGCGATAAACCTTCTCATTTAAAAGACTTAAATTGGGTCATTAGTTACATTATAACCAGACAGTGAATAATTAGCTTCTAATTAGTGAGAATGGTGTAGGGAAAAAAAGAGAGGTCTTTGCGGCTAGGATTTAGTAATAGAATTTTCAGTAAATAATAACAATCACCTAAGGGACAAAAACAAGTAGAGTTATGCCCAAATTTGGTCCCGAGCAGTGGGAAGGCAGGCATACTATCTGCTGCCAGGAGCTAATGACCCGAGACCTCGAAATAGAATCAGGTCAGGCAAGGTTGTAAACATTCGCGCTTTCCTGTCCCCTCTGAGTTCCCTCAAATGTGCAATCAATTTCAGCAGCAATCCACCAGATAGGGGAAAAGAAGAAGAAAAAATGTTTTCCACAAGGAAAGTAATGCTGTTGGTTCTCAGTGGCCTGATTCAGGGAGAGCTTTTAGGAGAGCCTGGAAGGAGGGGGAAGACCCTGTCTCCAGTGTCCCCAAACTCCCAGTTCATCCAGACCATTGCCTGGAATTTCAACCTAGGGCTCCAGCTCAGTGATTCTCAACCAAGAGGCTGCATCGGAAGGGCTTTTTCAAACCACACGTGCGAAACCCACCCCACCTCTAGGTGCCCTCTAACCTCTCAGAAGTGTGCTCTCCCGGGTGGGAGCCCAATAGCAAGGGAGTGCCCGTAACCCGCAGCAGTTGTTAGGTGGAAAAAAGAGTGAGAATCCTACTCCGGCTGGTGTGGCTCAGTGAATAGTGTGTTGGACCACTGACCAAAGGGTCTCAGGTTCGATTCCCAGTCAAGGGCACATACCTGGATTGCAGGTTCAAATCCTGGCCCTGTGTGGGAGGCAACCAATGGATGTCTCTCTCTCATCTCTCTCTCTCTCTCTCTCTCTCTCTAATCAATGGGGGGGGGGGAATATCATTGGATGAGAATTAACAAAAAACAACAACAAAAGATTGAGAATCCTGTTTAGCCAAGGCCCTGATCTCCGTGAAAATTACAACTGGCTCTAGGAGGAGCCCGTGGCTTTCCGTTTCTCCAAATGACCAGGAGGAGTCCCTGTATGTATTCAACGACAGGTGCTCAGGACCTGCCCTGTGCCAGACACAGGCATCAGCAGGGCCCACGGAGAGCAAGCTCAGCCTCGGTTCCCAAAGGCTCGGTGGTCTGAGAGGACCCCCGTGTGACAAAGGCAGGCCTTGAGCTGGAATAAGCAGCCTAGAGGGTGGTTAAGCAGCCAGGCTGCCTGGGCTTGAGTCCCCCTTAGGAACTGGGCGACCTAAACCTCTCCGTGTCTGACTTCCCCAGCCCGAACCGCAGGAGAGCTGCTTCATGTGGGTTAAGTCGGTTAATGTGATTTGGACCCCTCCCCCCACAGTGCCTATCGTATAGTCGGCAGTATACCCCCGTTTGACAAATACTCGCTGTAAATAGGTGTCCCCATGCCATTGGAGCCCAGAGCCAGGCCTGACTAACCCCGTCTGAGGGTTCAGGGAAAGCCTCAGACAAAAGACAGCCGTGAGCTGGGGCTGAAGGATGCGGAGTCTAACAGGAAACACCTGTACGGAGTGACCCACGAAAACAATGCTCAGCGTTGGGTGGCTGGCAGGGTACGGTCTGCCGGGGAGTGGACGGAGAGAAGCTGTCAAGGTGGGCAGTACCAGATGGGGGCCTTGCCCCACCCCCAAGCATCCTGGATTCTCTCGTGGCCCTGCAGGTTCTTCGCCAGCATGTGGCATGGTCACACTGGGGCTTGCGAAAGCCCTGTGCACCTGCTGAAGAGGAATATGTCTTGGATTTATTTCCCAGGGATGGGTGGGGTCGAGAAGGAGCCGGATCAGTGTGAGTTGACAGGTGCGGAGGCTGGGCGATGGCTCGGGTTCTATCAGCCTCAGGTGCTGGGCTTCGCAGGTGTGCGCTTTTACAGACCGCGGGCAGGAGCCGCCGCGTCAGCAAAGGATTCCGACTCCCTTTGCTGCGAGACTTGCTTCACGGTGGTCAGGCCCGGAACCCGCAATACCTCCGAGGTACGCCTGTGTGCTGTTCTGTTTCTCTGTGACTTCCATACTCGTGGTGAACAATTACCTTGAAAGGGTGTCTGGGAGAAAGCTCTTGGGTCCTATCAGCGGTCTGCGCCTCCCATGCGAACAGGGGAACGTTTTGATGGGACTGAAGGGGGAGGGTGCTTGAGGTGGGCGGGGGCCAGGAGAGTAAAATTAAGGGGAGAAAAGGCAGTGGGGGTTTGGGGGGCGGCGCCAGAGCCTCCTCCCGCTCCCGCACGCTCCCCCCAGGACTGCCCTGCGCCCATGCTAGCTCCAGGGTGATGAGTGTTTTCTGAGGTGAGCTGCCGTCTGAGGTGTGGGCCTAAGATGTGCCAACCTTGTGTCCTAGCCTCAAGGGCAAAGAGTGCACTCCAGGACCTTGGCCGTGGGCAGCAGCAGGTCCAAATTGCATGGACTCCTGGGACCCCTGCAGTGGCCTCCAGGGGCTCAGGGGGAAGTTGGGCCTCTGTGAGCTCCAGGAGCGAGCTGGTCAGGAGTCCCTGGTGATTGGCAGGTGCTGCCTGTTTCACAGAGAGACGATAAATGGAAGGACTTGTGTGCGAGACACCATTAGGGAGTGAGCATGCGCAGGAGAGAAAGCGACAGGGAAACCCGCCTCAGAAAAACTGGACTTCCAGAAACGTGCAGGCCAAGCCGCAGCGTTTTCTCAAAAGGGAACGTGTTCTTGCTCTGCAGCAGGGTTCAATGACTGAGCCTTCCTCCCACCAGGCCTGAGAGTAGTGATTCTGAGCTGCCCCTTCCTGCTTCTGCCTGGGGGCGAGGGGGGTGGGCGCGGGGAGGGTGGTTTCCAAGCTGCCGACCTAGAAACCTCTGGCTTCTCTGAGCTTTATCTAACCCTCTCCCCTCCAGTCCTTTATTCTCTTTGCCTGTTGGGGGGGGGGGGGGCAGGGGGTTATCATCTGTCAGCTGCTTTGACACCTGCCATAGTTTGGCAGGAACTAATTTAATGACAAGACACTGACTCCGATTCTTTCTGGGAAGAAGCATTTGGGGGACAAGGAAGCAAGAGAAGAAATGTGGGCTCGGAGCCGGCGAGGCGGGCAGCAGGCACAGGCCTCCCAGCGGCTGCCTCCGCCGCAGTCACTGAGCTCGCTGAGCCTGCAGGTGCCCAGGCTGTGCTGGGGGGACGGAGGGGGACACTGTCCCCACCCCTCCCTGCGGGAGCAGGCGGGGCTCCGGCCAACACCCCTGCTGCTGCTGCCAGGCCTCCTTCCTGGGCATCAGCTGTCAGGGCAGCAGGGGCGCTTTGAGACTATCTCTTCTAGGGGTGGCTGCCAAAAAGAAGGGCAAGGTGGCAGGGAGGGAGGGAGGAGCGAGGCCAGGCTGACTGCCCCCTCGGACACGTCCAATCGGCCAGGAAGCGCTCAGAGCTGCTGTCCTCTGTGGGGAACGGACAGGCTAGGAAGACGGGCTGCCTCCGTTTCCCTCCGGAAACCCGGAAGTAACCAAAGGGAGAAGCAGAGTCAGGGGCAGCCCCAGGGGCAGAGGCCAAGCTGCCTTAAAGCAAACTGATGGCCTGTGGGTTCTCAGTGGTTCTCGCCTAAGAAGGAGCAGTGCGGGCGCCCTCGGGGGAATAGGCAAGTGTGTGCAGGGGGTTTGGGTTGCTGCCTGGCTCTGGAGCAGCACCTGGCATTTAATGGGCAAGGCCCAGCCATGCCAAAGCCCCTTCAAAGTGGGGGGGAGAGTCCGGCCCATTAAAGAACCACTCCTCTCCCATGAAAAACACCGAGAGCTTGCCCCTGCCGCCGCCCAGGCCACTGCTCTCCAACACAGGGCCTCCTGGACTCCCGCATGCATGTCCCACGCCGCCCACCAAACCCAGGCTGAGAAACAACATCACACGTGACATGTTGCCAGTCCTGGCAGTCGTTTGGTGATCATGTGCTGTGAATACTAGTGCCAGAGCGGGCACTGAAATCACATGCTGCAGTTGGGTTTGAGATGATCCAGAATAGGTGTGTTTACTCGTCTTTTGCAATTTTGAGAATGAAGTCACAATTGTTACTGTGTCGTCAGGAGCACTCACACCCTCAAGAACACGCCCATGGGCCGCCTCAGTGCGGCCCAAGGATACAGGCGATTTGACCTTTGCCGGTGAAGGTGCCCCAGCTCCACAACTCAAGTGCGGCTGCACAACACCTGGGACTCAAGTGCAAGTTCTCAGGAACTCGGGGGCGGGGGAGGGGAAAGGGAGGAGCAGCGATGTTTACCAGGCCCTCCGGGTGATTCTGATGCTCATTAAATGTGGGAACCTCTGAGCTCTATAAACGTTCACTTGAAACTTAGGTCTCTTATTTCAGTAACAAATGTTGCTGATGGTTAAGGCAATGACTTGTTGAAGGCCATGACTGAAAGCATAGAGGAGTGAGGCATAAGGCAGTGTGTGCAGGAGAACCCGAGCCGGTCCCTGCCCCAGAAGTCCCCTCCGTCGGCCTGGGCAGGCAGAATCTCAGGCCATCACAGGCTCCTCTAGCCGGCCACCGAGGGAAGCATGATTCTCCTCACCCCCTGACAGACTCAAAGCTCAGACCACGTTCCCACGAATGCAGGTGATCTAGGGCAGTGGTCGGCAAACCGCGGCTCGCGAGCCACATGAGGCTCTTTGGCCCCTTGAGTGTGGCTCTTCCACAAAATACCTCGTGCGGGCGCGCACGTACAGTGCAATTGAAACTTCGTGGCCCATTCGCAGAAGTCGGTTTTCGGCTCTCAAAAGAAATTTCAATCGTTGTACTGTTGATATTTGGCTCTGTTGACTAATGAGTTTGCCGACCACTGATCTAGGGGTAAAGAGAAATGGGTTGTTTTGGCAGAAGGAGCAGGAGAAAGGAGGATAATGCTGGGTGAGCATTGATGCCAGGCACTCTCAGAAGACCTCTTTCCATCCTCACAGCTCCCTGTCAGGCCGGGAGCGCTACCCCATCCACAGATGTGAAACTGAGCCCTTCAGGAAGCCCAATAACTCGCCAAAATCATCAGCTCTTAGGAGCAATGAGATTTAAACCCAGGCTCACAAACTCGGCACTTCCTCTAAATTCTCCTGAGCCACGTCAGCACTGTCTAAAAGAACAGTCGGTGTTGATGGAAGTGGCCTTCATCAGTAGCCACCAGCCACATGTGGCTCTTCGGCACTTACATTGTGGATGGTGTGACCAGGGAAGTAAATCTTTTTTTTCTTTATTTAAAACTAGAGGCCCGGTGCATGAAAATTCATGCACTGGAGGGGGGGGGTCCCTCAGCCCAGCCTGCCCCCTTTCACAGTCCGGGAGCCCTCACGGGTGGGAGGTGACCCAGCGATCAGGGGAAGACGAGGCCTCGTCACACCTCTGCTGCTGCCACTGCCAGCAGCACAAGCCTTGGCCAGCCCTGGTTACTGAACCTCAGGCGGCCCTGGACGGCTGGGCAGCTGAGGAGACTGGGGGACTCCAGAGGCAGGCGCCCCAGCAGGGCTGAGGGGACTAGGCACCGCCATCTTGTGGCTGTGGGTGTGGCCATCTTTGAGGGTATAGCAGTCAATTAGCATATTCCTTCCTTATTGGCTGTGGGCACCACCATCTTTGAGGGTGTGGCAGTCAATTAGCATATTCCCTCTTTATTAGATAGGATTGTAAAAGACGTGCATGGTTAGTGGCTGACCTATTGCACAGTGGAGGATCACACAGTTTTGTCCAAAGACACCATGAGAGTGAAAGTGTTCACTCAATATAATCCTCAGGGGGAAAAACACACAAGAGCATTGGTACAGCCAGCAATCATAATTACTCATTCATCTTTTCTTAATGGAAATGGTGACAGATTCTTCACAGTGTCTGACTTTAGGAAATACAATGAATCCACAGATTCCGTTAGTCAGAGTTAAAGAGGCCTGCCTGCTGCAAATGTTGGCAGCCAGCAGAGCCAGGGATGGCAGCTGGGAGGTGCCCTGTGCCCCGGCTAATGGATTGAATGAGGACAGTAAATGCAAATGGGACCGTTTCAGCAGCTAATCTTTCCTTCACTTGACAGACTCCAGAGACACCCTGTCTTGTTTCTCCTAATAACTGTTCTTCCAAATGCTAAGAGGACATAGTCAAATGGTTGCACCATGGAGTTTGACCCTTGCAATGACATTAGCAGGGATGACAGTGATATAGTCTTTACTTAGTGCTGGGCACAGCAGTCTTCCAAGATGTCAGAGTAGCCAGCCTTATGCAAGAAAAGATTAAAGGGCATGTCACCTGGTTAGCATAGCTGGCATCTGTCACTTGGCCATTTAGTGCCCACGTAGATGGGAATCCCAGCCCAAGGGGCTGTTTAATAGATTCCAGAACAGATGAAAGACTGTTCCCTCCCCCCTCCCCCCACCCCTCGATTAAGGGATCAATGGAATAAGATTTTTACTTCTCTTATCAGCAAATAAGATCCACTATAGGATTTTACTCCAGATCTTATCACTTGCCTTTTGAACTAAGATTCTGGGTCCTTCTGAGGAAAGAAGAAAATCCACAACAGCTGAGGTGGAGAAAAGCCTTCTTGGTGTACTCTGCAAAACCAGGGCCTCAGGCAAAACTGTAAGCCAGCAGGAAGGTGGAGAAGCAGATAATGACCATGGGACTAGGCGGGGTCTGAGATGAGCCCCAAAGCTGCAGGGAGGATTGGAAGAAATTCTCAAAGTTTTAGGTATCAGGGCAGTGGTGAGCAATGTAAAAGGATGAAGGAAATAATATCAAGTTCTCCTTGTCCCCAGATGTGTGTGGATCTACAACCCTAGAGGAACTCGGACAATAGCACCATGTGCCCATCCACAAGTCACAGCTGCCATGGCTCCCGCTGGCAGCAGCTTGGATTTTTTGAGAGGCGTGTTGGTCCTTGGTTAGTCAGTTACTGCTTGTATTTATTTTACTTCTTTCAGTTGCTGCTTTTTATATCTCAAGTGCTCTGTACGTGTAGTCCACGTGAGACAATTAGGTTGCCAGAGTTGACTCTTTCTGACTGATAAGGAAAGATGGTGGGTGAAGGTCCGATTCCTTTTCAAACGCTTTGTTTGTAGAACTGAAGCTTCTTTCTAAGATACAGGCAGTGATCCTCAAAGGCTGATCCTGACCACCTATGGGAGAATTACCCGGGAGAATTAGTTCATTTTTAACAAGAATTACCCTCCCCTCCCCGTCCAGGTGTGGTTCTTAGACAGCAGTCTGAGGACCATGCACCTAGGGCTCTCTCCTCCCCTCCGAGATTCACCTGCCTCGTGGAGGGAGACACATCACACACAGCGTGTTTTTGCACAGCAAGCACTTGACACTGACTTAAACAGGTGCAACTGGTGTTGGCATTGCCCACGCATGCTCTTACAGGGTTTACTCTCTGATGGAGTCAAAAACAAGCCCCTCGGTTAAGAGATCCTATTTCGTGGCTGTGGTTCTACTTTTAATTGGTTTCACGTCATTCATTTTAACTAGATGATTTTCTGCCTCCAGTTGAAGAAATAAATGCGTGTATGTGTGCAGATGTCCGGTGTGCTTCAACAAAGCCTAGGCACAGTTTGAACATTGATGACATAGGATATATTTATTGATTTTAGAGGGAGAGAGAGGGAGAGAGAGAGAGAGATCAGTTGCCTTCCATACACTCTCCGAACTGGGATCAAACCTGCAACCTGGGTATGTGCCCTGATCAGGAATCAAACCCGCAACCTTTGGGTGTATGGGACGATGCTCCAATCAACTGAGCCACCTGGTTGATGACATATTTTAAAGGCAGACATGCGATTAAATAATCAGCTATGTGATGTGACCAACAGCTCAGTGGTTGTGATATTTATGCATTACTCCAACTGCCTTACAGATGAAAAAGTAGAAATATACAATGTCAGCATTGCACTAGACATGCAACTCATTGAAGTATTTTAATTGGAGTTCCTAGATTTTTGTGCTGTAAAATATATAAATGTTATTAAGAAATAAAGAGAGACAGAGGGAGGAAGAAAGAGAAAGGTAGGGGGTAACACCTTTTTTTAATATGCTTTTATTGATTTTTTTTTTTCTTTAGAAAGGGGAAGGGAGAGGGAGAGAGAGAAAGAGAAAAACATTGATAAGCTGCCTCCTGCATGCTCCTACTGAGGATGGAGCCCACAACCCAGGCATGTGCCCTGACCAGGAATCGAACCAGCAACCTCTTGGTGCATGAGATAATGCTCAACCACTGAGCCACAAGGGTGATACCTTCTTCAGAGCACTTATTACATTTTTCTCTCTCTTTGACCAGACTATGAACTCCTACAGGGCACTGAGCTAGTCTGTTTGCAAGAATTAGCCACTGTTATTTTTCTGCTTGTTTCCGGGTCTCTTTAGCAATGACTGTTAAGAGGTATTGACCCCTCCCTGGAACCTGGCCTGATTTTGTGACTTGATTTAACCAATTAAGTAACTAAAGAGACATTATGTCAGTTCAGAGCCTATTCCTCCAGAAGCTGGGCAGCTTCCCCTCATTCGTTCTCTTGAATTGGCCTGGCCACCCCATGAGTAAGTCCAGGCCAGCCCCCTGGAGGATTAGAGAGCAGGTAGAGCAGAGATGAACGACCCCAGCTCAGGACCTTCTAGACCAGCCAGCCCAATGACCCAACAGCTGGCTGCAGATACTAAGTTCAGCCAAGACCAGAAGAGCTGGCCAGCTGAACCCAGCCCAGACTGTTGGCCCAGAGCCGTGGTTGGCAAACTGCGACTCGCGAGCCACATGTGGCTCTTTGGCCCCTTGAGTGTGTGCTCTTCCACAAAATACCACGGCCTGGGCGAGTCTATTTTGAAGAAGTGGCGTTAGAAGAAGTTTAAGTTTAAAAAATCTGGCTCTCAAAAGACATTTCAATCGTTGTACTGTTGATATTTGGCTCTGTTGACTAATGAGTTTGCCGACCACTGGCCCAGAGCATTGTAAACTAGTCCATAGGTTTTGTTTTAAGCCACTGAGTTGGGATGTTATGTAGCCAGAGCTGATTGATCCAAGGAGGGGTTGTGTTGAGTTTTATTCATTTATATCTCCCACACCCAGCACAGCAGTAGGCACCATGTGGCACTCAATAAAGAAATGTCGGATAAGTAAATGAATAAATGAACAAGTGAAGGTGACTGGGCGATGATTAGCCTTTAAGTTTCTCACTGTTCCAAGTACCATGGGATAAAACATCATTCTTCCTTGAGCTCTAAAACTAGGAACATTTCAGCACTCTGCCTTTCTGACCGCAGTGAAGTCCCTTACTAAGTAACAGGAGAGGTTGGGTACCTCCCGCTCTCAAGTCTGAGGCACATGCCTGTAATTCTCTATAGAACTCAAACCGTTAAGTAATTGCTTTTTGAAACTGCGTCCTCTGGAAATCCACTCCTTTAACCTATCTGCAGAATAACCCGGAAAGGCAGGCCCCCTGTGGTGTGTTCCCTTCGGCAGAATTGTTGGCTACATCTGCTCAGGGACATAATGGGGGGCTGTGAGAAACAGAGTGAGGTGTCTGAGTGTGCCTGCATGCCACCTCCAGACTCTGGCGGTCACCAACCCGCTGTTTACAATAGAGCTAAGCCCATACTTAAAGGGTTGAGATTCCAGGCTCCAGCTAGCACCCAGGCAGGTGGCATGTGGGCATCAAGATCCATGAAGAAACCCCAAAGCAATCTTAAAGAATGAAAACATAACCTTCAGAAAGGTCTTCACTGCATGTTTGCTTCTATACTTACTGTTCATGAACTGTTGCTATGAACAAGGCTGGAATTCAGGTAATATAACTGCTCAATGTGACAACAGGCTATTGTTAGCTAATTGATGATTCAACCTAATTCTTTTACCACTTGTCTGTGTTTGCACTATTTGTGAAATCATCACTCACTTAGATGTCAGACCTTTGTTTGGATGGAACCCTTCACTTCTATGTTAGCATTTATTGATAGGATTCTTTTACTAGTATCACTGACCTGTAACAAAGTAGTACATGTCTCAAAAAAAAAATGAAGACACAGAAAAGACAACTAATCTGGATCTTCTTGGAAGAGCTTAATGATGCGCAGCTCAAGAGGGCCTGCCTGGGAAGAGAAGGGTATGGCAAGGCCTTGAGCATCACCACATGTGCACGGGCCATGCTCCCTTCGGTGGCCTCTAGTCTTAGAAGAGCCTGGAGGGACACTTGGTAACCAGAGACCCATTTTGCAAAGAGCATGCGCTTCAGGAACAGATCAAGGCTCAAACCTGATGTTGACTCTATTAATTACACTTCTAGGAATCTAGTCTAGACATAAACAAAGGAGGGTGTTCAAGGATATTCACTGCAGCCCTGGCAGTTGTGACTCCGTTGGTTGGAGCGTCCTCCTGTACACCGAAGGTGGCGGGTTCAATTCCCAGTCAGGGCACATACGGGAAGCAATTGATCGATGTTTCTCACATCAATGTCTCTCTCTCTCTCTCTCTCTCTCTCTCTCTCTCTCTCTCTCTCTCTCTTTCTCTCTCTCTCTCTTTCTCCCTTTGTCCCCTCTCTCCCCCCTCTCTCTTTCTCCCTCTCTCCCTCTCTCCCTCTCTCCCTCCCTACCTCCCTACCTCTCTCCCTCCCTTCCTCCCTCTCTCCCTTTTTTCCTCTTGCTCATCAATAAAAACATATCCCTAGGTGAGGATTAAAAAGAATTTTTTTAAAAAGGATGTTCACTGCAGCATTATTTATAACAAAAACTAGAAACAACCTAAGTTGCCACTGGTAGGGAATGTGGTTGACTAAAACATAGTACATTTATTCGGTTGACTGCTATGTAGACATTGAAAGGAATGGAGCATTTCTGGTTGTGCTGCTATGGAAAAAGCTCTGAGCTATATTATTATGTGAAAAGAATAAAGTGTGGGATAGTGTGCATACTGGACTCCCATCTGTGTATATGCACACACAAAATTGTATCAAGATACACAAGAAACTCAATGGTGTTTATATGTGGAGAACAGGACTAGAGAATCCTTCCTCCAGGTCTCACCATTCCAAGTAGAGGGCTCTGAGCTGTCCGGAGGAACAATGGGGAGGAATCCTCTGGAATCCTCCAAGGAAACGTTCTCTCCCTGGGAGGGGCCCTGGGGAGCAGCTCCTTGGGGTCGGGGCACAACCAAACGGGGCAAGCAGGACAAAGGAAAGAAGCCAGCCTGCGCCTGATCAGTCTTCCGCCAGGTGAGGGAGGCCTAAGGGAGAGCAGAGAGTTGCCCAGCCTGTCTGCGGAGAGAAGACCTTGAAAACTCATCACTACCCACTGCAGGGTGCTCGAGGAATCCAGAAACCAATAGGACACTGGCCAGCTTCTTCCTCAGAGGGCATGAGTGCAGGCTGCCAGCGAGTGCTGGGCACCCATCTGTTCTCAGGTTCCGTGTCCAGAAATCCATCCTCTAAGGCAAGCCAGGTGGGACAGGAGAGGGCGAGTGTGGGAAGGGCGTCCTAAGTACAGGGAAGAGTGTGCAGAAGGGCACAGAGGCACAGGAGGGCCTGGGAGGATGGCAGAGTTTGGAGTGGTTGGGCTTCCCAGCATGTGGGCGCCGGTGCTGGCAGGTCCTAGGGCATGAAGGGGACGGGAGAGGCCAGACTGACCTAAAGAACTTGAATTTCATCTTGAAGATGATATGAAATCTTTTACTTTCAAATGGGGAGGAAGAATTTCTCACAGAGCCTAGTAAATGCTCAGTCATTGCTGGATGAATGAAATTAAGGGGAAATTAACCTGGGTCCTACACTTTTAAGCAACTTATTCGACTGCTGAAGCCTTCTATTTCAGCAGTCTATTAAATTGGGGGGATTCTCACTCAATTTTTAATTATAATAATAAAAGCAGCTACCATGCCTTGAGTGCTTATAGCAAGTACTATCTCACTGGCTCTCAAATGTGGCTGCACACTGGGTTTACCTAGGGAGGTTTTTAAAATGTTGATTGATGGCTTCCACAATCAGGAATTCCGATTCGATGGACCTGGCTTTTTGAACCTCTTCCAGCAATTCTAATATGCAGCCAAGTTTGAGACCCAAGGCCCTACCTCATTTAATTGTCACAACATCCCCTGGCCATAGACTCTGTCATTAGCCCCGCTGTACAAAATTGTTGTGCAAACACCCCTGTTGGAACATTGGGTGAGCTGTGCATTTGTGAAAGAGAGAGATGGGGGGTGGGGGAGGCCTGTTTATGAGTCTAGGTAGAGATTATCAACTGTCAGACTGGCATAAATCTTAGGGTTAAGACTTATGCAGTGTTAACACAGAGGACGGCCCAGGCTGTTGTGTCTACCCGGAGCCAGAGGCACAGGGTCGGGTGATGGCCCTCCATTCCTGGACCAGGAAAAGTGAGCGATAAAGGGGGAGATGGTGGCAGTTCAGCTGAGGTAGGTACCAGAGTGACTGCCGACAAACTCTTCCCATTCTCCCACCAGAAAAAGCCGCTGGCCGCTCTCTTAATAATGCTCTGTCTTCTCCAGAAGAACGAAAACACATTCTGCATGGACAGGCTTCTTTTAGCCACAGTGTCTGGTTTCAAAGGCGGGGGAGGGGGAGGAGGGAAGTAGGAAAGACAAGTTTTTCATGACTTTTCCTCCTCAAATTTGTTGCGCTAATGTGATAAGGAAGATACATATTACTGATGTATTATCAGTCCAGTGGAACCCGGGTGTCTATAGGCGGGGACAGCATTAAACAGTGTGTCCAATCACCATAGTGGATGTGGTCAGTCAGGGGACACCAGGGTGTGGTACCACAGCTGGTACCATGTGACCAGAGGATAAAGAGCCCCTGGGGCACAAGCTGTTTGGAGGGATGACTGTACCCTGGGGAGGAGATACAGCTTCCACGTGAGCCCCTGTGTGGCACCCGAGAATAGGGAGTGAAGAAGTGTGCTGCCTTCACCCAAAGCTGCAATGAGAAACTTAAGTGGGTAGAACACCGTCCCTGAGACTAGAGTTTGGCTCAAATGGCAAAACTGGCACCCTCTCTCAGAGAACACTTCTGGGAAACTCTTAAGGTCAGCGAGGGCTGAGGGGTCTTGGGTATTATGAGCCATTGACAGGGAGCATTCTGAGCCCCTCACGTGACTGTCCAACCTGTCCACTAGCTCCGTCTACTGAAAAGGTTAGAAACAATGACCAAGCCACCAGCTGTGATCATCCCTAGATTAGGCCTTGAAATGCAATATCTCACTAAAATAAATAACTACACAGAGAGAGAAGGAAGGAAGGGCTTCTTCCAGTACTGGCTGAGCCCAGGTCCAGGTCGGAAATGTACCCGATGACCCTGGAACCTGTCTTACTGGATAACAAGGAAACTACCAATTTCTAGGGTCATGTCAAAAGCATTCAAGAACCCACTTGAAGAGACTCTCACTGGCCAGAAATGGAACAATTTGAGTACAAGCGATAATAATCGCAAGGGCTTGAAATCCATCAAATATGTTGAAATTCATGAGTTCATAATTACATATTTTTGGAAGATGACAGGGAACCAATTTTATAAACTTAAACACTAAATAAAGGGGTGTGTGGAATCAAAAATCTATCCTGCTTCCCCTAATTGATCCTTATCACTGAATAACCAATAATAGATGAAGGAAATTTTCTCTTTATAAAAGTACTCCAATTGCCCTAGCCAATTTGGCTCAGTGGATAGAGCATCAGCCTGCAGACCGAAGGGTACCGGGTTCAATTCTGGTCAAGGGCACGTACCTTGGTTGCAGGATCCTCCCCTGGTCAGGGCTTGTGCAGGAGGCAACCAATCGATGTGTTTCTCTCACATTAATATTTCTCTCCGTCTTTCCCTCTTTCTTCCACTCTCTCTAAAAATCTATTGAAAAATATCCTTGGGTGAGGATTAAAAAAATAAATACATTTTTTAAATAAATAAATAAAAGCACTCCAACTATTAAATGAAAAAGGGATGACAGAATTAGAACACCACTATTTTGCAAGCCCCAGTAAATTACTAGGGATAGGCATTAAGTAAGCATCAGTGGCTGCCAACATCACTTACATCATAAAAAGAGAGACGACCAGACATTATGTGTCTCCTGAAGTCTTGCCAAGGATATCGAACCTGAGTCCATGCCAGTTTCTAGGTCCAACTACCAATCTGCAGGAGCGTGGTGAACTATTGAGGACTATGCAGTCAGCAAATCACACTGCAGGTTCCCCCACAGACAAGGTAAAAGAAAAATAGAGAGAGAGGCGGGAAAACCTATAAGATAAACATTGAAAGAGACTTCAAAGACATATCAAAGCCTTGTAGATGTCCAGGACTAAACTTAGTGTTTATAATGCACATTTGGATAAAAAGTAAAAACGTTATAAAAATGGGATATGGATTACTTGTTGGGGGAGAAAGGAAGGGAACTGTGGTTGGAATGGGGGACCTAGATGGGCTTCTGGGATGGTGGTGACCTAGTGGTGGTTACAATAGCTGTTTGCCTGGGAATAATTCATTAAGTCACATTGGTATGGTTTTCTGTATTTGTGTTTTGTTTAAAAAAAAACAAAAACTCTTCAGCCCTAACTTGTTTGGCTCAGTGGATAGAGCGTTGGCCTACGGACTGGAGGGTCCCAGGTTCGATTCCGGTCAAGGGCATGTATCTTGGTTGCGGGCACATCCCCAGTGGGGGGTGTGCAGGAGGCAGCTGATCAATGTTTCTCTCTCACCAATGTTTCTAACTCTCTATAACTTTCCCTTTCTCTCTGTAAAAAATCAATAAAATATATTTTAAAACATAAAATATTTAAAAACATATTTTTAAAATATATATATCAAGCCCTTCCCTAATAGAGATATTCAAAGCATGAGAGCATGAGGGCCTATGGAGAGGGCCAGGTGGCAAGAGTCTGAGGATAGGCTTCAGGAACTCAGAACATCCCCAGCTAACAGCCAGCAAGAAAACAGTCCTTCAACCACAAGGAATTAAATTCTACCAACAACCTCAATATACCTGGAAGGGAACACAGAGCCCCAGATGAGAACGTAGCCTGGTTGACACCTTGGTATCAGTCTTGTGAGACCCTGAGCAGAGAAGCCAGCCTCCCAGGCCTGGATTTTGACCTACAGAGCTGGGAGGTAATAAATAGGTGTGTTCTGAATGCTAAGTTTATGGTATTGTGTTATGCTGCCGTAGAAGAATAATACATAGAACAAGCTCTAAGCTGCAAGAATGATACTAATAAAACAACCTGAATGCAATAGTGTAAGTGGGCCTTTTTTTATTATAATGTTAATCATAAATAGGAAAAAAAAAAGTTAACAGCAGCAAAGCACTTTCGATTTCCAAAGTGCAATAGGGAAAGAAAGTTTTCAAATATGCTAAAAATAATTCTTAAATTCCTATCAGTTGGCAAGAAGCTCTCAGTTGAAAGAGGTCTTCTGTATCTGAAGAAGCATAATGAGCCCACCCCCTCACCTTTCAGGCTCCAAATGCACATGTGGCTGAATAGAGACTATTGTGGGGGGGGAAAGTGAATTGTCTCCTTCCTCCCACTCTCACCCACCCAGAAGCAATTAGTGACAGAGAACAAAGAAAGCCACGTGCCTTCTAGTTCTGAGACTGGAGAAAATGGAGCCAGGTGGGGAAGGAAAGTGTCCTGAGAAACATCTGCATCACAGGAACAATTTGACAAAAGCCAGGCAGTCTATTGCCAGTGGGCAACGTTAACAGACTGATGGGTGAATTTCTAGACCTAATTTCTAAGTGTTCTTCTTCTCTTTGATGTCTAGTTGATGCTTGACCAAGAAAATTGGAAGGCTAGGTAACAAAATAGCATGTTTTGAGTACCTAAGAAGCACTGAGTACTGTACCAGATACTTTTACATTGTAATTCCAGTTAATCCTCATGGCCATCTGTATTAGTCAGGGTTCTGCAGATAGGGGTGTGTGTGTGTGTCAATATATTAATTTATTATAAGGAATTGGCTCACATGGTTAGAGAGGCTCCCAAGTCCAAGATCTGCAGGGTGGACTGTCAGCCTGGAGACCCAGGAGAGCCAATGTTCCAGTTCAACTGCAAGATCCATCTGCTCTGGAACCAGGAAGCACCAATGTTGCAGATGAAGTTCAAAGGCAATCTGCTGGAGAATTCTCTCTTGCTCGAGGGAGAGCCAGTCTTTTGTTTTAGTTGAGCCTTCAACTGATTGTAGGAGTCCCGCCACCCACTTTATGGAGGGCTATCTGCTTCATCCTAAATACACTCCCAGAAATACCCTACATGTTTGACCAAATATCTGGGCACCGGATATTCCCTCATGTTGCATATGAGGAAACAGGCTCACAATTAAGTGACATACTCAGTAAAGTAGCTGGTTGGAGTTCAGGCTGCAATCCAACCTAGTCTCTCTGACTCCAGGAAGTTGGGGTGGGGTTGAGTATCATTGAATCTCACCTGGAGAGAAACCCCAGTCTCCCGCACCTTCCATAATGACTCTCACACTAGCATTCAATCGGCTAGCAAAATCTGAGCCCCTAACTGTGCTGTCAGGAAACGAAGCTCACAAAGTGGAGACGATCAAACAGCTGCAAAACGGCCTGGCAGGTCTTGTTTTCTCTCTGGTGCAGGTGCTGGGGGGGGGGGGGGGGGGCGGAGCCACTGCCCTGACTCACAGGGAACTTGGGTCGCAGTGCCCAGCCCAGGGCCCAGGTCCGTCTGTCCACCTGTGGGGCTGCAAGAGCCTCTCGCTTCTCAGGCGACCACTGAGAAGAGTAAGCACTCAGACGGCGGGTGAGCACTTACATTAAACAACGTTATGAGGGGGACCGCCTGCCGAGGTCTATCAGGCGAGAGAACAGGTATTCCAAAGCCTCTTCTTTCAGCAGGACGGAGGGAGAAACCATTCCCTTAGCACACTAGGGGTACAGGGAAGTCTCAGCGCTCCATCCTGCTTCCCGCACACATTGCCGTACATCAGCCCTTGATCTGTGCCTCTAGTATGGTCGTGGGTCCGAGTTCCACCCTCTCAGAAAACCGACTTGCTATCCACCCCCAGTCCCCACATTTGTCCCCAGGTCTGCCTGCGACCCAGCGCCTGCCTCCTGCCCGGAGGTTGGCTGCGAGGTCACTGGCGACGCCTAGTGGCCAAGGCGGCTGCAGCAGCCGAAGTCTGAGATTTCCCTGGAGGGAGAAGAAAGACAGGGCTCAGGCTCTTGTGGTTTGCATATTAAAAAGAATGTGACTTCACTTGTTACTTGAAGCTGATCAAGGTGCACCTATGTTGAAAAGCACAGAAAGAGCCCTAGCCGGTTTGGCTCAGTGGATAGAGCGTCGGCCTGCGGACTGAAGGGTCCCAGGTTCCATTCCCATCAAGGGCACATGCCTAGGTTGCAGGCTCTGTCCCCAGTGGGGGGCGTGCAGGAGGCAGCCGATCAATGATTCTCCCATTGATGTTTCTATCTCTCTTTCCCTCTCCCTTCCTCTTTGAGGGAGGTGAAATCAATAAAAATATATTTAAAAAAGAAAAGCACAGAAAGACATGGCCTTTCCTTGATTCTGGACCTCAGGAAAGGGCCAATTTCAGGGTCAGACCCCTGTTTAAGCCCCCTCCTGTCCCTCCTCCGTCTATCTGCACTGTCCACTGTCCACCACTGTCCACTCCACTTGGTCGGCACTAGTCACATGTGGCTATTTTTTAATATATATATTTTTATTGATTTCAGCAAGGAAGAGAGAGGGAGAGAAAGAAACATCAATGATGAGAGAGAATCACTGATCGTCTGCCTCCTGCCCGCCCTCCACCGGGGATCGAGCAACCTGGACATGTGCCCTGATCGGGAATCGAACCATGACCTCCTGGTTCATAGGTTGACGCTCAACCCCTGAGCCACGCCAGCCTATGTGGCTATTTAAATCAAACTAATCAAAATAGATGGAAAGCCTCCTTTCTTCGGTGGTACCAGCCACCCTTCAAGTGCTCAGCAGCCACGTGTGGCTGGTGGTGGTCAGGCGGGACAGCACGGAGTACACACGTTCCCATCCTCACAGAAATGATGATGGATAAGCGCTGGTCTGCAGGCTAGGAATTTCCCACTGGTGTCTTTTACACGTTTTCTTTGGAAAGAAGAAGACGGGACACTGGGCGGAAATGTGTTCCTGCTAGATACTTCATTAGCAGGAGCGCACGGACTGACAGAGGAGTTGATTGACACAAATTTGGCTTGAACTGGGTTTTTCCCAGATGCCGGTTACGGTGTCCCTCTCCCAGGAACATGAGCCACGTAGGCGTGGGTGCTTCGCCTTCCAGTTGTCGCTGGAGGTTAAGACGAGGCGTTCTCTCCCGTCCTGCTTTCTCTTCGAGAGAAACAGCTTTTCCTCCACGTGTGTAACAAGGAAACGATGCTTGGTGAAAATGCTTGGGATGCCCTGGCGTGGGATGAAGGAAGGCTCTTTCCGGACATAGACCAACCTGGTTCCAAGGCAAAAAAGAAGTCCTGACCCAGGGCCCGCTGGACTGGCCACCAAGATCCAACCATCCAGGGCCTCTTGGTACTTCGTTCATTCACTCATTCCACCAACACTTACTGAGCATTTATTATGTGCCAGGATACAGCCATAGCTCAACACGGACCTTCCGCGATAGGGCCCACGGGGAAGGGGTGACCCACAATGTAAATAATGGTGCCACGTAGGTATAATGGATCCAGGTCAGCCACATACGATAATCGCAGTTGCCTCGTTTTGAATTCCTATCCCCATCCCTGTTCTTTCTTTAATCCTCACCCAAGGATATGTTTTTCTTTATTTTAGAGAAAGGAGGAGGGAGAGGGAGAGCAGGAAAGATCAATGTGAGAGAGAAACATTGCCCATCACCTCTGGTATGCATCCTGACCAGGTATTGAACCCACAACCCTCCGTACCTGGGACGATGCTCCAACCAATGGAGACACACGGGCCAGGGCTCCCCATCCCTGTCCTGTCCCAAGCACTGAGCTCTCTGCTCACCAGAGACCAGCGAGCTCCACAGCAGCCATGCTGGGTCTCAGGTACTGTTGCTGTCAACTCCCACAGGTGCAAACCCCCTCAGGACGTGGAGCAAGGTGCTCAGGGCCAGCACTGGCACAGGGAGGAGCCAGCATCCCAGCCCTGGGCTGGCTGGCGGCACCTGGTAGGAAAAAGTGCGTGTTGTCCGGAGACCTGAGTTCCAGGCTCAATTCTGTTACCAGGCCGCTGAGTGGCCTTCGGAATATTCACGAAACCTTTCTGGGCTCCTTTTCCCTCTGCGAAATGAAGGTGTACTGCCGAGGGACGGTTAAGAGCCCTCCCAGTTCAACTATTCGGTGGCGCTAGATGCTAGGAAGGACCTGTAGCCCTACGGGTAGAGGAAATGAACAAGCCACAGACTCTTCCCGTGGAAAAGACAGATACCGTGCGACGTGCCCCATGCGGGAAAACAGAACTTGCTACACAGAGGAAGGGCACATAAATCAGCCTTGGAAAGGCAGCAGGGGAGTAATCAGGGAGAACTTCCTGGAGGAGGTGATAGGTGAACAGAGTGTTGAAAATCTAGAGAGGAAGAAAGACACGCCGGGCAACAGGAATAGAAGTGCCGGAGCCTAGAGGGAGGCTGTTCCGTGTGGCGATGAGCAGTTTGAAAGGAGAGAAGTGTTCCCACGACTCAGAGGGTGTTGTTGGACAGTCACTAAACTGTGCTGCTGAGCGATGGCCAAAGTCACTTCTGAGTATGCACGTCAGCAAGGTCACCTGTCACCAGCTTGAGATGTCACCCTCTGAGGAGCGCCATGAACGTTCACCCTGCGCCCTCACACACGGCCCTCGGTGGCTCACAAAGCCGCGTCACCGGCCCAGACTCACAAAGCGGCTCCCTGGCCCGGCCAGGGCTGCGAGTTGAAGGCAGAGCTCCAGCCTCTGTTCCACAGCCAGCAGCCCGTCCAGTGGTTGGCTGGCTGATAACCCTGGGGGAAAGGAGAAGAAGAGAGTTTCCATTGAGGGGGGCTTTGAAAGGAATTGGGGTGCCGTCCTGGCATCCGGGCGGAGGGAGTGGAAGTCAGGGGTCAGAAACTGCTCCGTGAGCATTTCTTCCCCATCGCGCTTCCGGATTAGTAGTTTTCAGACCACATCACTGGGGTTATGAGAATTCCCTGCAAGGCTCGCTCACACTTGACCTGTCGCTGAGATTCTGTGCCCGCGCCTGGCCCCAAGGCCTTGCCCCTCCAGTGGCTGGCATGCTTCCCTCCTCAAAGGGAAGCAGCGTGTGTGGGTCTGTGCCCTCCCCGGGACACGCTGAGAAGCCCGCATGGATGGTCAGACGGGCACCCACCTCGGGTTGTGAGGACTCAGTCAACTAAGGCTTGAAAAGGATTTGGAAGGGCGGCTGGGCACACATGTGGGTATTTGCAATTTTTAAGGAGAAGATGAACAAACATGACCACTGAGAGCTTTCCAGCATTTGCATGTGAAATAACAGCAGCAATAGCAGTACATACTATGTTCACAGGGCTCGCTTCCTTCCCACTTCCGTTTTTTTAAAGAAACACTGAAGTCCCACCGTTGACCTTTGGAGAAGAGACAGTGTGTCTTGGTCACTGACCCCGAGTGGATGACCTCATCCGTCCTCACATGACACGGTGAGCTCCGAGGTCACAGGGCACCGTGACCGCAGGGCACAGTGACCACAACGGGCTCGAGACACCTGCCCTCAGCATTCCTACTTCACAGCACAGTCTGTGCCGCACAGTTTTCAAATAATGGACTTGGGTCTTGGTCCCCATTGCGTGATCTGTGGTGTAATCCCTTCCCCAGAGCCTCAGGTGGCTGGAGGGATCTGCAGCTCCAGCAAAATAAAATCTCACACGCCCGGCCACCACGGCTCAGGGGTTGAGCATTGACCTCTGAACCAGGAGGTCACGGTTGAATTCCCAGTCAGGGCACTTGCTGGGTTGGGGGCTTGATCCTCGGGGCGTGCAGGAGGCAGCTGATTGGTGATCCTCTCTCATCATTGATGTTTCTATCTCTCTCTCCCGCTCCCTTCCTCTCTGAAATCAATAAAAATATATATATTTTAAAAAACTGCAAACGGGGGCAGATAGCTGAGGCCACTGGTTGGGAATTCCTGAGCTTCCTGCACTGGAAGCAGCAGCCCTTGGAGCTGGAGGCCTGGAGGCCTCAGGGACCCAGGCCAGGCCCTCCCTCTGCCCCGGACACAACCTGGGGGAGGAGTCGGTTCTGTGCCTTTCAAACTGTGCTCCTGAGAAACCTCAGAACTCATCCCTGGCCATCTGGGGATGGAGCCTACAGGACCGGATGGGTCAGAAGTTCTGCTTGTATCTGTTTTGTATGTGGTTCCTATGAGAAAAACAATTTCTGCTGCTAAATAGTCCAAGGCTAGTCCAGCCTCTCTCCATTAAAGAAAATGAAGCCTGAGAGAGAAGAGATGAAAGTATTGCAGGCGGCAGGATTGGGGTCAGACTGGACTTGGGTTCAGCAACCTCGGTGCTTGAGTTCTGGGCGGGAAAGATTTCAGAGCCAAGAAGCAAACTCTAAGAGAACATTTATTTAGAAAATCACAGAGGTGGGAGAAGTCATTCATAGAAGAGGTGGGCTGAGGGAGTGAGTTATGGAGGCAAAGGAAGGGCCCCAGGAGCTTGGGAGTGAGGAAGGTAATGGTAACATGCCTGGGGTGGGGGGAGGTGGGGAGGAAGGGAAAGGCGGGGCCTGCTCCCGGGAGGGAGCCTGCACTGGGTTCTTCTCCTGAGGGTTTTAAGGGTGGAGGCTTGAGGGGAGGTCCCAGGGGAAGATCTCAATAGAAGATTCGGCAGTTTTCCAGATGTTGTGTCTCCACTGATCGGCCTGCACCAGGGCAGGGGTCATTATCCAATGCAGCTGGTCCTGAGGTCAGCCATGGGGTTGCTGGTCTGGTTTTGCTGTTTTTCTGGGCCTGGAGCTGAAATACAACCGAGGCCTAGATGTTATCTCTAGGGAGGAAAGGTCAGGGGTTCCAAACCGCATATGCTGGGGGAGGAAAAGTCACCTGGGGCGAGGTCCCACCCTGCCATTGTTTCTAGGCGCCGGGCTTTCCGCCCTGGTGACCTTCTGTGCCTGGCCCATCGTCCTTGCTCTGCTCATGTCTGACTAACTGCCCAGCACAGTGTGACCCAGGTCTCCTGGCCCCAGTGCTCTCTCCACCATCCTGGCCCCCCTTCACCCTCTACATCCAGGCTGTGAGGTTTGCTTGTCTGCTGTGACCCCAGCACTGAATACTCAAGTCACTTACCAGCGTGCTGAGCCCCTCCAGGCTCCCGGGCACTAGCGAGGGGTGTGATCGGGTGGTATGTCCACCTGCATGAGCCAGAAAAGCCAAGGAACCGTTGATCAAACAAGATAACAGGTTTTCTCTATCACACAGGCGGCCCAGGGTTGGTATGGCAGCTCCACAGGACTTTCAGGAACCCAGGCTCCTTCCAGTCCATCCCCCTGCCACCCCCAAGGTGTGATGCTTGCTTGTCCTCGTGTGCCCAGAGGGCAACCAGAGCTCCAGACCCACATCCACACCCCAAGGAGCAGCACAGAGGAAGGGAACAAATAAGAGGAGGAGAGGGAGGCATCAGCTGTTTCTAAAGGACGCATGTTAGTCAGGGTTCTCTAGAGAGACAGAACCATAGGAGATAGGTAGGTAGGTGGGTGGGTAGGTAGGTAGGTAGGTGGGTAGGTGGGTGGGTAGGTAGGTGGGTAGGTGGGTGGGTAGGTAGGTGGGTAGGTGGGTGGGTAGGTAGGTAGGTAGGTGGGTAGGTGGGTAGGTAGAGTGATTTATTATGAGGGGCTGGTTCGTGTGAACAAACTGGAAGCCGCTGTGTAGTTCCAGTCTAAGCCCAAATGGAAGGTCTGGGAACCAGGAGCCCAATGTCCAAGCACAAGGAAGATGGTGTCTGAGCTCACGCAGAGAGAGCTACCTGCCCTTCCTCCACGGTTCTGTTCTATCCAGGCCCCCGGGATTGGCTGATGCCCACCCACCCTGAGCAGGATGGTCTTCTTGACTCTGTCCACGGACTCAAGCTCACTTATTCCGGTGGCACCTCACAGGCACAGCCAGAAGGAACCTGTTACCAGCTCCCTGCTCATCCCTGAGCCCAGGCAAGGTGACACAGAAAATTAACCATCACAGGAAGCTTCCTGGAAGCTCTATCTCTTCAAACAGAACCGACGGGGGGAAAGGATGGAAAGAGTAGGCTTGTATTTCAGGCAGCCGTCTTCACAGCTAGAAGCCAGAGCTTCTCCTTAACGAAGGAAGAAGGGCCTGCTCTTGGGGTGGGCAAGTGGCAGTCTCTCCGCCACTCAGGAAACATTTCATTTACCTCCAGGAGATCCCAGACTCAGGATCCCCGGGGAATCATCTGGCTGACACTCATGAGTGACACTCTGTCCACAAGACAACACTGTCGTCCCGGACTGTTGGGTGGTAGGTTATCTTGATCATTAGCTGCCACTTACTGAGCACCTACTACATACCAACTGCTGCTCCATATCTAACTCATTTGTATTAACAGGGTAGTTTTAATCCGATAACCCCAGCGTGGTGTTCACCTATAAGAAAACCTTGACGTCCTTTGCCATTTTAAAAATAAGATTAAATCCTTTGTAAAAAGAGACCTAAACTTAAGACTTGAAAGTATTGGATTCTCCACCTAATATCAAAGTCAAAATACATTTCTGAGCCTCAGTTTTATCATCCAAAACAAATCATAATAATCATCACCTCACAAAATAGTCATGAGGAGTCAACAGGACAATTTATGTGAACGGTAACTTATGGGATGGGCACGCAAGTAAGGTTTGCTTTAAGAAAATAACAATAATCTGAGGAAGAATACTAATTCTTTCACCAGCTAAAACTGGATATTATTAAACACTAGAGGCCCGGTGTACAAATTCGTGCATGGGTGGGTCCAGCATGCCCCAATCGGAGATGACCGGCTGACCCGCTAGACACGGGAGGTTGGCCAGCTGGCCCTGCCCCTGGTCAAACTCCCAGTCGAGGGGAAAATTTGCATATTAGCCTTTTATTATATAAGATGGCTCATGGTCCATCAGTTAAAGGCTGGAATTCTCAAACCCCAGCCCCGCCTGGCCAAGCCGCGCTCTCTCCCGCCTGCTTGCCTCCCAGCACTGTTCATTCCTCTCTGTGCAAAGATCTCAGCAGAGCTAGAGGTCTCCTTCTCCACACTCATCACAGAGCCCTCAGCAGCTAGCACACACCGAATACAAAGCAGGCATTTGCTAAGTGTTGGTTCGAACTGTATTCCATCTTAAAGACTTGGGTTGTACTGGCATTTGACTTGTGTAAATGAAACTATTAATCCCAAAAGTTAAATTTAACTCCAGTGGATTAAGAAAAAACTCCTCTGGATCACATTTATGTTAGGTTGGTTTTATATGCAGGAAAATATTTGTTTTATGATATTTTTCAGATTTTTTTTTAAAAAGCCTATAGGGGATGAAGAATGAGGTTGTGTGGAAAGAGGAGAGGAATATAAAGGCATAGAGATGCTCTTTAAAAATCCAAGCAAAAAAAGAAAAAAAATCTAAGGAAATATATTTGGACCCAGAAAGAGGTTGCATAATTTGTGGGAGTTTTAAAACAATAATATTGAGTTCTGGGATGAGTAGCAATGGAGGTGGGCTTCTCGTGTGCCAATACTCAAAAAGGCCACAAGATGGCAATATTATTCCAGGAATCTCGCCGGTCTCGCCCACCCAGTGGCTCCTGCTTTCTTATCTCTGGGGTGGGGGATGTCAGGCCCGCCAGGGGTTTAAGGCCGGAGAAATCATCTGGTCTGGTCTGACCCTGCCAAGGCATTAGGGGTGAGTTAATTAAGTGTCTGACCAATTATAGCAGCTAATTTTTAAGTTGATAATTTTGTATGGCCCTCGAATTATGTTATAAATATCCAAATGGCCCTTGGTAGAAAAATGTTCCCCACCCTGCCTAGCGGATGTCATTATGGCATGTGTACTTTCTGTCAGTCATGCTCCTGGCCTTACCTTCAGCCACTGTCCCTTCACCAGTACTAATACAAAAATAAACTCTACTGACTGACTTTATGGTTATTCGTTCCATTTTAAAAACAGGTTTATGATCTCTCAATTATAAAAGCAGCTTAAATCGAAAGTCTTATTTTAATGAGAAAACAAAAATGAACAAACAAAAAGCCACACATGAGGTTGATATTTCCCAGATAAGCTGGGTGTCGCCAGGCCTGGAAGTGGTCAGAGATGCAAGTGCCCACTTGAGACAAGATAACTCCTTAAGCTGGTGAGGCCGAGCCCGGCTCCAGAGAGAGCGGAGAATGAAAACCCAAATGCCACTCTTCAAACAAATGTTTATTATGGAAAATTTCAGCCATGCAAAAGTACACAGATGCTATGCCAGGCCCAGATACCATCTGAAGGTGGGTCTGGAACTATAAACCATGACAGGCTGTGTGGAAAATGGAAGTTCCCAGTTTGTTGAGGACACTTAGGATGTAAGTTCAGGGCCCGTGTTTGTCTCCCCGCCCCCGCGCACCCCCCCCCCCCCATTGGCTCTTCATAATATAAAGTCTTACAAGAGAGGGAGTGTGGGGAGCGCTGGTCTCAGGGTGGTCAGAAAGCTGAGCTGTGCAGACCATTTCAGCAGGAGGATTGGAATCCTGGCTCAGTGTCCTGTGGTGCAGGAGGTTTGTTTGTTTGTAAACGTGGATTGCTTCTAGGGACATCTGACATGCATGGGCATTTTCCTAGGGAGAAGATGCCCTTTCCACAGGGCTGTCTGAGGCTCCTGGCCCCCTTGCCCGCCAGGAAAACAGATTCGCTGTAATGTACTGGTCGCGCTAATCCAGTCGTTCCTCTCCAGTGGTCATATCACCCGTTAAAACACGATGGCCGTTGAATGATTTCATTGAAAACACAAAAATTTTAAGAAAAATAGGTTAAGGAATTTTCCTGCTACAGTCATTTACTATTTTGAAATGTCATATGATCTTCCTCCCAGTGATTGGATGGAATCCAGCACAGATGAGTTATTTCCTGTATGTGAGATTTTATATCCACCTGACATAATTATAGAACTTTTAATCAAAGTAATCTGCTTTTAGGTAGTTTATATTGTAAATGTCTAGATGTATTGATTTCATAGCTCGGAGCAGAAGCTAACAATTACACTAATATTTTAAGTATGTTTCATAACAATGATAATCCAAATTAACAAATGAATTTGGGCCTGGCAATTGTGACTCTGTGGTTGAGCGTTGACCTATGAACCAGGCCATCACAGTGCAATCCTGGTCAGGGCACATGCCCGGGTTGCAGGCTCAATCCCCAATAGGAGGCAGGCAGGAGGCAGCCAATCAATGATTCTCTCTCATTGATATTTCTATCTTTCTCTCTCCCTTCCTCTCAGAAATCAATAAAAATAAATATTTTTTTTAATGAATGAATTTGGGCAAATGTGCTTTGCTATAAATCCATTTAATGCATTTTTTACACAGGCGTTTCCAAGTCATTGTGGAAATAACTACAAACATACATATTTACTCACAGAAAATGCCATCACAGCTTTATTATGAAACAGCTGTCAGAGTTCACAGAAGGAGCATAAAGTGCAGGAGCTCCATTACAAAAGGCCTTGCATTTCTCCCAAAGCATGCCACCACAGCCAGTGGGCACACACCTCACACGGCACACCCTGCATAAAATATAAACTATAGAAGGAATATATCTGAAAATACTGTATCTGTTCTAATTACAAACCGTGGTTATAAAATACTCTTAAATCTGGCTTAACATATAAAGATACAATTCAAACAATTAGTCCCTTATAGTAGGGGCCATTCAAGAAATAGAAAGTCCATAGGAGAATGATGTTATAAAATCCATGGGGAATCCCAACCTGGCCCGAGACTTCTCTTTGGCCAGCTAGGATGGCAGCACCCAGGCAAAGAGCTGGCTATGAAAGGTTCCAAGTCCATTTGGAGAAAAGGAGCTCTGGTCAGGGCTCGGGCTAGGCCAGCTTCAGCCCTCACCTGTCCCTCACAGCGGTCCCGTGTCAGCCCGAGGGAGGGAGAGCCAGGGCGGGCTCCAATCCAGTCCGGGGGCCGCCAAGACGGCACTGGCTCATATAAGCATGATGGACTGGTGAGATGCTTTACACACCTGAGAAACCCAATAAACAGAACAGGTGATGGTGTCTTACAAAGCCTGTGTTTGATGGCCCTCAAGCTTAGGCACTCTTCAGAGGGCCAGGCACAGAGTTCCCCAAAAATGTAGCATGTGACCAAAGAGATTCAGATATCTGCTCCCACGCACCTTAAATATGTTCACTGAAGTGTTTGTTTTATAATAATATACTCACCAAGGGGATAAATATTTCTTTTCCTAAAAATCAATAATCAATCAAACAGTATTCAATAAGAATCATTGACTTAATAACATGGTAACACTTTTTAATATGCAAAATCCATTCCTTCTGGATACCGATTTGGGGCAAATTCTACCCAGAACAGAAATCTGATAGCCATGCTGAGCAACTGCCATGACCTAACTCCCAAGTGTGAAATCTCCACTTCCCTCCTTGGCAGGGGGGTGGAGAGAAAGATTCTTGATTGCACATTCATTAATGAAATAAGCCCTTCACTTACTTTAATCTGGCAAACATCAAAACCTTAGAGCCACATTTTAAAACTATTTCCTATTACTTGTCCAAGAGCAGAAGCATATCTAGAAGCAGAATCCAGTCCATGATTCCACGCCCGGCTCCATCAGCAGGGAAGACTCAGTAGTCAGGCTCAGAATCCAGTGATCGCACCAACGCAAGTGCACATCAAAGCCTGCTCTTCGTGCAAAATACCCAACTCACACTTACATTCCATTCAAACTACAGGACAAACCATCAGCTCTAAAAGACATCTACATACAACTGTAGTAGGGGAAAAAAAAAAAGACTAGAAGGAAATATACCAAAATATTAATGGTTGTCCTTGAGCTATAGAAATAGATTACTTCAACTATTTTGTAGTATCCCAATTTTCTTTAAAGAGCAAGTAGTGCTATCAAGGCATTATAAATATGTATGTAACTATAAATATGAATGATACCATCAACCTAACTTAAATACTCTCTTGATTTTCCATTCCACGCTGGCAAGCTATAGTGATTGTTCAAACGAGTTATGTTTTGCCCTCCTCACCCCACTCCCCACTTCTTTCTCAGCCCTCATTGCATTAAAACCAGTCCCTAGCAGGGCATTGTTTTCATACCAGAAGCATTCCTCCTGACATCTGAACTTAGTCCTTTCTTGTGCTAGAGGCACTTACTTTCTTACTTCCAGCTTATCCCTATTTCCAAAGGACACCCGGAAACTTCCAGAAGGTCGAAGCCTTGGGAGCTGAAGGTAGTGTTCCCCAGGGAACCAGCCCTGCATCTGATGAGGGTAAATGGCCCATCCTTGACAATGCTCCCCTCACTAAGGAACCCTCCAGACACCCACGCACAAACACGTCCTACCCTCCTCTCTCTGCTTCTCCTGATGCACGCTTCCACGCTAAGACAGGTGGGCTTAGAACACGCCAACCCCCTCACTTGGGGGCATTTTTATTGTGCAGAATGGGCGAAACCAGGATCCACCTGCTAAGCCAACCTGCAGAGAGGACAGTCTGACATTCCCCTTTTAGAAATTCTAGACTTGAAACCCAAAGGACTTAGCAGTTTTCCAATTCTGTTTCATGAACCACCTAGGCTGCATAGAGGTGGGTTAGAGGTTCCTGAAATATTTAATTCAAATACAGTTTTTAGAGTATATTTTTACACTACAATATAGCAATATGTACACTCATTCAATACCAAATTTTCCTACCTTGAAAACCACCAAATTGTTAATTTGCCTTTTCACTGCCTGATAGATTAAAGAACTGCTATAAGTTTAACCTTAAAGTAAATTTAAACTAATAAAACCCATTTCACACATTGGGGTTCCATAAAGATTTCTTACTGCAAACAGGGTTCTGCTGCTAAAATAATTTGAAAACCACAGAAGATAGTCATTCATTTTTAAACTCTAAATTTCGTTCTTTCATGGGGTTTTGCCTTAGATCCTGTGCAAATTCCAGCCAGGCCCCACACTGCTGCTGCCCCACTCGGAGGTGCTTGGGACAGTGGCGAGATTCCTGGCCACACAAGGACAGCCTGCCCTGCCCTCTCACAGGGAAAGGTTGCAAAGCAGGAAGCTCCTGAGTGAGCATGAGTATCCCTGAGGTCGCGAATCCCTCCCCCACACCTTCAGCGGGGTGTGCAGTCTCCCGTCCACCCCAGTGAAGAGGAGACTTAGTTGTAGCCAGTGTCACTTTAGGGGAGAAAAACTCGGAGGCAACAGCTTCGCCCAAGCAGCCGATGCGTGGTTACTGCCAGCACTGGAGGCTACGGACCCAACGCTCAGAGAATCTACAGGAAGCCCCTCACAGTGAGAGCGTGGAGATCATCGCCACAGCAAAAGTCAGAGAAAGGATGGGGGATGTTCTTGAGGTAACGTCCAGGCAGCATACAGGAAGCATCCAAAGAGAACACATTTCCAAAACTTCGTGGTTGCTCCCAGTTCTGAGCCCGGACCCCCACCCTCACGGTTGTCACAGCCCTTTGGTGATGTTAGAGGTCAGGCAGTGAAGAGGGGTCTGGGGAGGGACCCAGTGACTCCTCTGTGTGTCTGAGGCTACTGGGCTGGGGTGGGGGACAACAGTGTCAATATTTAAACACTTTGTCATCTTCAAGAATGGCTTCAAATGGAGAGTTGTTTTGGCATAGAGGGGTTTTCTCCTTAGCTTTACCCTCACCTGTCAGGTCTCCATCTCTCAGCAGAGGTAGAAGTGAAAGGATCCACAAATGCATGTGAAACCCGGGTGTTTGGGCGCTGCAAGCAGAAAGCTAGCTTCCCTAGCCACAGCCGTGTGTGTGTGTGTGTGTGTGTGTGTGTGTGTGTGTGTGTGTGTGTGTGGTTTTCCCATATGGAAACCTGGCGTCCTCCATCAGACGGGTGGAGGGGGGTGGAGGGCGTTGTCTGTGGCAGGATCTGACTGTCAGCAGGAATGGCCGGGTCTGGAGCCCGCAGACCCGCAGGAAGGAGGCACTGAGTCCCCCAATGGCTCAGGGACGCAGCGTCCTCAGCCCCCTACTTCCCATCTCTGGGAGCAGTGGAGTCCTGGGGTCCACACACACCAGGACGAGCCCAAGGGAACAGCATTTTTTAAGAAAATAGACCCCACCCCCAACTCTGAGACCCCCCAGGGGTCTTTGCTGGCAAAAGCCTGAGGCAGAGAAGCCCGCCCTCCATCACGTGGTCTTGACTGAGGATTTCTTGTGGGCGCACAGGAGGGACACGTAGGGGACGCCGATGAAGGCCCACTTCTCGCTGGGCCAGAACCTGATGACCGGGCCTTGCTCAGGGATCTCGGACGCGGCATCAAAGTAGGCAAAGCACACACAGCCCAGGTAGGCGGCCAGGCAGATGAGGATGTGCCTGGAAGGGAGACAGGACGGGAGGTGAGACCTGCCCTGGCAGAGGCTGCGCTGCCTGCTGCGGGGTACCTCCCCTCCACCACCACCCCCACCCCCTTCTGGCCTGACCCACCCTTCCTGGCGCAATGACCTTCGGGGCCTCTTCTAATTAGCAAGGGGAGAAGGAGGCCAGCAATCCCCGGTGAGCAGGAGAATGATAAATCTGGAGCAAACGGCCTGTTTTAGAATGTTCTGATATTCCAGCTTGGTAACAGGAACCACCATGCAAATGTCTTTGGGGTCCCACCCAGAACACTGAGCCCCAGGGTTTACAACGGGGCTAAGAGGGTGGACCTATACAGCACACTGTGAAGACTGATCAGACACACAAAGTAAATGAAGATAACAGACAGGCCTTGGTAAGGAAAGCTGTCCATGACCTAGTATGTGGTGTGAGGAAGAAAAAAGGACCAGTTTGCATCATGTATAGAATGATGCTACTTTTGTTTTTTAAAAGCATAATGGAGACATACATATATTCAAGAAGGATATCCCTCAAGCCATTAACAACTGTTCTCTCTTTGGTAGATGGAATTATGAGAGCTTCTCTCTTTCTATATTCCTCTATATTGTTTAAACTTGCTATTAAAAAGCAAGCCATTTTATAACTGGGACAAAAAGATGGTCCATTTTGACAAACAAAGCAGAAAGTACACCAAATTTAGAAACAAATTAAAATTTAAACCAAAGTTATTACAGTATAATCTTCGAATTTTACTTACATTGTTAGTGTGCCCAGGGAACTTGCTTGGGTCAACAAAAATGTACTATATCTTGAATGAGGTCATATTTACACAGGTGTATGTACTTATCAAAACTCATCAAAGCATACACTTACATCTGTGCATTTTATTTTGGTTTTTAGGGGAGAGCAGGAAGGCAGTCCCCCACTACCACGTATCATGCAGCCGATTTCCCACATTTGGGGAAATCACAGGGGTCAGCACACCGAGCACCATGGATAAGCCTCGCCCTGGGAAAACCACCTCTGTGATCACAGTATCTCCCTGCCAGGTAAGTATTAATCTGCGTGTTCTATTATCCGTCGATTATAACTCAACAAATATGTAAAGTGTTTATAAACTCACTAGTGTGAGTCAAGGTTGAACCTAAGAAATATCAGGCAATGGATCCTAAGGCTGGAATCCCAATTTGAGCTGTTCTATTTTATTTCGCCTTTTGCAAAGAGTTCTGAAGTCCCCAAGCCTTTTTTTTTTAAATTGGTTTTTCAATTAGAGTTAACACACAATAATGGGAGTCCCCAAGCCTTAACCTGGGAGCAGATTGGGTCTCAAGGTGGATATATACAAGGTCACATGTTCAAGGAAATGTAAGCGAATTCTTCCCAACCATGTGGTTTTTAGGCATCTCCTGACAGAAGTCAAGCTTCAATGGCATTCCCTCCTGGAGGCTCTCAATTTGCAAGGGACATCCTACATGTTTCCCTTGGTCCCCGTTGTTGCTCGCATTACAAGTCCTGGAGGACAGCGAGGGGAAGATGACTGGGTCTGGAGCGGAAGTGGTTCCTAGGAAGCCACTCAGCGTCCTCCTCAGCTTCTGAGAGAAGGATGCTGCACACTTCGCAACCTGCTTCAATGTTTACCCAACAGTGTCTCCGGAGCATCCCAGGTACAGGTGCTCCAAGTCCCTCTTATCGAACACCTCGGCTGGTTTTATATAACCAGCTGGTGTCGTGAACAATTCGCTTCACTTCTCTGGGCCTCTGTCTCCACCTGTAAAATGAATGGGTGAGACTGTCCCTAGATGACCTGTGAGGCCCAAGCATTCACCTGGTCATTCAAACCCGAAAGGGAACTTGGGTTGACCAAAATGTACGACACCTTGAAAAAGGTCATATTTACCTCATTGTGGTTCCCGGTTGGACGTCCCTGGACTGGTCCCCATGTTTGTCCCAAGCCTTCCCCACCTCCCCCACCCGAGCGATCTAGCCAGAGCTCAAGTGACAGCTTCGGCTTTCAGGCTCCATTATGCTTTAATAATGGAGCTAGAGGTCAGAGACCCAGACTTGAAGCATAAACAATTAGGTCTTTTTGTTCTGGCGGAGCCAGCTTCCTGGAGCCCATTCTGCTTTGGACAGTAGTTTCTGTTGCTTCTGAAAAGTCTGACAGTGTCTGAGGGGAGGGAGCACTTGGGCTCCCCTGTTCCCTGGGCACACCTGGGCACCTGGAAGGAGAACGGAGCCTCCCGGTCCTGCAGCCCCCCCACTGGCAGGGCTTACCACACGCAGTGCAGGTAGGGGAAGTGGAAGGACGGTCCTGCAGCCCCCCCACTGGCAGGGCTTACCACACGCAGTGCAGGTAGGGGAAGTGGAAGGACGACAGCAGCTCACAGAAGGCTCGGTCACTGATCCAGCAGAAGAGGGCCAGGGTCCACCAGAGGCCGGAGAAGAGGCCCAGCTTAAATACACGCACGTTGTCACACCTGCACGGGACCCAGATGCCATCAGTCCTGGTTTCCGCCCACCTCCCTGGCCGCTGGTCTGCTTCCTCACATCTCCCCAGCCCCTCGGCACTGGAATTCCTACCCCACATACCGTCACTCCGCCAGCCGTGGTTAGGATCCGTATGTGCACAGATGGGTCCCAGAGCCACACCTCTCACCCAGGCCCCTCCCTGACTCCAGACTCCAAACCCAGCTGCCTTCTAGACATGTCCACCGATGTCTCAGATAGAGCCACATTTAACGTGTCCAAAATGAACTCCTAACCTTTCCCCCAACCGAAACCTGTTCTTCTCCAGGAAAATGTCATTCTATTTCAGAAGCTCAAGTCAACTATAGAGACAATTTATTTTGCACTCTTCAAGGCAAAATAAACAGGCTTCTAGCCTTGCCATTTTTAAAGGTAAAGTGAAAACTGACAGAAGCAAATATCAACAAATATATAGGCAATTGGTCTGGTACTAGACGTATACACTCAATTTAATTGACGCCAGAAAGTTTGGCTTACGGAACAGCCCAGCACAGAGAGCAGGAGACGCAGTGTGTGTGCTGAGTGGCAAGAAAGAGGTGGAATGTCACATGGCGAGTCCCCTGGGGCGGGCGGGGCTGGCACCTGGGATGCTGGGAGGGAAGCACTGCAAAGTCGGGGTCCAGGGCAGCCCGCACTGTCCCTTCCCCAGTTGGCGAAGGGCAGACCCTGCCAGATGCCGCACACCGGGCTTATCTGCACTTGGGGCTTATCCAAACCTGACCTCCACTGGGTATAGCCCCACTTTGCAGGGCTTGAATCAAAGTGCCAATGTGAGGTTAAGTGCAAAAGCAGGACCCAAGTTTAGAATAGAAAAATCTGAGCAGAAGTCTACTGTTGCTTCTCTTCTTGACCCTCTGTTGCATTCTCAAAGTTTTCCTTAACAATCAACTCACTCCTACGATCAGAAAAAGAGTCTATTTTACAATATTTTAGATGTAGCTGAGTCACTCGGTAATGTGACACCACCACCCAAATTTCAGCAAATGTCAGATCATGACCCCAAGTCATAATAAATGTTATTTCCTCCTGGTCTGAGAGAAGGCTCAGAAAGGACAATGAAAATATGCAAAGACTAAAAACAAGCTCTAGGATTGAGGCTAATGAGAAAGAGAAAAAGTGACTATTACTAATCCATTTCGGATGTCTTTATCAGCTATTTAACTGTGTGTGTTTTTCAAAGAGTTTCAAGATCTGTTAGTGGCGCTAGCTGATTTGGCTCAGTGGATAGAGCATCGACCTGTGGACAGAGGGGTCCCAGGTTCGATTCTGGTCAAGGGCACATGCTCGGGTTGCGGGCTCGATCCCCCGTGGGGGGCGTGCAGGAGGCAGCCAATCAATGATTCTCTCTCATCATTGATGTTTCTATCTCTCTCTCTCCCTCTCCTTTCCTCTCTGAAATCAATAAAAATATTATTAAAAAAAAAAAAAAAAAAAGATCTGTTAGTGTTCTGAAATAGGTATCTTAATTCCCTGGTCCTTGAAGGCTGCTCAAAGAAGCCAATGAGACAAGGCGGACAGCGTCCCTCCATGGCCAGCTGGCAGGCTTACCTACCTCTTCAGCCACCTACGACCCTGCCTGGCATTGCTGACAATCAACGCAACCCCCAGAGGCGGAGCAAAGGATAAAAATGTACATGTCTCCTCCCAAAACAAAGACTGAGAGAGCCGACTGACACATTCCACAGAGCGACGTTCACCAGGGGGGACAGAGAGAAGACTTCCGCCCAGACACCCCTGTCCACAGCAGTGAGAGTCATGCGTTTATTTCTAAAAGTGGGTGCACAAAGCAGCAGCGTTTTCCACGAGCACGGGGGCTGGAAGAAGACAGTCGTGTACACAAAGAGCTCAGCTAAAATGTTTCCCCCTATCAACCTGAACACCGAGCATACAGCTTCCCAAAGGAAAATGCTTACCCAAGTTCAAAGGCTTTCCTGGTAGCTTGTAAATAAGAAACCAGCTCTCAGAGAAAGTAGCCGTCGACAGTATTACACCAGGAGTCAATGTTACCTTGTACACAGAAATTCATTTCTTTTTCCCTCTGTGTGTGACTGCAACTGCCTCTTTAGGACTCTTCCCCTTATTCTTGTCATATGAACAAACCTATTCTCCTCTCTATAGAGTTCACGCACTCTAGGCCCCTCGGTCTAGGGGCACACTAGGTCCTGGAGATGTTTCCGCTAAGCTAGCTATGGACCCCTAGGATCTACTGCACCCACAAAACAGCTGCTCCCTCTTTCAGAAAATGAGATCGAACCTGCTTTCAAACAACAGTCAGGAACTAACGAAAAGCCCAACTCCTCCTCCACACCGGGGGGAGTGAAGGAACAGGAACTGGTGAGACCCTGTCACAGGGATAGCCAAGGGCAGGGAGGACGCACCCACCTCTTGAGCTCTGCGATGAGCAGCGCAGTGCAAGGAATCCCCAGCGTCATCAGCGAGATGTTGTTGATGGCGGGCTTGACAAATGCCAGGCACGTTGTAACTGCAGACAGGACGCAGACCACCGCCTTGAACCGGCCCCTGGATCGGTGAAAGCAAACCCAATCCATCAGCCAAGGAGGTCTTGTCTGTCAAAGGCGGACAAAGTGTAGGCACTGCTGGTGGGAGTGGAAGCTGAGAAGAACTTGTGCACCACGTACCCAGAGCCTAAGAACCATTCACGCTCACGGGCTCAGCAATTCACTTCGAGGAACTTATCCTCCGGGAGTAACCAGACATTTTCTAAATACTTAGCCACGAGAACGGCAAAATTAGAATCAACCTCAGTCCCTAAGGGTGAGATATGGGTACTTGTTTTCTTAGTCTTTTCACATGTTTTACAGCAGGATTTGGTAAACGGTTCTGGAAAGGGTCAGACAGTGAATATTTCAGTTTTTGCGGGTCACACAATTACTTCACTCTGCCACTGTGGATAGTAAGGGCGTGAACGGGCAGGGCTGTGCACCAACAGAACTTGATTTGCAAGGACAGGCAGTGGACCAATTTGGCCCACAGAGCAGAGTTTATCAACCCCCGTTCTGTAATCTTCCTGGTTTAAAAGGAAAACGTCACTCTGGCCAGTGTGGCTCAGTTGGTTAGGTGTCGTCCGTGCACGGAAAAGTTGCCAGTTGGTTTCCCGTTCAGGGCACATGCCCAGGTGTCGGGCTCAATCCCCAGTAAGGGGGCGTGCAGGGGGCAGCCAATCAATGTTTCACTCTCCTCTCCTCTCTCTAAATATCAATTGTGTGCGCGCGCAAAAAGAAAAAACCTCCTGTGTCTAGCACACAAAAGTAGAAGTCTTTAAAACATTGTAATAGTGTCTATATTTACTGACAATCCACAGTCTAGGATGCATTGGCATTTTGTGTTGACAAGTTTTTGACACGACAAAACTTAGAAAAATAACTGATAGCCTCCTTTCACTCTTGAGTGGAGGTGCTTTCAGTAGAAAGAGCCAGAATCAGCGACGTGATCCTGACCACGCTCCTTCCTCTCTCCTCGGGACTCCACTTCCTTATCGAGAAAATGAAAAGTCTGAACTAGATTGTCTCTAAGGCCTCATCTATGACTGAAATGTAAGAGCTCGTGATATTCCTGAAGTTTCTGGTATGAGCACAGTTTATTTTGGCCAAGAGCCCTGGAACAGGTCACAGTTAGGAAACTAATTTAAATGAAATTCCATCATAAAAAATCAAAGTTCATTGAAACCTTAAAAATACAAATTTATCTCTTAGAGGAAAACCATTTATCTTCAAGGAGCAGGAAATCATTGATCAAGCTGCCAACTTTCTGAGTGGAATGAACAGGAATTGTAGCCCTGAACTTCGACCAGAGGAAGAAAATATGTCTGGGAAAGGATCCAGGCAGCAAATCCCCGGGAGAATCGTGTTTTTCTCCTGACCTTGGCTGGCATCCTTCAGCTACTGGGTAAAAGGCTGCCTGCTCTCCCAGCCCCAACGTGTGCATAACCCTTGGGGACCCACAACTGCTCTCTCCCCGGGTTGAGGGTTTGTGACACACGCCACGGCTTTGGGCCTTTTTAGACCGGGGAAACACATAGTTAAAACTCCCACGTGGTATCACCTCCCTGTATCCAATGGTTTAGGATTCAGACAGGCTCGAGAGAGCCACAGGGGTGCTCAGCACGGGTGTTCCAGTGCGACCCGTGTGCGCTCACACTCGGCCTCCTCACTCAGTGGCTGTGGGATCTCTGGCAAATCACGGGACTCTCCCCAGGCTTCCGGTTTCCATAGGCAAGTGAAGACACCTGCCTAAGGGTGTTTCTGCAAGCATTGCAGCACTCCATACAGTGCCTGGTACATGGTGTCTGCTCATAAAATCCACAATCACTGCCATCGCTTGAGAATAAATGCTCTTTAAAATATTATTGTTGTTAATAACAGCACACTCCCAGGGAAAATCTGACTGAGCTGGTGTTGCAATCACCGAAGACTCTAGACAGTACCGCCAGAGTTCAAAGGCAGCAAGCTTGACACAACATGCTTTCTGAACGAGGGCAGACACCTCCCACGTCAGTCCGGTGGGCGTGGAGGAATGTGCTTTCGGAAGGCCGCTTAGCCATCCAGGACATCCTGTGAAAGCATGATGTTGCAACCAGCAGAAGGCAACAGAAATCACATGGCAGCCCAGCCGACCCGGAGTGACCGGAGGCCCTCGGTACAAGAGAGCTCGCAATAGCCAGGAGCCAGGGGCCCCACGGGCTTTTCAGAGCGATGATGACTACTGCCGGCGCCGGTCCTGTTGTCAACTGTCCGGCCCGCTGTGGGTTCCAGCTGAACACAGGTCAGGGAACTCTCAGCACCCCTTCTTCTGGTGCTCCCCAAGCCAAAATCTAGCCACCCGGCACCACCATCATATTATGGTTATAACAAAGCTATTACTATTATCATTAGCTACCATTTAAAGCAGTAGTTTTCACTCTGTCAGACCCTCTGCCCATTTTTAAAATCAAATATTTGTAATGGCCCTTTTACTCCTCTGAAGTAAAATGCAATTTATGGATGAGAAAACATCCCATCATTGTGACCACTATAAACTTCCCAGATGCCCCTTAAGAGGCAGAAATGTCCCTGGTTAAGGTCCACTGCTTTAAACTACCCTGTAGGGTTCAAACAACCTATTTAGGACCAGCCCCTGACAGTCACAGGACTACAACATTTGGTCTTGGAAGGCCCACCCTGCATTTTGTAAGTGAGGAACTGATAAGGCCCAGAGAGTCGGAGATGGGGACCCCAAGTCATCTAGTCAGCGTGAGAGCAGGACACGCAGACCCCAGCCTGCACCCTTGCTATTCAGGAGTCAAAGAATGAACTGCATTATACTAAAGTGAGGTCTAGCCCTAGACTTTGTAGAGGCAAACTCTTCAAAATCACAGCAGGATAAATTATTTTAGAAATGGATATAATTAGTCTATAATACTTCTTTGTTGTTGTTTTCTTTCTCAAAACAAAAATGTCTAAAAATTATTAATAACCATCTATAGTGGAGTGTGTGTCCTGACAATTCGTAAAAACATTCTAGGCAAGAAGAAAGAACATCCTTCTTTTTTTAAACCCACCAATTATTCCTATTTACATAATTCCTGCTGTTCTAGTCATTCATAATTACTGCTAGCACTGAGTGAGGGGCATGCAGGAGGCAGCCAATCGGTGATTCTGTCTCATCATTGATGTTTCTCTCTCTCTCTCCCTCCTTAATACACTTTGTAAGATTTTATCATACATTTCTAACCCCATGAGATAATACTGCTATTATCTCCACTTTACAGATGAGCAAAATGAGGTATCAGAGCTTTACAAAAAAGGTAGATCGTTATTCAAATCCATATCTGTCTGACCCAGTCACTTAGCCTCTATGCTCGCTCCTCTCCAGGAATCTCACACAGGAACTACTCTGAATAGGTTTTTAGAAACAGTCCAGCAAAGTCTAGATCACAAACAAACAAACAAAAAGGAGAGATCAATGCTAACTATCTGGTACATTCAGGCAGCTAACCCACGCAATCCCTAGTCTTCAGAAATCCTGGTATTGACCTGAAGTCTTTGGTCTGGCCTGCCACTTCCTGTGGAGCTGCCACCTGTCCGGGGCCCTGAAGCAAACGGAGGGGTTTGCTCTCCTCGCTCTCCCCATCACTGGAAACTGAAGACAGAGAAGTGGAATCGACATCCTTACTTAGAGTGAGCGACTTCCTGTAACAGGCACCTTTTCTTGCTTTGCTCATTAAAATCCTCAATGCCCATTCTCTCCTTCCATTTGTATGCATATCTCGGAGATGCCAGCAGCAATCTCAGCAATCTCTCCGTGCCAGGGGCAGTCATGAGAGCTAACTCTGATTGAGCGCTCACCTGTTCTTAGTACCTAAGAAGTGCTGCAGTCATCTCCCAAAAACCCTAGAACTACCTAATTTTATAGATGAGGAAATAGAAAGTTAGAGTGTATACAGTTCATAAACCGGGAAGCTAGGATTCAAACCCAGGTACTCTCCAAGGCCAGGGATATATACATACATGGTGGTCAGTGCCGCCAAAGGACTCTGCTCAAACTGAGGAGAGGGGTCACAGCTTCCACAGAGAAATGGCCCAAGGGTCACAGACTTCCCTGCCTCCTGCTATGTTTTCATTATTAAAGGTGGTAAGCGGGAATTACTACAGCCATTGCCCCATTTTCTCGTCTCCTGCTCATAACAACATTATCCCACGCCTTCAAAGAAAGAGGGTCTCTCTTATGAATACATTAAAACATGTCACTTGGAATTTCAACCCAGGCCTCCAGAGTGCCACAAACAAATAAACAAAACCCTGTTCCCATGTCTTCCACTTCTCGCTCAGATCCCAGGACTTGAAAGATGAGATCCAGAAGCAAAACGGTACCAGAGCTCTCAACCTGACACCCGCCAGGCTCAGGGAAAGACGGAGGGCTGGTGGGCACCGTCGGAGACAACAGGAAAAGCCGAGAGGAAATGGTGTGCGTATCAGGCAGTCAGAGAGTCCGCCTGCACACTCACCTCATGACCCTGCCTGGTGCCACTGCCTCCGTCCCTCCCCCACCCCTCCCGCTCACGAGGCTTTCTGACCACCCTCAGTCATTGTCCTGAAGCTGAACAAGGAGACGGGGCAAGACTGGAAACCAGAGGCAGCTAAACCAACCTGTGCGGTTTAATGTGCATTTCCTCCACTGAGGACAAGGCCTCAGCCACATGGAGACCGGATTTCATTATTTCGTGTAAGATGGGGAACACCTTTCCACTGGTAAACAGCTGGTCTCTCTCTCTTTCTCTGTCTCTCTTCCTCTCCCTCACCCTCCCGCTCCGTCTCTCCTTCTCACCCTCCCTCCTTCCTCACCTCCCTCTCTCACTTTTTGATAAGTAACCTTCTTGAGGAGACCTCTTTCTACCTGATTATACTCAGAGATAACACTATTTAATTCAATTCCTGCTACCCAGGATGAAGATTCTACAGCTAATCCATTTAAAGTGTTTTCTCCCTGCCTCATTTAAAAATACATTTTCATATTAAAAATTAACATGTGCTCTTTGTAAAAAGGAAAACAGTGTAGATTAAAGGTAAAAATGAGCCCTAGCCAGTTTGGCTCAGTGGAGAGAGCATCGGCCTGCAGACTGAAGGGTCCTAAGTTCGATTCCAGTCCAGGGCACATGCCTGGGTTGCGGGCTCGATCCCCAGTGAGGGGCTTGCAGGAGGCAGCCAATTCTGTCTGCTTCATCATTGATATTTCTATCTCTCTCTCCCTCTCCCTTCCTCACTGAAATCAATAAAAATATATATTTTTTTAAAAAGGTAAAAATGAAAGCTCTCTCCCCACCCCAATTCCTAAGAGTGGTGGTGGCTGTCCTCATCCTCCCAGGCATTTTTGTGCACGTACAAAGACATATACTCAACAAGAGGCTATTTCATTCATTCTAAAATTAGAATATTGCACACACAGTTCTACAATGTGTTTTTGCAGCCATTATATTTCATGGACACCCCTCCATCTCAGTCCATACACAACAGTTAATAGCTGCATAGCTCCTGTCCTTATACCAGCTTAACTGAATCCCTATCTTTTAGACTATTTATCCATAGATACCTTGACAAACATGTGGGTAATATGTTCTGGGAACATTTATCTTTATGAGGATGACTCTCTTCTGTCCCCTCAGATATTAACACCCTTATACAGCTCCTCAGGAAGGCATTCCTGACCAAACTCAAAGTTACTACGACCCCTTAACCAACTTTATTTCCATCATAGACTTCTCTCTCCCTAATATATTTATGTTTGTTTGTTGATTCACAATCTCCCCAACCTCAGTGTAAGCTCATCCAGGGCAGAGGTTTTATTGTTTAATTTACTGCTACATCCCAGTGCCTAGAAGCCTAGAAAAATGCATAGTAAATAGTAAGTGTTCAAAAAGTATTTACTGGATGAATACTCAAGCATATAAGCACAACACAATGGATATTAAAATGCATCCTTTCCTCAAATTCTGGGTTTCCACTTTGGAGGGGAGTGTGTGAGTGTGTGTGTGTGTGTGTGTGTGTGTGTGTGTGTGTGTGTCTCATCAGAAGCAAAAACACTGTACTTGGACAACTACAGTAATTATGGCTCCAAGAACCAATTCCTTAGTGGATTCTACTGTAAATTTATAAAATGGTGGAGTAGGTTGGACTAAAGGAAATAGTCTAACAGGAAATCAAGGGTCTTTGAACTGCCATTCAGAAATTTCTCCCCCACTGCCAATCTTTCCACTTTTTCTCACATCAAATAAGGGAGATATTTGACTTTCTGTCCCTAATGTTATAGAAATTCTTCTCCAAGCATATAGAATCCTATTATCTGTCAGTTCATTTATACTGTCAGACTCTAAACAATCAGGGGGTATTAAACAGGTATATGATGAGCTCGTCAGCAGGCTGGGCTTCATCGTGTGCTATTTTTCTTGATATATTACATTATATTGGGTATTGCACCTAGCAGGTGTCTAGCACAAGCTTACCTGTCATTCCGGAAGATCTTTGGCAGATACCTTCTAGGGAACCACATGGCCAGAGCACACATCAGAACCCAAAGGATTGCAAGTTCATCGAGCATCTGACCCAGGAAACTCAGAGTTGCATGGAAGTAGACGGATCCAATTCCTAGAATCAATTACAACCAATAAAAAGTGTCACCGAAGAAGAAAAGACTCACAAATTCAATACACTGCTTAAGGAGAGCCCTTTCACCAACCACTGTCGCAATCGCCAGATCGCTCGCTCTCTTTGAAAAAAGAAACCGAAGGAAGAAACTCACACCACCTAGGCATGCAGACTTCAAGTCTAGAAAGAGGATTTCAAGGAGGGCCTAAATATCAGCACTTCAGAACTTTAATGATTCCACGGTTGAGCATGGTCTCTCTTCATCCACTAGCCTTCATGGGAACAGGCAGTAAAAAGAAGTCAACATTCTCTCCCTACTAAGAGTTCCCAATCTGCCTGTGGAAGGAAATGGAAATTACCCAAGTATTTCCCAGAACAATGAAGGATCAAACAACTAGAATTTTTTTTATTTTTTTTTTTTACCTTTAGTCCATTAGAAACCACAGTCTCATCAGAGTTCAATTGTTCCACATGACTTTCTTCAGAAGTTCTCAGAAATTGCATTGGCATAACACCAATAGCAGTGACATAAATGAACTCTCAAATACAATTAAGTGATAATTACAGCCAACCTTGTTATCAAGCCCATATTCAGAAGAGTGCTTTTGGCCTCAAACAAGCAACATAAAAGTGCGCTAAGACGTCAGAGTGACTTTGGTTTATAAAACATAATGTTCACAGGAGACAGGAAGTGTTGGAATTCCATTTCCTCCCTTTCAGCCCATGCTCCCAAACGGGTCCACTTACCCACTACAACTAAAAGAGTCCATATTAAGTAGATGCCACTGTTGAAGCACGTTGCGTACTGGCGGAACAAGCACATGCAGATGGGAGGTAAAATGAAAAACAAGACGTTGCTGATCTGGGGGGAAATGTAAAATGAAAAGATAAATATTAAGTAAAAGGGGGGGAAAAAAAACACAAAGCAACTTGTTCCAAGCACGTCCTCTGCAAACTGAGATCAATGTGGCCATGCGTCTTGCCTAAGCACTTATACTTTTCTTCCTGCAGATCCACAACCAGGAAAATGTAAAAACTCCTTGAATAAGCATGTAGTGGGCTCCTTCCCGCCGCTTTGGTCAGAGCAGCAGCAATAACAACACTGCCATCTGAAAGCTGCTCAAGGCTCCCCCTGGATTCAAAGAATCCGGGACTTGTTCTTTTCCCGCTCAGACGAACTAAGCAGCATTGTAATTTACTTGCACATACATTTTTTTTTTTTTACCATGAGATCTGTACTAAATAATGGTAAAAGTAAAGTTTAATAAAGGTGAGGCGGACTAGACAAGTTGGACCCCCAGTAACGTTCTGCCCGCAAGGCCAGCCCTTCCTCCCAGGCCCACAGGAGGCAGGATTCTCCCTAGATTCCCCTGCCACCCTTGTCGCTTTCTCACTCTAAGACCTACTTTCAGGTGAAGATCAAATTCGTAGGTTCTTTCCCAGCTTTAAAATGATACCATTTTATCTATTTATTTTTTAAATATATTTTTATTGATTTCAGAGTGGAAGGGAGAGGGAGAGATAGAAACATCAATGATGAGAGAGAATTACTGATCAGCTGCCTTCTGCACACCCCTATGGCAGTGGTTCTCAACCTTTCTGATGCCGCGACCCTTTAATACAGCTCCTCATGTTGTGGTGACCCCCAGCCATAAAATTATTTTCGTTGCTACTTCATAACTGTACTTTTGCTACTGTTATGAATCGTCATGTAAATATCTGTGTTTTCCGATGGTCTTAGGCGACCCTGCTAGCGGTTCTCAACCTGTCGCGACCCACAGGCTGAGAACCGCTGCTGTAGAGCCTAAGACCATCGGAAAACACAGATATTTACATTACGATGCATTAACAGTAGCAAAATTACAGTTATGAAGTAGCAACGAAAATAGTTTTATGGCTGGGGGTCACCACAACATGAGGAACTGTATTAAAGGGTCGCGGCATCAGAAAGGTTGAGAACCACTGCCCTATGGGGATTGAGTGTGAAACCCAGGCATGTGCCCTGACCGGGAACTGAATTGTGACCTCCTGGTTCAACCACTGAGCCATGCCGGCTGGGCAAAAAAATGATATACCATTTTATCTTTCAGACTTCAGTGTGGATTTGAGCCTCTCTGTTATCTCTCCGGAAGGCATTTGGCTTTTTAAAAAAATATATATATATTTTTTTATTGATTTCAGAGAGGAAGGGAGAGGGAGAGCAAGAAACATCAATGAGAGAGAATCATTGATCGGCTCCCTCCTGCACGCCCCCTACTGGGGACCAAGCCCACAACCCCTGACCAGGAATCGTACCAGTGACCTCTTGGTTCCTAGGTCTATGCTCAACTGCTGAGCTATGCTGTCTGGGCAGCGTTTGGCTTTTTTAAAAATATATTCTATCTAATGTAATATTAAAATATTATCATTTCAACATGTAATCACTATTTAAGCATCATTAATAAGATATTTTCCATTCTCTTCGTTCAGATCCAGGCTGTGAAGCCCAGTGTGAATTCCACGCTGACCACACATCTCCTTTAGGACCAGCCATACTTCACGTGCTCAGTAGCCACATGTGGCCAGGGACCACCGTACTGGACAGAGTAACTGTGCTGGGGCAGACCCATTTCAGCCCGGCCCCTTTCCAGTGACAATAAGGTAATTTTACGTTTAACTTACTGAGAAACCACCAAAATCTTTTCAACAGTGGCTAAACCATCTAATATTCCTACAAGCAATGTACAAGGGTCCTAATGTTTCCATATCCTTACCAGCACTTATTTTCTGGGGGTTGTTTTGCCTTATGAAGGCCATCCTAGAAGGTATGAAGTGGTAGGAATATTCAGCTTTTTAAATTTCATCTCTAAGTGTGGAGTGAGGGGCTCCTCATATAGGACTATGTACACAGAGGAAGTGTGCAGAAGGTGAAGACAACAGCGAAGTCTAAATGAGCAACCCCAATGGGAATGGGGTGGGAGGGGTACACACAAAAAGACTAAAGGAGAGTGCTTTCAGAGATGGAAGGGGGCAGATGAAGTCTGAAAAGCCAAGGGCATGGGGGCTTTTAAAACACGAACTATGAGGGTGAGTGCCTGAACTGAACTGAAGGGGCCAGGAAAGGGAGAAGGCTTTTTCCAGACTTACAAAATCACATTGGTGCACAACTATACAAAATGCATCAGCAAACCCCAGAACTCGAGGCGCAGCACAGATAAGGATTGGCACCATCAGTGGCCAACATAGGCCTCCATCACCTTTTGTGAACGAGAGAGATTAGGAGTGACACCATTTTCAGCAAGAGGAGAAAGACAGAGTGGGAGAGAAATAACACAAGGAAAGACAGATCAGATCCTTTGTCGGGGACGGGATGGGGGCAGCACTGCTGCCTTTGGTTAAAATCCAGGCTGAAATCCCTAGCGGGCTGCCTCATTCTGGAGAATGGGGTACCTTTTTCTAGGTGGTCTACTCTGATGGGGATCAAACGGGCGACCTTTTGGTGCTTGGAACAACAGCTCAACCAACTGAGCCACACCAGTCAGGGCTGCAACTTTCTCTTCTCATTTAACAACATGCTTTATAAATCTTTTCATCTTAGTTCATATAGATTTATCTCCTCACTTGCGAAAAGTGCTGCAGTTGGCAGGGGTTTTTTGATTTTCTGTGGGTTTTTTAGCCATTCCCCAGTGGAAGGACACCAATTTACAGCCCCACCTACAATGTTGGAAAATATAACACATTTGTTTTTTATCCCCAATATATCTTTATTGCCTCAAGTCCTCTCAGTCTCCCTTGCATCAGCCAAGTGCAGCTAACTGCTGCCAAGCTGCCCCAAATGGCTCTGTCCATTTATATTACCACTAACAAGGTACACACGAATCACTTTTAAATGTATTTACACATTACTCACGAAAGCATGAGTCGTTTATTATAGCTGCAGTAAAATTATACTTCAAAACACTTTTTCTTCATGCACATATTAGAGATTTCAGTTTATAAGCACCATTTTAACAGATACACCCAAATAATATGAAATCACATTATTAACTTCTGCACAGCCCATCTATCAACATCTGCTGGCCTCCACCAGGCCTTTTAAACAATTCAGTCTATGAAAAGGAAAAGATCAAATTAGAAGGAGACGCTCCCCAAGACAAAAAGAGGAAGGAACTCCCAAAGAAATACGGAAAAGCAAATGAGTTGTGGTTAAAAGACAGATTCAATGGCTCCATATCTACTGAGAAATGAAACTTCCTCTCAAAATCATATGGGGTCACTAAAGTTGAAGAATAGTTCAGACAAGAGGTATTTTTTAAAGCCTATTGTTGGATTATCCTTTGGAGAATTGGATTATTTAATGCCTGCAGAACAGATTGTTTTAATTGAAAGGAAAGCAAAAATTTTTTAAATGTATTATTTCCTTAGAAAATTCCTCATTCTATGAATTCCCACATAACATTTGCACCAAAGTAATCTCATGAACACACTGCAATCTCACCCTGATGCATGTGAACGGGCACTTCCCCAGCAGAGGGTAAACACTGACAAAGCAAGAGGCTCTGAGTTTTTCCTCAACAAGTTCATAAGCAGATAAGGGTCAACACCCTGAATAAGAAAATTCCCTGTGTGTCTTCATTGTATGCACATTCCTAACCATCCATCCCATTGCTCACCTCCGGCCTCTGAGATGACCAACTGTCCCGGTTTGCCTGGGACTAAGGAGGGTTTTCAGGACATGGAACTTTCACTTTTAAAATCAAGAAAGTCCACTTTTGTCCTTGGCAAACCAGGACACGTTGGTCACTCTACACAGAAGTCTTCTTGCAAACCCCCCCCCACTCCACCCTCCACAGTCCACCAACCCCATGCAGAGCTCTAACACCTGGGTGACTTACACACTTTTATTATGGCCTTCACCACCCAGATGGCTGTGGGTCTGGTCTCTGTGAAGGCACACAGTAGTTGCCTAGTAAATGGATGGATGGATGGATGGATGGATGGATGGATGATTATGCCCTGCAGATAATGGGATGTGGGCTTTTCCATATAAAGAGGACTATAACTTTCCTTATCTGATTGGGGGAGGTAACAGATCATGGGTTGATTTTATGCATATGTTTTGCTTCAAGACTTTTTTCAGCACCAGTTGATTTCCTTCTGTCCCCCTGAGTCACTGCCCAGCAAGAGAGTCCCCAAAGGCTAAGTCCAGTGGTTAAAAGACACCCTCCCCACTTCTCCAAAGCAGCTAGGTCTGGACCCTTCCTCTTCAGTGTGGCTGGGGCCTTAAAACCTAAAACATTAAAAACAAACAAAAAAACAAAACACTGAATTCACCTGGCTGGTGCGACTCAAAGGTTGAGTGTTGACCTATGGACCAGGAGGTCACGGTTCAATTCCCAGTCAGGGCACATGGTGGGGTTGCAGGCTTGATCCCCAGTGGGGGACGTGCAGGAGGCAACCAATCAATAATTCTCTCTCATCATCGATGTTTCTATCTCTCTCCCTTTCCCTCCCTTTCTGAAATCAATAAAAATATATTTTTTTAAAAAGAAACTGAATTTAATAAAACTTGTATATAGAAGAAATAGTACAAAATGTGCTCAAGCAAAAGGCTGTGTTCTTAGAGAAGATATTTGTGTTTGGCTGAAAAAAAGGATAAGATTTGAGGCAAGATGGGAGGAGGTTTGGGGGTTGGAGGGGTGGGTGAAAAAAGGTGAAGAGATTAAGAAGTTCAAATGGGTTGTTACAGAATAGTCATGGGGATGTAAAATACAGCATAGGCAATATCTAATATTTAATAATGTTCTAGTAATATTCTAATGTATGGTGTCAGATTAGATTTATCAGGATGATCAGTTAGTAAGTTATAAATGGCTAATAACTGGGGTGTGTACACCTCAAACTAATATAATAATGTATGTCAACTGTAATTGAAAATAAAAAAAAAATTAGCAATAATTATCCGCCTTTAAAGTGAATATTCCCTTTGACACAGCAATTCCCAACCTAGGATTAGCCCTTGCAAAAATATATCCAGATGCATGGCTGAGGATAGTCAGTGCATCACTGTTCAGAAACCAATAAAACAAACAGAAACTGCCTTAAAAAGTCCATCAATAAGGAATTAACTGGTTAAATAAATTATGGCTAATCCATTAAATGAAATACTGTGTAGACATTGTAAAAAGAAAAATAAGAGCCAATATAGGACTATCTCCAGGACATACTAAGTGAAAAAACCAAGGTGCAGAAGAGTTTGTGTAGTAGTACCTCAATTGGGTTGAAAAAAACTTAGATTGGGTTGTGTATGCAATATACATACATATTTCACAGACTTACACAAATAATACAAGTGCTTTTAAAAATGTATTTTTATTAATTTCAGAGAGGAGGGAGAGGAAGAGATAGAAACATCTATGATGAGAAGGAATCATTGATTGGTTGCCTCCTGCACACCCCCTACTGGGGACGGAGCCCACAACCCAGGCATGTGCCCTTGACGGGAATCGAACCCAGGACCCTTGAGTCCACTGGCTGATGCTCTATACACTGAGCCAAACCAGCGAGGGCTACAAGTGCTTTTTATATGCCTAGAAAAAGTCTGAAAAGATACAGAAGAGCTCTGGCCAGTGTTTCTCAGTGGTTAGAGCATCGGCCCGTGCACCAAAGGGTCACAGGTTCGATTCCTGGTCAAGGGCAAGTACCTGGGTTGCAGGTTCAATCCCTGGCCCTGGTCAGGGCATGTGTGGGAGGCAACCAATCAATGTGTCTCTCTTTCTCTCTGACCCTTCCTGCCTCCCTTCCACTCTGTCTAAAAACCAATGGAAAAATATCCTTGGGTGAGGATTAACAACAACAACAAATATACAGAAGAAAGGGTATTTTTCATTTTATAACATGAATACTCTGAATTTTTTACCATATCATGTATTACTGTTATAATAAACAACAACCCAAAAATAAACTACTTGAAACAAACTTTTCTTTTCATATCAAGCATCATGACTGGCCTATAGATCAAACGGTCCCAAGGCAGGAGTTTAAGTTAAAGAACAACTGAATAACAAATAGATGTATTATGCCACATAAATAAATCTAAGGTGCTACAATGGCACTTGTATCTTCACAAGTTGTGCCTTAGCAGAGTTAGATGGACCAAATTTTAACTCTAGTTCTGCCAATTTTTAAAAGTATATTTTTATTGATTTCAGAGAGAAAGGGAGAGAGAAACATCAATGATGAGAGAGAATCATTGATCAGCTGCCTCCTGCACTCGCCCCAGTGGGAATTGAGCCCACATCCCAGGCATGTGCCTTGACCAGGAATCAAACCATGACCTCCTGGTTCATAGGTCAACACTCAACCACTGAGCCACACCAGCCGGGCTCTGCCATTTTCTTGGACCTTAGCAAGTTGCTTACTTGATCTAGGCCCTAGTTTCCTCCTTTATGAAATGGGCATAGAAAATAGCACCCACTTCCTAGGGTGGCCCAGCAGAGCTTCAGCAACACAGCAAACAATTAATGGAAACCAGCGTAACTGAAGTTGTAGTGGCGATGTGCTTCCCCAAACTTATTAAGAAGCTTCTGGACCCCTCTCCCAGGCTTCTGACTTTACATCTTCAATTCCTTAAACTTCTTCTCCAAATTAGTAATAATTATTATTTTCTTGTATAACTGGTAACTACACCTGCTGCCTTACTGTGAGGATTTAATCAGATGTTAATCTCCAAGTAAAGGCTCACTGCCTTCCTCAGCACAGGAGTAAGAGGTTTGTCCAGTGACGTATAAGCACCGCTGATAACCAGGGCACGGGAACAGAGAAGCTATGGTTTTTGCTAAACTCTTTGGACCAACAAAGTTTGGTGACCAACCACTTCTCTGAGACCTTAGGCTCTGGGCTTTGCTGAAGCAAATTTTGTGGTTTATAAGTATTTCAAAGAATAAGGTTTGTCTGGCAGACCAGCTGGGCTAATCAGCCACGATGCTGCAGCTAAAGGTCAACAGTTGGTTTTTCTTTTTTTTTTTTTTTTACAGAGAGGAAGGAAGAGGGATAGAGAGCTAGAAACATCGATGAGAGAGAAACATCGACCAGCTGCCTCCTGCACACCCCCTACTGGTGATGTGCCCGAAACCAAGGTACATGCCCTTGACCGGAATCGAACCTGGGACCCTTGAGTCTGCAGGCCGACGCTCTATCCACTGAGCCAAACCAGTCAGGGCAACAGTTGATTTCTAAAAAAGATTTTGGCACTCACCACATAACTGCTCCAATGGAACCAGATTAAAAGTGAGGACCAAACAAATCCTCCCCTTTATCCAGCACTCCGGGGCTTTTCAAGGCAGGCTCCGTGCAACTATACCCTTTTTGGCCAAATAACCAGGCCTGACTTTCTGCTGGCCCGATTCTACCGATAATGACTTTGCAGAGAGTAGGAGAACCTGTCCCCAAGCTGTCATTTCTTCTTTAACTCTGGTGAAATCCCTAGTAGCAGTCTCCACCTTCAAATGGAGAACCTGAGTCACCGCTGTTGCAAGGACCCAGCCCTGCTCCACAGAGGTGTGGGCGCCCACCTGCACGGATAGCATGCGCTGGAAAAGGTTGTCCGGTAGGTGAGGTGTGGCCTCCTCCACTACCTGTACCTACCTGTACCTACCAACAGCAGAAGACGAGGTGTTCTGGAGGAACTACCCTGGCCATATAAAAGCAGCAGGAGTGTTTGCAGAGAGGGCAGCCGCAGCCGTGCGCTTCAGCAATAAGAGGACCCAGGGCGCAGACTTCTGAATTGTGGCCCCGACTCGCCAGAAATGAGAGCATGACAGCTCCCTTCTCAAGAGCTCGGTTTGCTCCTCGGTGACTAGGAGGGCAGGGACCAGCTCAGCAGAGATCCCTCCAGGCAATAAGCACCTGACTGATGCCAACGTTCTCTCCAGCAAATCTCCGGTGAAAATTCTAAAGAACCACCTCAACTTCTCAATGAACCTTAAACTAGGAGTTCCTGGAGCAGCGAAAAGATAAACCACTCAAATGACCACGCAAGAATCCTGAGCCATGGGCACAGCGAAAAGAAGAGGTCTTTCCCTCCCAGGTGCAAAGCTTTTCCTCCCGCAAAGACTAAACGCACACAGGGTTCTGCAGGGGGGAAGGTGCCGTAGCTAGAGACCTAGGCAAGTCCCGAAATCATGTGCACAATCACTGCCAAGTCTCCCTTTCCCTCCCCGGACTTCAGAACTAGAGAGTGCACCGGCCTGGGGGGGCTGAATGGGAGCTGGCGTAGGACTGGGTGCTAAGCAAGGCAAGGAAATAAGAACTCGTCGTAATGAACTTGGTTCCGGCCCAAAGTAACTCGACCTACTGTCGATGCATACGCGGGTTGGGGCCAGTGGGCATGATCGGCGCGGGCCCCGCTCCCGAGACCTGCCGGCGTGCCGCCCGGTGCCGGGGACTCCCCAGGGCAGGTGTTCGGAGCCAAAACGCACAATGCGACCCAAGTGCGTCACGCCCCAGAGATCCCAGCGGCGGACGGGAGCTGTCCCGGCAGGTTCCCCGCCCGCAGCCGGCCCCCCTCGGAGACGGGCTGACACGGAGCACTGGCTCCAGGACGGGAGGGGACCACACGACACAACAGAGTCAGCAGGAATGACACGAGGAGGAAGCCGAGCCCAGCCGCCGCGGTGGGGACAGAAGAGAGAGAGGGGCCGATGGAGACCTGGAGGGAGCGGGCGGGGAGGGGGCGTCGGCGGACTCCGGCCCTGCAGAGAGAACGCCCCAGACCCACGCGCGGCCACGTCCAGGTTCCAGGCGCCGCGGCGCCGGGGACAGCCCCTCCCGCGAGCCCCCGGCGCCCCCGCGCCCGCGCCCCGCACCGTGTTGTAGAACTCGGCGATGGCAGGCACGATGGTGTAGTTGTCCTCGCACCAGTCCACCTCCGAACTGCCAGCCCGCAGCTGATCCCACCAGTGCGGGGCGCTCATGGCCGCCCCGGAGCATCGGAGCAGCCGCTCCCACGGCCGAGAGGAAGCCAGAGCGGCTGCGAGCGCCGACTGCGGCGGCGGCGGCGACAGCGGCGGTTTTATGCACAACGGGCAGCCGCCGGATGTGGCGCCCCGGGCCGGCCTCCCCGCGCTCCGCTCCGCTCAGCCCCGCCTGTGGGCCTGGCCTCGCCCGCAGACCCCGCCCCCGCCCGGCCCCGCCCCCTGCGGGCGCCCCCGGGCAGCGAGCCGGCCACGCCCACTCCGGGGGCGGGCTGTGCTGGGAGCGGGTGTAGGGAGGCGGAGCCCGGCCTCCGAAGCTTCCAGGCGTTCTCACTCCCCGCAGGGTTGTCAAAGGCCTCGACGGTCCCGCCCGCGCCCACCTCCCGACTCAGACTCCACCCCACCCCCAGCCCCAACTGTGCAAAGAGCGCCAGGCCCGCCCTCAGGAGTGGAGGGTCCCGACCCCTACGGAGTCTTGGGAAGTTTGTACCCATTTCCCTGCTCAGCGCGTGGGCCCCCGCGCTCACACCTGAGAAAGGCCCTGGGTCCCTCCGAAGCAGGTAAGGCCTGGCTTGGTGCGGTGGGTCCGGTGGGCTGGAGGGGCAGCCTGCAGGGCCCTCCCACGCGGCCTCTGCCGCCCACTCCCGGATGGAGCACTGATGCAGTTTCGAATATGTTCCTGCCCTCGGTCCCCTGGACTCGGGGTTAGGCTTTCATCTAGTCTAACATTAGACCTGGGGGTCAACCTTCAGCCATCCCAACCCTCCAAGGATGTAGCGGGGCAGGTATGGCATCTCCAGGACACCCAAGGTACAAGACACGATGACACTCACTATGTGCCAGGCGCTGTTTGAAGAGCTTCCATGTGTCGCTCATTTGGTGCTCCCAGCGGGACCCTATGGCAATGCCTTTCCAGATAGAAAGTGGCAGAGCTAGAAATCAAAGTCAGGATGACCTCAGGCCTGCTCATAAGGACTTGGCTTTGCAGCTGTAACTTATTCTGTAGTTTCTAAATCAAAGCTAATCTGGTCTCAGCAATTCCTGGGGAAAGCCAATCTCAACCTCTCTCTCTCTCTCTCTCTCTCTCCTCCTTCCTTAGGCAGTTTTAGGATTTCGGGTCAGGGAAGTGGCAGAAGAGGCCCTGGTCGGCAATCCTTGGGGGCTTTCCCCGGGATCTCCTTGTGCAAGCCTGCATGGATGGGGCCCTGAATCCCAGCAGCTGCCTGTACAGTGGGAACCTGGCTGGTGCTCCAATGCCCTGTGTACCCAGTGTCCATCTTCTACAGCCATTTGCATGTCTCCCCAAATCTCCATCACTGGCAGGAATTCCCCTGCTAGTCTCCAGGAAATCCAGCTCTCTCCGCTGGGTACCAAACACACTCCTTTCATCTTTGCCCCAACTTCTTTCTAGTCCTCCTCCTCGACAGCCAGTTCCACTAGGTACACTGACTGGTACCTTCTCCTAAGTCAGAAGTCCCAGTGTCTCAGAGTGCTGCACCAACTGTCCAACAATAGTTCTCCAAGATTTTACTCCTTCTAATATTTTAGGTGGACATATACCATATTCATTAACTCTGATGGTGTAAAATACACCATTATTTTATATGCCAGTGGCTCCCCAAATAATGTCCCCCCTTGCAGGGTATCACAAGGTCAAAACTTTTTTCCTATTAACACTGTGACATCATCTGCCCCTTTTTGCTCTCATTCTCTCACCTGTGTACATTGATTGGAGTTTTCACAGAGACTGTGTGTCATCTCTCTGACTGCGAATGGAATGTGTGCTTGTGTATTCTACGGTATTCAAAGTCTCTTTAAATTTCTCATATCAAAAATTTTGATAGATAGTACCACATAAACAATAGTTCTTTTTTTATTATTGATTTTTTTACAGAGAGGAAGGTAGAGTGATAGAGTTAGAAACACCAATGAGAGAGAAACACCGACTCAGCTGCCTCCTGCACACTCCCCACTGAGGATGTGCCCACAACCAAGGTACATGCCCTTGACCGGAATCGAACCCGGGACCCTTCAGTCCGCAGGCTGACGCTCTATCCATTGAGCCAAACTGGTTAGGGCAAACAAGAGTTCTTTATGATCCTCAATAAATAAATTGAGTCCTCAGATCAAAAAGGTTGGGAGCTTCTGTTAAAAAGAAAGACACTCCCAATTAAACTATTTGTAGTAATTAATTTTTTATCATTTAGAATCATTAAAATATGTATTGAATGTGAGCTTGTAGATATAGACATTCATTGTTATCACATGTCATCTTGTGCAAACATAAAAAGGTAAATATAAGCAAAATAAATTCATGAAGGAATTGCTCTCATTCCTTCACAGTCAGAATCTCTATTCTTCTGAATCATTTTCGACTCGCCCATTGGTGTCCTTAATTGCCAGGTGCCGCTGATGCAGATGTCTGAAGAGTACTCCCCTGTTAGCTCTCAAGACACTGACCCCTAGTGTACACGTTTTGATGCTGGCACATTCTTGATCTTACTTGAAGGTGCCAATGGAAGGTTTTAGACAAGAGGTAGCCTGTTTCTTTTCCAGATGGTTCTTATATGATTTGCTGACAGAAACATGGAGATTACAGCTGCCAAGTCATCCCACCAGGAATTACCACTAAGTTTGTGCATGTTCAGGCAGTGACAGCACATCTCCACTTCCATCTGGCCAGCCACGATTATAAAATGCCTTTCATTGTCAGATGTGTGTGGACTTCAGCGATGTTACAGTGCAAAACAGTGTGAAATTTAGCACCAATGAAATATGGAATTCACTGCAGAGAATTCATCCTTCTCTCCATGTCCCGATAAAAGGGTGATAGGGAGTTTTCTTCCCGCACAGGAACTCTTTTTAAAAGAAAATATATTTTTATTGAATTCAGAGAGGAAGGGAGAGAGATAGAAACATCAATGATGAGAGAGAACCATTGATGGGCTGCCTCCTGCACGCCCCTCACTGGGGACCGAGCCCGCAACCCAGGCATGTGCCCTTGACCGGAATCGAACCTGAGACCCTTCTGTCTGCAGGCCGACGCTCTATCCACTGAGCCAAACCAGCTAGGGCCTGCACAGGAAGTCTTATTGTCAATGACAATTCTGTTTAAAAATCCAAACCGAGCCCCTGGGTTCTAATTACAGCTGCACAGAGAGTGCTCAAGCCAAAGGCCTTTGGTGAATCAAGGACACAAGTTTCATTCCTCCGAAGTCACTGGTGTGTTGGTCTGGCAACTGTGTTAAAAGTTTTCTGCGACTTTTGACTGGCTCCACTGTTAACATTTTTTCAATGCATATAAACTTAGTTATTTAACTTTAGGACCTACCATTAGGTAATTACTTTTTAAATGGATTTATATTAATAGTATGATGCCTTGATGACTACTGGTTGTTTTTTTCCCTCTCTCTTTAAAGTCTTCATTGTTGAAAGTATTACATATGCCCCTTCTCTTCCCCCATTGACTTCTTCTAGCACTTCCCCACCACCTGCCCTAAGCCTTCACCACACTATTGTCTGGGCCCATGAATTATGCATATACTTGGTGACTACTGCTAATGTTTTAATATAAAATGTGGCATCTGGCCCTGGATGGTTTGGCTCTGTGGATAGAGCGTCGGCAGGAGGCAAACGATCGTGCAGGAGGAACGTGCAGGAGGCAGCCAATCATTGATTCTCATCATTGATGTTTCTCTCTCTCCCTCTCCCTTCCTTTCTGAAATCAATTTAAAAACATTTTTTAAGTGATATCTGGTGTAAACAGAGTTTGGGGAGAGTGGGGCAGAGGGTGGGCGACAGGAGAGAACAGTGCACTGCTCAGTTCTGACAGTGGGTTTGCTTGAGGGGCTTTGGGTCTAAATCTGAGTCAGTGATACAGATCCGAGAGAGAGCAGGTTTCAGAGAACCTTGCAGGGAAGTCGGGATGCCAGCATCTTCTGTTTTTACAGAGTTTATAACAATGTTTATTTGGCCTAAGTAAATACTGTATCTTATGATAAATATCCAGTGCCACTGGTTCCGCTGGAAATTATCAAGTCTTCCTTTGGAAAAAAAAATGCAGGCACCTGTGCAAATGGAGCAAGGGCAGTGATGGGCGACCTTTTGAGCTTGGTGTGTCAAACTTCGCCAAAAAACTGAGCATAACTCGGGTAGTGTGTCACTTTGAGGAAAAAAACATTATTTCGCAAATGTTTCATCCTCAGGAGCAGCAAATGTTTCATCCTCATTGAAACATGAAACATCCGCTAAGGCGGCCGCATGTCATCAGAAATGGCTACGCGTGTCAGTGCTGACACGTGTGTCATAGGTTCGCCATCACTGAGCAAGGGGAAGCAGCATTCGCATCACCTAGGAACTTGTTAAAAATGCAAAATTTGAGGTCCATAGCCCAGACCTATTAAATCAGGAATTCTGGGGTTGGAGTTCAACAGTCTGTGGCTTAAAAAGCCCTCCTCCCTGCCCCGCCCACCCCGGGTACTTCTGAGCCGCACTCAAGCTTGTTTTAGGCAATGTGTGGTGGGGTAGAAATTCCCTGAAGACTGGACACTTTGCTTACTTGAGGGGAAAAAAAAATCCAAGTCAAGACTGCTGCTGCCATAAAGGAAGTCAACCTTCCATCAGGCTTATCACCAGGAAACCAGGGGCTAAGGGACTGGCCCCCTCATCAGCTAAGAAGGAAACACAAGATGTAAGGGTTGTTTTTGTTTTTGTTTTTTAACCTAAGACAGAGTCTCCAGGCTTAGAAGTGTGGGAGAGGGCTGGAGGAAGCAGGGCCTCGCCGGGAAACAGAATTACAACACTGCAAGAAGGCGGCCACGTTTGCTGCTTGCTGGCTGTTTACTGATGCTCCTTCCCAGGCCACTTCCTGCTATTGTCACTGGGCCTCTCTCCTTTCTCCCATCTGCGCTGGAAAAACCACAAACAGTGTTAGGACTGGGTGTATAATAAGAGTAGGTTGATTCTGATTGGAAGTCTGAGGCTGTGCCTGAAGTGCATGGAATTTATTGACATGTATTTTGACTGCTGTTTCTGGATAGAGAAGGTGTTCCTTTGATAGAACTGTAGCTGGCAAAGGGGTAAGAAATTTTGAGCACCTGCTTTGTGCAAGGCTCCACATAAAGACAAAGGATTGTTCTTGGCTTCATGGACCTGAGTTTAGTAGAGGCACACCAGCCATGAGAATACTACATGGTAATTGCTAAAATTGAGGTACAGACTTAGAATGTGGAAGCAAAGGGGTGGGCCCAAGTCTGCACCGAGAGCCCAGGGCGTCTCAGCAGAGGAGGTAGTGTCAGAACTGAGATGTGCAGATGGATAGGATTTTGCCAGGCAGAGCACTGAGGAGAGGGAATTCTGCAGTAGGAACAGCATGTACAAAAGGATGGGAGTCAGAGAAAGGGTAATAATTCAGGAAACTTCAGATTCTCTGTTTCAGTTGCAAAAGTGGCGGAAGTAGAGGCTGAATTAAAAGACAAATAGATGATATGAAAAGAGTAGGTCCTTAGGAAGGAAATCTCAATGGCAGGAGAATAAAACAGACATCAGAAACTATAGGTAATGCCGAAACCGGTTTGGCTCAGTGGATAGAGCGTCGGCCTGCGGACTCAAGGGTCCCAGGTTTGATTCCGGTCAAGGGCATGTACCTTGGTTGTGGGCACATCCCCAGTAGGGGGTGTGCAAGAGGCAGCTGATTGATGTTTCTCTCTCATCGATGTTTCTAACTCCCTCTCTCTTCCTCTCTGTAAAAAATCAATAAAATATATATATATATTAAATTATACACTTATTTTTAAAAAAAAGAAAAGAAAAGAAACTATAGGTAAGATTTTTTGCTGCTTTTTTTTTTTAATCTTTATTGTTGAGAGTATTACAAATGTTCCCCTGTTTCCCCCTATTACTCCCCTCCACCTGGTTCCCGCACTGCCCCAGGCCTTCACCACCCTATTATCTGTGTCCATAGGTAATGCATATATGCGTATAAATTCTTTGGTTAATCTCTGCCATATCTCAATCTCCCCTTCCCTCTGAGATTCGTCAGTCTGTTCCATGTTTCCATGCCTCTGGTTCTATTTTATTCATCACTTTATTTTGTTCATTAGATTCCTTGTTTATTTTGATTTTTAGAATCAATTGTTGATAGATATATATTTATTGTCATTTTATTGTTCATATTTTATCTTTATTTTTCTTCTTCCTCCTCTTCCTCTTCTTCTTCTTAAAGAATACCCTTCAACATTTCATGTAATATTGGTTTGGCAGTGATGAACTCCTTTAGCTTTTTCTTATCTGTGAAGCTCTTTATCTGACCCTCAATTCTAAATGACAGCTTTGCTGGGTAATCTTGGTTGTAGGGCCTTGCTATTCATCACTTTGAATATTTCTTGCCACTCCCTTCTGGTCTGCAAAGTTTCTGTTGAGAAATCAGCTGACAGTCGTATGGGCACTCCCTTGTAGGTAACTAACTGCTTTTCTCTTGCTGCCTTTAAGATTCTCTCTTTGTCTTTAACCCTTGGCATTTTAATTATGTTGTGTCTTGGTGTGGCCCTCTTTGGGTACCTCTTGTTTTGGACTCTGTGCTTTCTGGACTTGTAAGTCTATTTCTTTCACCAGGTAGGGGAAGTTTTCTGTCATTATTTCTTCAAATAGGTTTTTAATATCTTGTTCTCTCTCTTCTCCCCCATAATGTGAATATTGGTACACTTGAAGTTGTCCCAGAGCCTCCTTACACTATCTTCATATTTTTGGATTCTTTTTTTCTTTTTGCTCTTCTGGTTGGATGTTTTTTGCTTCCTCATATTCCAAATCGTTGATCTGATTCTCGGAATCCTCTACTCTACTGTTGAATCCTATAAATTTTTCTTTATTTCAGTTAGTGCATGCTTAATTTCTGACTGGTCCTTTTTCATGTCTTTGAAATTTTAACTAAGACCCTTGAAGCTCTCACTAAGTCCCTTAAAGCTCTCATTGAAGATCTCATTAAGATCCTTGAGCCACCTTATAATCATTGTTTTGAACTCTGTATCCAGTAGTGTGCTTGCTTCCATTTCATTTATTTCTTTTCCTGGAGATTTCTTCTATTCTTTCATTTGTGACATGTGTCTTTGTCTCCACATTTTGGCTGCTTCCCTGTGTTTGTTTCTATGTGTTAGGATAGCTGCTCTGTCTCTGGAATTGGTAGAGTGGCCTTGTGTAGTAGGTGTCCTATAGGGCACAACCACCTAAGCTGGGTACTCTAGGTGCACCCCTGTGTGGGCTGTGTGCACAGTCTTGTTGTAGTTGAGCCTTGATTGCTGTTGGCATCGCTGGGAGGAGCTGGCTTCCAAGCCAGTTGGCTGTGAGGACCAGCTGTGACTACAGTGGAAGAGCTGCTAAGCAGGAGATACCCCTAGGAGCAGGACTTACTTCAGTGGGACTTCGTTGCTCACTGAGTCTGCTCTTTGGGTGTGTCACTTGTGGATGTGTAGAGTTGTAATCTGGTATGGTCTGAAGCTGTCCACCCAGTGCACTGGCTCTGGGGCCTACAGGGAGGTGCAAAGTCAGCCACTGCCTGAGGCCACCTGCCAGGAGCTACAGAGAGATCTGCAAATGGCTGCTACTTATATTGGGCTTGGAAGATCCCAGGCAAGGCCAAGCTGTGGAGCAAGGCAGGCTGGTGCTAGTGCCAATTCTCTGGCCTCTTACTGATAGGTATGGGGCATGCTGATGCAAGCTGATGCTTGTTTGAGATTTTAGGAAAGTCTGAAGCCTGAGCCAGGACAGGCCATTTATATGGAAAAGCCACTACATATAGTTTGGATGGGGCTGAATATTAGATGGGATGGGATCCCAAGGAATCATCAGTGTGGAGGGAACAGTGTGAGCTAGGCTGATGGAAACTCAGATATGGCTGCCAGTCAACTCTGCAATAGGGGAGGTTCCAGCACAGGAACAATGACTCCTGCAAGCTCCCCAGTCAGGGAGAAAGCTGCCCCAGAGTTCCTGCCCCATTGTCAGACAATCCAGTTTCTCCCATATCTTCCTGGTTTGCCCAATGCCACAGCTCAGTTGTCAGCAAACTCGTTAGTCAACAGAGCCAAATATCAACAGTACAACGATTGAAATTTCTTTTGAGAGCCAAATTTTTTAAACTTCTTCTAATGCCACTTCTTCAAAACAGACTCGCCCAGGCCGTGGTATTTTGTGGAAGAGCCACATTCAAGGGGCCAAAGAGCCGCATGTGGTTCGGGAGCCGCAGTTTGCCGAACACTGCCACAGCTCAACACGAGCTCAAAGGGAGTGAAGCCATGTAAGTTCATGTGCTGGCTCTTTAAGAGGAACTGCCTGGGACTCCAGCAGCCTCCATGTCACTTAACCACAATTTCTGCTGGATCTGACCTTGTCTGAGGCTATTAGGAAGGCTTCCCAGAACATGTGGATTCTAAGCTGAGGGGTAGAGTCAGGGGTAAAGGAAATTGAAATAAGATATATGACTGAGGTATAAAATAGGAGTCGTGATAAATTGTACTCTTGAATCCAGATGTTTGAACATACTTTCCTACCCCAATGACATGGGACTTGACCTTGTCATTGGCTGTGACCAATGGAAATTGTGAATGGAGGTGATTTGTGCTATGACTGAGCAGAGGCTTTGAAATTGATTCCTAGTTCTGCCATTCCTCTTGACCCTCTGCCATATCTCAAATTGGGACTGGATCCTGGAATGAAGACACATAGAGCAGAGCAGAGCTGCAATCAACCCCCAGCCAACTTATAACATGAGCAAAAAATAAAAACTTTGGATTGTCAACCACTGAGATTTGGGGGCGGGGGTAGGAGGGTTGTTTCTTACTGCAGCATAGCCTAAAGAAGGCTGATAAATACAGAAGGAGAATTAATAGAGGTTAACTACTGATTAGAGGTAGGACATGGAAGGGTGGAAAAAAATGGAAGGCAACTTCAAATAGTCTAGCCTGAGTGATCAGAAAATGGCTAAATTACTAACCCAATAGGGAAGATAGATGGGAAAATAGGCTTTGATCTGTTGAGTTAAAGGGGCAGGCTGAACATCCAAGAAAATATATTCTCTCAGCAACTGAAAAGGCAAGTCCAGACATCCAGGCAAGGTCAGGATTGGAAAGATTTGTGAATCACAACAATAAAGTGATACTTGAAGGCACTGGGGGTAAATGAGCTCACTAAAACACAGTAGGGAAGAGAATGAAGGCAGGTGAAGGGCAGATTTTTGGGCGTGCCACATTTATAGAAACCTAAGTGACAAGGAGGCACCAGTTCTGGCAGACAAGAGTGATCAGAGAGGAGAGAGAAATAGAAAATACTAGTAATAAGGGATGTGACACCACCCACAAAGAGGTCTCGCCAAAAAGCATAGCACCTAAACTAGATAAAAAACTTAGCTCTCATTGCCAATTCACAGAAGCCAATCTCCTAGGAATCTTGTTTAAAATGCAGGTTCTGATTCTATAGGTCTTGTGTGGAGTCCAAGAGTCTGCATTCCTAACAAACTGCCCCCAGGTGATGCTGGTGATGCTGGTGATGCTGGTCCAAGGGCCATATTTTAGTTGCAAGACTAGAGGGAACAGAAGAAATGACAACATGCAGATGCAATCAATAAATCCAGAATAAGGGAAACTCTTTGTAACAAGTCAATTTCTTAAAAGATGGGGAGGAAACTTACACATTTCCCATAGAGACATAACAACCAATTACAATGTGGAGGCTTTGTTTAACTCTTAAGTCAAAGTGTCAACAGATACTTTTCAGGACAACTGTGGAAATATAAACATTGGATATTTGATGATAGTGGGGAATTTTTGTTGATTGGAGGAGATGCTGATGATGGTGTGATGATTGTTTTAAAACACAAGTCTACAGTCGTAGCCTGTTTGGCTCAGTGGATAGAGCTTCGGCCTGTGGACGGGGGGGGGGGGGGGGGGGGGGTCGATTCCGGTCAAGGCTTGGTTGTGGGCACATCCCCAGTGGGGAGTGTGCAGGAGGCAGCTATCGATGTTTCTCTCTCATTGATGTTTCTAACTCTCTATCCCTCTCCCTTCCTCTCTGTAAAAAAATCAATAAAATATATTTTTAAAAAAACACGAGTCTACAAAAGGCTACTTACTTTATGATTCTGTTTTTATGATATTCTGGGAAAGGTAAAACTAAATAATAGAAAATAGATCTGTGGTTATGATACAGTAGTCAGTTAGACAGACATGAGCAGAGTTGGAATGATAGGCCAGGTACAGAAGTTCACCAGGGCAGAAAGCCCAGGTGCCTAGCAACAGGTAAAACTGGGAATACAAGTATTGTAGGGTGGGACCTCACTCCCAGAGTGACCTTTCCTCCCCTAGCATATCACTGGTCATGCGGTTTAGATCCCCTGACCTTTCATATCACTGGTCATGCGGTTTGGACCCTCCCCTGGCATGTTACTGGTCCTGTGGTAGACCCCCTTAGGGGAGGAACAAGGGGGCTGGAGAATAGCATCATACAACCCCTTTGCACTACCACTCCCTTAATCATTAAGCCCCCAATATATTGAGTTCTCACCCAAATCAAATAATCGTAGGAACAAAGCCTCACGTCTACTGACCACAGAGAGAGAGTTTTCATCAAACAAGAGGTGGCATCTAGGCCTCAGTTGTGCCTCAGCCCCAGGTCTAGAAAAGCAGCAAGGCCAGGAGGGGTGACACCTGGGTAGCATCTCGACCAGTTGTAATGACTAAGGATCAATCAGTAGAGACCACAACCCTGAGGAGACACCTTGGAAAGCTGATGAATATTCTATTGAGATCCTCCCCCAAGATCTCCCCTATTATCCCCACCTGTAGAGAAGCTGATAAAACCCCTTAAGATTAAGGGCTCAGACTTCCCTCCCCTCCCCTCCCCTCCCTCCTTCCTCCTTCCTCCTCCTCCTCCTCCTCCTCCTCCTCCTCCTCCTCCTCCTCCTCCTCCTTCTTCTCTCTCTCTCTCTCTCTCTCTCTCTCTCTCTCTCTCTCTCTCCCCCTCTCTCCCCCTCCCTCTCCCTCTCCCCCTTCCCCTCCCCCCTCCCTCTCCCCCTTCCCCTCCTCCCTCTCCCTCCCCCTTTCCCTCCCCCCCTCCCCCTCCCCCTCTCCCTCTCCCTCTCTCCTTTCCTTCCCCCTTTGCTTCCTTTCTCCTGAGCTCCAAGGGTCCTTCTTTTGCCTCTGTAACTTGCTTTCCTTGGTCCATGAGCCTAGCTGGCTGGCTCACTTCTCTCTCTGTGACTTTCTACATAAACGTTTGCTTGTATTTGAGCTCCTTGGCTCTGAATTCTTCTCTTAGCCAAACTCAAGGACCGAGGTCTAACATCTGGTGCCATTTGCTGTCAAGTTACTTAGAGGTGGGGAAGGGAGAACTTTGAGGAGTGACAGAACTGTTCTATGTCCTGATTCTGATGGTTCTGTGACTAATGAGCCTATAAAACCTCAGACCTGTATACCTTAAAAAGGTAAATTTTATTGTATGCAAAGTATAAATGTGACCAAAACAAAAAACAATCCATAAAAGGAGCATTGTTGTTTAGAGATACATACTGAAATATTTACAGACAAAATATATGGGACTTATTTTGGAATAATAAGGGAGAGTGTTGTTTTGGTGGTATAGATGGAATAACTTCAATGGATAACTGTTGAAATGGGGTGGTAGACACATTAAATTAGTCTTTCTACTTTGTGTGTGCTTAAAAGTTTTTTTAAAAAAACTAAAGAAGCAAAGGGCTTCATTAAACAAGGTGTCCCCACACGCACCCATGTAGCCAAGAACACCAGAAGGTAAGTTGGCTCAGCTAGTGCCTAGGGCCCAGCCTTTAGGAGGGGGTACACTTAAAGCAGCAGTTCTGGTCGAACGTGTGTTTGTTACCTGTCCCCTTCATTCCAGAGGGCACAGGCCAGGAAGCAAATGGCAAATGGTGAGAGAGGGCACCCTCCCAGGCTCTGCATGAGAATGCCCTTTCACCAAGGGAGGCCTTGGTAAACAAGATGACTATCAGCCGGGGTTCAGGTGGAACCAGGAAGCTAGAAAGGTCAGGGACTGGTCAGTGCCATGCCTCACAATCCAGGGGGCCCTTTTGGCTGCTCTGTGGCTCCTGAGATGTGCTGTGAGGAAGTTGGCCCTGGTACGTTTGAGACATCATACCCAGTGGAAGGGCTGCGTCATGATGACCTGTAATCCTCATGCTTTCTTCACTCTGCCTTATCTTCAGCCTTTCAGAGACTAATAAACAACTTGGGGAAATGGAGGCAGGGGATTCAGGAGAGAGGAGGTCAGATTGGGGTAAAATGTGAGTAAGGGGCAGATGAAATTTATTTGGTGAAGAAAGGTACATCGAGTGGGCAGGAACTGGAAGAAGGGTTACGGACATTCCTTGAGTAGAGGAGAGCATTGAGCAAATTTGAGCCAAAGGGAAAGGCACTCAGGTGGAGGAAAGATTAAAAATATAAAAGAAAAAAAAGGGTAAACATACTGAAGGAGATGAGAAATGGAATGGAAAACTCAAGATCTTACAATTTGCCTGGAGAGAAGGAATGGTGTGGAGTAGAGATATTGTTTTGTCTGTTGTAACATCCCCTTTTTCTGGGACCTTCTGCTGATTCTTCAATGGGGGCTGCCCACCTCCCACTTTCCCTTGCCCCCAACTCCATTCAGAGGGCTATCATAGGAACAGCCATAGTAATACACTGTGACCCACCTCTGTGGCTAGAGTTCATTAGTCCATGATCCAAGCTGGCTAATCAGAATGCATCAGTGAAAATTTGGAATCAGAATTTGAGCTCTTCCACCTCCATCTGGTTGCCTTATGGAACAGAGATGTGAACAGGGGCACAACTGGTGACGTGTTCTACCAGAAGGATGGAGGAGCAGGCAGATCTGGTCAACAGTGCACAAGAATATTGAAGCAGCCCCAAAGAGGGCTGTAAAGACAAGAGGTAGTCCCACTGAACAACCCCTGGTTCCAGCTATGCCCAGGCCTCTGGCCACATGCAGATGTTCCCTCGATACCCAGGACCTTTATAGTAGACTCACATTTTTGCATAAGCCAGTTTGAGTTGTGTTTCTGTGACTTAAAACCAAGTGTCCTAACAGAACTGTATGCTAAGAAAGAGGGGGAGGAGGAGAGTATATATGAAATCTAGACACATCTTTAGAATGAGGGAAGACTAAAGCACTTCATACTTCTGAGCAAAGTGGGAGAGAAAGTTGTCCACTGAAATGGAGAGGTCCATGTATGAGGTCAGAGACCTTGGAGTGAAAAAGATTGGGACTAGTGAGAACATCATCCTTTTTTATTAAATGTTCTAATCATTGTAACATGGAGACAAGTATCTGACGTGTTGGGTATTCTGTAGATGGGGACAGTCGTTGCCAGGAAAGTTCCAGAGTAGACACGAAGAAGAGCCACAGACCCTTAATATTGCTCATTAGCAGTGCAGCGTGGGGAACAAATGATACAGAACTTAGGTGAAACTTCACTCTCCTCTTAAGTATGGAAATTTGTAGAAATTTAGTTCTAAAAAATATTTGACAATGTGAATGGACAGAACCATAAGACTTTTGGCTGCTCTTAAGATTTCTCTTCACATGAAAAAGCTACCAGTATATTTTATGTTGAGCATTTTGAAGAAGCCTTTTGATAGGATTTGTAGTGACAGTTTTAGAGAACTACTTGGGCATCTCTTGCATATACCAACTAACTACAAACATAGTGCCCACCTCTCCAGCCAGTTAGTTAGGAATAAGTAGCGAGTGGGATCCAGGTCGGCTCTGAGCCACAGCCCTCTTTGTGGTGCCCCTGGGGTGCCCCTTGGGTCTTTGTGATTTCCTCCTGGATGATGAGTTCGACCAAATTAAATCCCACTCTCAACTTCCAACCACGCAGGAAACTGCCAGAACCCCAGTGCCAGTGGTTGCCAGAATTGCTACCTGAGCCTGTCAGGCCAGAAGGGACATTCTCCTGTCTCTAGCTAACAAAGCCTTTGTTTTCCTAAGGGGATCAGAACCTGAATTTCATGTGTGTGATCAGAGTGGCCAGGAAAGCTCTTCCCTCAGTGATTCCTTAGGACAATGAATTGGGAAAAGTTTTTCAGCACAGTGCACGATAAGAAGCATTTCAGATGAAATATCAACATATAGAATATGTTAATATGTAACTGAAATAAAGTTACATTTACCGTAATTATTGACATGTCAGGGTTTAATTATGCTCTTTTATTTTTTGCTTTGTGTTTGTTCTCCCTGCTTTTGGTTTTTCTGGTTTCTTTTCCCCAGGTTCTTCTGATGAGAAATCCACTGTCATTCAAATTGTTTTCTCTAAGTAAATGTTGTTTTTCTCTGGCTGCTTTTAAGATTTTCTTTGTCATTAGTTTTCAGAAGTTTAGTTATTTTGTGTCTTCCCATTTGGAGTTTGCTTAGCTTCTTGAATTTGTACATTTATAACTTTTGCTAAATTTGGGGAGTTTTCAGTCATTATTACTTCTCTTTTTCAGCCTTCTGTTCTTTGTATTCTTCTTCCAGGACTCGATGATATGAATAACATGAATATTAGGTCTTTTTTTTTTTTTTTAAGTTCTTAGTTCCCTTAGGCTCTGATCTTTTTTTTTTTTAATCTTTTTTCTCCATTGTTCAGAGTAGGTCATTTCTATTTTATCTGTCAGTTCACTGAGTGGTTCATATATCCCCTAGCGGTTGCTCTAGATATTACACTTTGTATACATAACTTCTGGTTTTGAGTCCATCCACTGAGCTTTTTTTGTTGTTATACTTTTCAGTTCTAAAACTTTTATTTAGTTCTTCTTTATAGGGTGTAGTACTTTGCTGAAGCTTTCTATTTCTTACCTAAGTATTTTTACTTTTTACTTTCAATGTAAATATTAATTGCTCATTGAAGCCTTTTGATCATGGTTGCTTTAGTTATTGCCAGATAATTTTAACATGTCTGTCATCTCCATGTTTACATCTATTTCTTTTTTTCATTCGGTTTGAGATCTTTCTCATTCTTGGTATGATGAGTGATTTTCTATTGAAACCTTGACCTTTTAGTATTATGTTATGCAACTCTGGGTCTTATTGAAACCTTCTGATTTTAGCTGGCTATCTCTGATACTGCTTTGGTAGGGAAGGTGGGGGCGATACTGCCTTATTTCTGCCAGGTGGAGGTCGATGTCCAGATTGCCAAATTGACACGTGAGAGGAGACTCCTCTTTATTGATGGTGGGAGTGGAAGTCCAGGTTCTCCATGTAGTCTCCACTGACAACAGAGAAGGTGGGGAGAGTCTCATTACTGGCCAGCTGGGATGAAACTTCAACTCGCTACTTGGCTTTCTCTGTCACCACCTGGCAGGATTATTGGGAAATATTATTACAGCCTAATAAGGTTGAAAGTCTAGGTTTACATTCAACCTTTATTTGTGCAGGTGGACAGTAGTTTTTTGCCTGTTTGTTTTCCTGTGGTGTTTAGCTAGAGTAAAATGTTATTATCTTAAATTCCTGTCTTGCTAAGCTGGCCCTTTCCTGGTCCTCTGACTGGAGAAAGCAGGCTATTGTTGAAGATTTTTGGTCTATGCCTGTTGGCACTTTGAGTTGCTGGCTTCTTCATTTCCAAGTCTGGGAGGTTTGAGGCAAAAAGAAAACCCAGGGAACTCACCACCATGCCATTACTGAGGTCCTGAGGTCTCTCGCCAGCCTGCCTTCTTCTTTCCACATTTCAGATGCTTGTTTTCTATATAATGTCTGGAATTTTTTAGTTGTACTTAGCAGGAGGAAAAGGGGAAATATGTCTATTCCATATTCCTAGTAGCAGAATTCTGTGGGAGCAGAATTTTAGTGGTCTCTCCAATACCAAGGGACCAGATGAGTGGCCGAGAGGGGGTGCAGATAGAAAAGAGAAGAGGAGGAGAACTGCGTCCTGGGGACTCCCATGTCTAGAGGGATGAGGAGGAGAAACTAGCAAGGAAGTTAAGAAGGCACAGCTTGTGAGGAAAGAAGAAAAACAAGAGGACTGCTGTTAATTACCTTTTTAAAAGGATAGTTTAAGTCGGGACACAATCCTGACTTATGGATTATGGCTTAAGAAAGAATGGGAACAAAGTGAAAGGAGCAAGTTACCAAAGCCACATATTATATGATTCCATTTATATAAAACTAAATTCGTGCACTCGGGGAGGGGGGTCCCTCAGCTCGGTCTGCACCCTCTCGCAGTCTGGGAGCCCTCGGGGGCTGTTGCACATCCTTAGTGTTGCTGGGGAGGCAGGAGAGGCTCCCACCACCACCGCTGCGCTTGCCAGCCATGAGCCCAGCTTCTGGCTGAGTGGCCCCCCCCCCTAGTCAGTGCACGTCATAGCGACCAGTTGTTCCACCATTTGGTCAATTTGCATATTAGCTTTTTATTATATAGGATATCCAGAATAGACCAATTTATAGAGACAAAAGTAAGTTTGTGGTTGTTTAGGGCTGGGGTGGTGCAGCAGTTTGGGGGAGTGGGGATGGGGAATGATTTCTAATGGATATGAGGTTTCTTTGGAGGGATATGGAAACCTTTTTACATTAGATTGTGTGATTGTTGCACAACTCTGAGATTTTTTTGTTAATTTTCACCCAAGGATATGTTTGATTTTAGAGTGAGGGAGGGAGAGAGAAAAAGAGAGAGAGAAACATCAATTAGTTGCCTCCCCTGTGCACCCTTACTGGGAATCGGACCCAAAACCTAGGTATGTGCCCTGACCAGGAATTGAACCCACAACCTTTTTGGTGTATGAGACAATACTTCAACCAACTGAACCTCCCATCCAGGGCACAACTAATTTCCTTTATATAGTGTTAACAATTCAACAACAAAAATGGTAAAAGATAAAACAGAAAAATAGCCCTGGCTGGTTTGGCTCAGTGGATAGAGCATTGGCCTGGGGACTGAAGGATCCCAGGTTCAATTCTGGTCAAGGGCACATGCCTGGATTGCGGGCTCGATCCCCAGTAGGGGTGTGCAGGAGGCAGCTGATCAATGATTCTCATCATTGATGTTTCAATCTCTCTCTCCCTCTCCTTTCTTTTCTGAAATCAATAAAAATACATATAAAAAAAAAACAGAAAAACATATAAAGAGATGCTTAACCCACAGGAGTAGAGCTATACATATAACATTTATTTCACCTATCAGACTGATAAAATGCCAAATTTTGATAACATTTGGCAAGACCTTAAGGAAGCAGGTACTCTCATAAATTGCTAGTGGAGGGTAAATTGGAACAACTGCTTATGAAGAGCAATTTAGCAGTATTTACCCATCACAATTACAAATGTATATACACTTAGACCAGGCATTCCTACTCCTACATGGGACAAAAAGAAGATTGCCTTGAAATAGTGACTTGATTTGATTAAAAAAACAGGTTTGTTCTTGCACTTCTTCTGTCATCCCCTTTCCTTCCTGCCCACCACCAATTATTTCATAAAATGTATGCCAGAGCTTATTTTTCAAAACTCTGCCAAAACATCCCTTAGTCCCTGACCCCCAGGGTAAGAAATCCATTGTAATTCTTGCTCTTGAATATAGTTACAGAAAAAAATGCCAAGGAATTTTCCTAGTTTTTTTTTTTTTTAATTTAACTTCCTTTCCCAAACACAGTGTGGCATGTTTTAAAATTAGTTTCTTCCTACAAGTAGAAATTGCCCTTGAATTTTAGTTTTTGTGTGTGTGTCTAAAACGATCTTTTTTCTTGTTTCCTTGACTTCAGCCAAATTTGAAACAGCTTACTAAAATGCACAAACACATTTCCTCTCTTACTACTTTTCTTTCTTTCTGTATTTATACCTCCCTTTGAAAAACATCCCTTTTCTCAAACACACTTGAAAAATTCACTTACCAGTGAATTAGGGATTATTTTACCTTTACTGATCGCTTCTAGGATTACTTTAACTTAATATTATTGAATACAAAAATGTGTTCTGTTTAGTCAAGATCCTTGTAGTTGAGAGACTCTACCTTTGGAACCCGTTATGGGATGAATTATTCCCCATACTCCCCGCCCCCCCCCCCCCCCCCAAAATTCTTTTTTTTTTTTAATGTATTTTTATTGATTCCAGAGAGGGAGAGAGAGATAGAAACATCAATGATAAGAATCATTGATCAGCTGCCTCTTGCACACCCCCTACTGGGGATTGAGCCCGCAACTCGGGCATGTGCCCTTAACTGGAATCGAACCCAGGGCCCTTCAGTCTGCAGGCCGACACTCTATCCACTGAGCCAAATCAGCTAGCCCCTCCCATCCCCAATTCTTATATTAAAGTCCTAACCTAACCCCCAGTACTTCAGAATGTGCCTGTATTGGGCGATGGGATCTTTAAAATGAGCTGAATAGGATGGGCCTTACTCCAATATGACTGATGTCCTTAGAAGAAGAGGAGAGTAGGACAGAGTCACACAGAGGAAAGACCATGTGAGGACACAGACAAGGTCGCCATCTATAAGCCAAGCGAGACCTCAGAAGAAACCAATCCTGCCAACATCTTGGTCTCAGACTTCTAGTTCCAAAATTGTGAGAAAATCAACTGCTGCTATTTAGCTACCCAGTTTGTGGCATTTTGTTATGGGAGCCCTAGCAAATAAATACAGGTCCCCTCCCCCCACTGTACACCCACCTCTTTTACTGTACACCCACCACTGTACACCCACCTCTTTTACTGTACACCCACCACTGTACACCCACCTCTTTTACTGTGTCCAATAGCCTCCAAACATGCCTATTGGATGTCTCCACTTTTATATCCCACAGACACTTCACACTCAGTGTGTCTAAAACATCTTCCCCTTTTCCCTACGCCCAGTTTCTGGCAACTACTATTCTAATCTCTGTTTCTATGAGTTTGGATTTTTTTTTTTAAGACTTCACATATAAGTCAGATCATCCAGTATTTGTCTTGCCATCTTGAGAGTCCTAGATGGTATCTTATTGCAACACTAGAGGCCAGTGCATGAAAATTCATGTACTGGGGTGGGGGGGGGGGGGGGGGAGCATTCCCTCAGCCCAGCCTGCTCCCTCTCGCAGTCTGGGACCCCTCAGGGGATGTCCACCTGCCGGCTTAGGCCCACTCCCTGGGGGATCGAGCCTAAGCTGGCAGTCAAACATCCCTCCAGCAGCCCAGGAGCCCTAGGGGGATGTCCATGGGAAGCAGGCCTAAGCTGCAGTTGGACATCCTTAGCACTGCTGAGGAGGCAGGAGAGGCTCCTGCCACCACCACTGCGCTCGCAGCCGTCAGCCCCGCTTGTGGCTGAGCAGAGCTCCCCCTGTGGAAGCGCACTGAGTGGGGGCAGGGGAGGGGTGGTGGTGCAGGAAGCTCCTGCGTTGAACATCTGCCCCCTGGTGGTCAGTGCACATCATAGCGACTGGCCGTTCCTGGTCAGTCATTCTGCCATTTTGATCAATTTGTATATTATCCTTCTATTATATAGGATAAGGCTGTTTTGTCTGCATTGAAAATCTGTTGTTCAGTGTAGCCATGAACATTATCTTAGCGAGACTTTCTGGGAAGCTTGCTGCAGCTTCTACATCAGCACCTGCCGTTTCACCTTGCACGTTTATGTTATGAGCTGGCTCTTTCTTTAAACCTCATGAACCACCTCTGCTAGCTTCACTTTTCTTCTGCAGCTTCCTCGCCTCTCTCAGGCTTCAGAAAACTACAGTTTTGCCTTGCTCTGCATTAGGCTGTGGTTTGAGGGAATGTTGTGGCTGGTTTAATCCTCTATCCAGACCATTAAATCTCCTTATCAGCAATAAGGCTGTTTCATTTTCTTATCATGTATATGTCCACTAGAGCAGCCACTCCCCCCTTTAAATTATGTATGCTTAGTTTATTTTATATAGTTCCAAAATTAAACAAAATATGCTTTATCCTTACCTAACAGATTTCAGGATTAATTAGATGAGATGTGAAAAGCTTTCTTTTTTAAAAATCTTATCTTTATTGTTGAAAGTATTACAGATGTCCTTCCCAGCCCCGATTGACCCCTTCTAACCCACACCCTGCCCCAGGTTCACCACACTATTGTCTGTGTCCATGGGTTATACATATCCCATATAATAATCCCATATAATAAAAGGTTAATATGCAAATTGACCTAACGGTGGAACAACCGGTCTCTATGATGCACACTGACCACCAGGGGGCAGATGCTCAATGCAGGAGCTGCCCCCTGGTGGTCAGTGCGCTCCCACAGGGGGAGTGCTGCTCAGCCAGAAGCCGGGCTCGTGGCTGGCAAGCGCAGTGGTGGTGGCGGGAGCCTCTCCTGCCTCTGCGGCAGCACTAAGGACCCCTCTGGGGTCCCGGACTGCGAGAGGGCACAGGCTGAGCTGAGGGACTCCCCCTCCAGTGCACGAATGTTGTGCACTGGGCCTCTAGTATGCAGATAAGTTCTTTGGTTAATCTCTTCCCACCCATCCCTACCTTCCCTCTGAGATTGGTCAGTCTGTTCCACGTTTCTATGTTTCTGGATCTGTTTTGTTCATCAGTTTATTTTGTTCACTAGATTCCACATATGAGTGAGAAAATGTGATACTTGTCTTTCTCTGACTGGCTTAGTTCACTTAGCATAATAGTCTCCAGGTCTCTCCATGCTGTCTCAAAGAGATCCTTCTTTTTTACTGTTGCATAGTATTCCACAGTGTAAATGTACCACAGCTTTTTTATTTTTTTAAAATATGTTTTTATTTATTTCAGAGAGGAAGGGAGAGGAGGAGAGAAATAGAAACATCAATAATGAGAGAGAATCATTGATTGCCTGCCTCCTGCATGCCCCACACTGGGGATCGAGCCCACAACCCGGGCTTGCATCCTGACCAGGAATCAAACCGTGACCTCCTGGTTCATAGGTTGATGCTCAACCACTGAGCCATGCTGGCTGGGCAGGAAGTATCTAAAGTAGTCAAATTCAAAGAAAGAGAAAGCAAAATGGTGGTTACCAGGTACTGGGAGTTGTTTAATGGCTAGAGGTCTAATTTTGCAAGATAAAAAACAAGTTCTGAGTGGGCTGGGAGAGGTCAATAGGGGGAAAAGGAGACATATGTAATACCTTCAACAATAAAGAGTTAAAAAGAAAAAAAAGTTAAAAAGAAGTTCTAGAGATTTGTTTCACAACAATGTGAATATGCTTAGCACTACTGAACTGTATACTTAAAAATGGTTAAGATGGTGCCCTAGCTGGTTTGGCTCAGTGGATAGAGCGTCAACCTGTGGACTGAAGGGTCCCAGGTTTTATTTCAGTCAAGGGCACATGCCCAGGTTCTGGACTTGATCCCCCATTGAGGGGACATGCAGGAGGCAGCCAATCAATGATTCTCTCTTCATCATTGATGTTTCTATCTCTCTCTCTCCTTCCTCTCTGAAATCAGTAAAGATAATATATCTATTTCTGAATTATTTTTATTGATTTTAGAGAGGAAGGGAGAGGGATAGAGAGATAGAAACATCAATGATGAGAGAGAACCACCGATCAGCTGCCTCCTGCACACCCCCCACTGGGGATCAAGCCCGCAACCCAGGCATGTGCCCTTGGCCGGAATCGAACCCAGGACCCCTCAGTCCACAGGCCAACGCTCTATAAACCAAGCCAAACCGGCCAGGGCAGTAAAGATATATATATATGTGTATGTGTGTGTGTATGTGTGTGTGTGTATACTATATATATATTTTATTTATAAATATATATTTTTTAAATATATTTTATTGATTTTTTACAGAGAGGAAGGGAGAGGGATAGAGAGTTAGAAACATCGATCAGCTGCCTCCTGCACACCCCCTACTGGGGATGTGCCCGCAACCAAGGTACATGCCCTTGACTGGAATCGAACCTGGGACCCTTCAGTCTGCAGGCCGACACTCTATCCACTGAGCCAAACCGGTTTCGGCAAGATATATTTTTTTAAAAAATGGTTAAGCCCTGACTGGTTTGGCTCAGTGGATAGAGCGACGGCCCGCGGACTCAAGGGTCCTAGGTTCGATTCCAGTCAAGGGCATGTACATTGGTTGCGGGCACATCCCCAGTAGGGGGTGTGCAGGAGGCAGCTGATCAATGTTTCTCTCTCATCGATGTTTCTAACTCTCTATCCCTCTCCCATCCTCTCTGTAAAAAAATCAATAAAATATATGTATTTTTTAAATGGTTAAGATGGCAAATATGCCCTAGCCCATTTGCTCAGTGGTTAGACCATCGACCCACAGACTGAAGGGTCTCAGGTTTGATTCCGGTCAAGGACACATAACTGGGTTGCAGGTTGACCCCCCGGCCCGGTTGGGGTGCGTGTGGGAGGTAGCCACCTGATGTGTCTCTCTCATGTTGATGTTTCTCTCTCTCTGTCTCTTCCCCTCCCTTCCACTCTAAAAATCAATGGAAGAAATATCCAAAACAAAAAAAAAGAGGCAAATATGTGTTTTTTACCATAATAAAAAAACGCATTAAAAAAAATTAAAGAAACCTATGCAATAGTCCTGGACTTTACTGTTTGCCTAACATTAACTCACTGATACTTCAATAAAAATAGAGCCAAAAAAAAAAAAAAATGGGCAAAGGACTTGAACAGACATTTCTCCAAAAAAGACAAATGGCCAACAAGAACTTAAAAAGAAGCTCAACATCATTAGGGAAATGCAAACCAAAACCACAATGAGTTACCATAGGATGGCTATAATTTTTTTTAAAAAGAAAGAATAAATTATCAAGTGTTGGCCAGGACATGGAGAAATTGGAACACTCATACATTGCTGGTGGGAATGTAATACAGTTCAGCTGCTGTGAAAGTTGAAGCAGTTCCTCCAGGAGTTAAACACAGAATTACCATATGACTCAGCAATTCCACTCCTAGGGTATATACCCCAAAAATTGAAAACGAGGATAGCGCCTGCAATGGAGGTAGGTGCCTTGGCCGGAATTGAACCCAAGAACCTTCAGTCTGTGGATCCACGTTCTAACCACTGAGCCCCCGGCTAGGGCCTGGGTTCTCATTCTTGTTCTCCCAGAATGTTCAGGAGGAGCATCAAATAAACTTGTATCTTTCTCACATCCTTCTGTACTATTAAAAGTTGCACCATTGTTGCCCTAGCCAGTTTGGCTCAATGGATAGAGCATCAGTTTGTGGACTGAAGGGTCCCGGGGTTTGATTCCAGACAAGGGCACATGCTTGGTCCCTAGTAGGGGGCGTGCAAGAGGCCGCCAATCAGTGAATCTCTCTCATAGATGTTTCTATGTCTCTCTCCCTCTCCCTTCCTCTCTGAAATCAATAAAATATATATATCAATGTGGGAGGTAGCCAACTGATGTGTCTCTCTCATGTTGATATATATATATTTCTTGGCGCCGCGGAGGCTGTCGGCTGCTTCAGGATGAAGGTAGGAAGAGATGGCGGGTGTTGCCTTAGGCTATATATATAATCAGCATGGTACAACTTAAAAAAAAAATATATATATATATATATATATTTTAAGTTGTACCATGCTGATTCAAGGGTTACTATAATAGTTTCACTTATTCTACCTCTGATGGCTGGCTCCATAGTATACTACACTCAGACTAAAACATACCAGAGCTAGGGTTATACTCATTTAAACATATTTACTGACTGGGTAGTTTAGTTGGTTAGAGCATTGCCAAGGTTGCAGGTTTGATTCCCTGTCAAGGCACATTCAAGAAGCAACCAATAAATGCATAAATAAGTGGAACAACAAATTGATGTTTCTCTCTCTCTCTCTAAAATCAATTTTAAACTTTTTAAAAAATTTACTGAGCACTTATTATGTGCCGTGCACTTTGCTGTGTCCTGGTACACATACCCTGGTAAAGTTAAGACCTGAGCGGTGGCTTAATTTTTCACCTAGTAGAGGAGAGGGGCCATAAACAATCCATTTCTGTATCATGATTGAGTCCTATAAATGAGAACTGTGCTATACTAGAGGATGAGAAGGGTACATTGTGAGACAATGTGGTCAGGAAAGGCTTCTCTTAGGAGGGACATCTAACTTGAAAGACCTGCAGTGGTACTAACCAATAGCAATTGGTGAGTTTGGGACTGTGGAAAGCTTGCATAAGGAGGAGTTTGACATACTAATTTATCGTTTTAAAAAGATCGCAAAGGCAAGACAAAGCAAGGAGACTAGTAGGTACCGATGGTGGCCGGGCCTTGGGTAATTGTGATTTTTGGCTCATGCGACAGGGTGGCTAAGAGTGTTGTTCTGTGACAGAACAACGATTACGCAGATGATGGAAGTATTTTAAGAGAAAAATCAGGGTGTCTTGCTGCGAACCGCGGAACCAGGGCAAGGTGCGCTCCCGAACCGTAAGTCTTCCCTCCGAGGTGCAGGAGAGTCCAAGAGAGCTGAACTCCGGGCCGCCCTTCCGCGGCAACATCCGATGCAGAGTCCGAGACAGAGCTGGGCTCCTTCCTGGTCCAGGGTAACGCGAGAAAGATCAGGCTGGGGAGTCTAGCCTTCCGGCAACACCCGCCGCCAAGCTAAAACTACGCCACCGGTGCGGCTAGGCTGCTAAATCCACTTCCGCACTGCGAATTAGCCCCACCTCCGGAAGCGCCGACTACCCATGATCACTTCCGCTCTCCCAGTCTTTTGGCCATCTCGCGAGAACTGGAAGTGCCTATGTGATCTGGGCTAAGCGGAAGTTGGGCCTTTTTTCGTGGCGCCGCGGAGGCTGTCGGCTGCTTCAGGATGAAGGTAGGAGGAGATGGCGGGTGTTGCCTTAGGCTTGGGGGACGTGAATCGAGCCCCACGACACGGCGTCGCTGTTTTTGTAGCTCTCCAAAAGCCCGGTTCTAGGTAGAGGAGGGTCTGAGGTAGGAGAAAGCTTTTATTTTGTGGGCCTGGAGCTCCTTGGGAGAGGGGATGGCGTGTGATTGCCGCTGGAGTTGCGTGGGGCCGGGAGCGTAATGGTGGCGGCGTCCTCGGGCCTAGCCGGGCAGATACGGCTTTGCTGTCGGTTGGGCTCCTTACTCCAGGGTGCACGCCTGCGGAGCCCCCTCGTCCCCGGAGTCATTGCGCGGGGCTTGACAGACGGTGTCCTATTTTTAGCGCGGGGCTCGTCGCGCGTTAGTGCACACACGTGCTTTATAGTGAATAAAACCCATTATTTCCAGTTTGCTGCTGACTGTGGATGGGGGTTTGACATGGAAGGCTTTTTGAAGTGGAATACCTTTGCAGGTGGTTACGTAGTTTTCATAAAGCTCTTTTTCCCTCCGTTTAATCCTTAGCTCAACATCTCTTTCCCAGCCACTGGCTGCCAGAAACTCATTGAAGTGGACGATGAACGCAAACTTCGTACCTTTTACGAGAAGCGTATGGCCACAGAAGTTGCTGCCGACGCTCTGGGTGAAGAATGGAAGGTGAGAGTTGATCCCAGAGTTGAATTGCTGCAGCTCTTTGAGGGAGAGTGTAAACGCGGGTGGTAATTGGCTGTGTAATTGGTTTCAAACTCCGGTTCTGTCTGCTGACCTTGGGTTAGTGACTCCCAGACCTCATCCTATGAGGTAGAGCTATCACCTGGCGGGGTTTTATAGCTCAAATGAGAAAACATAAAGACCTAGTTGCGCTGCAAGCTAATGGTCTCCAAAGGGTATTTTTAAAAGTGCCAAGAAAGGGGGTCTCGGGTTTTTTGTTTTGGATAGTTTGGTCTCTTTACCATGTAATCTTTCTTCCCCTAAAACTGTTCTCTCTAGTAAAGCATATGTTAGAAATAGGGCTTGATTGCAAGGAATTTGCTAATTGAACTTGGAAGATTGGCAAGTGTAGACAAACATGAGTGAGCAGAGGAATTTTATTTTGTTTCAAATTGTACTTAATGAACTGTACCTACTGGAATTGAGAGTGTACGTCACAGAGGCCACAGCCCTTTATTTTGTAATGTGTCTTTGTATTCTGCAGGGTTATGTGGTTCGAATCAGTGGTGGGAACGACAAACAAGGTTTCCCCATGAAGCAGGGTGTCTTGACCCATGGCCGAGTCCGCCTGCTGCTGAGTAAGGGGCACTCCTGTTACAGACCGAGGAGGACTGGAGAGAGAAAACGCAAATCTGTTCGGGGTTGCATTGTGGATGCCAATCTCAGTGTTCTCAACTTGGTCATTGTAAAAAAAGGTGAGGCTTGTGTTCTTGAGTTCAGTTATTGCTGACATTGATTTAAAGCTGATTGTCCAAATGGCTCTTTCATTTGTCATATCCAGTTGACCAATGGGCTTGTTTTGTTTTTACCAATGAAAGCAGTAACAGGGTTCTTTAAAAGGAAGTTGAATTAAAATGTCTTTGTTCACATGTCTCAGGGGAGAAAGATATTCCTGGTCTCACTGATACCACGGTGCCTCGTCGCCTGGGTCCCAAAAGAGCCAGCAGAATCCGAAAACTTTTCAATCTCTCTAAAGAAGATGATGTCCGAAAATATGTTGTGAGAAAGCCTCTAAACAAAGAAGGTAGGGGATATTATGACATTTAGGGCTGGCTTAATTTGGTTATTAGCCTGTCACTAGTGTTTTGAGTGCTCATTAGAACAAAATCTGCCCACAACTCACCTGGAGATTTTAGGAAAATATTGAAGAGGGTCATGACATGTAGTTGGTATTAATCCTTGTTACATCCAATGCCTTCTATCTAGAGTTATAATTTTTCTTGAAAATTTTCCTGGTAGTAATTGATGTATGTTTATCCAAAAATAACTTAGCGGACACTAAGTTCATTGCTTTTAGGTTAAAAGTTGGAAAAATGATAGAAATTCTAGGGCTATGATTGAATGTGCTCTCTATACACTTGCTGCTGTCGTATCAGGTTCTAAAATGCTTTCATCAACTGACCTTGCTTTAACATCTGACCCTCATTTTATTTTCATCTATGGGATATGAATAGCAATAGTAAGAGTTATGAGAATTAAGTTTATACTGTATTCAGAATATAGGGAATGGGTGTTTGGGAGTTTTATTTTTAGAAGGTACATTGTTAAGCAACATAACCCATCACGACTGTAGTCTGTGGCTGCAATATTTTGTAACATTAAAATTGCTGTATGAAGTGTATGAACATTTACATTAAATGGAATAAATAGCATATTCAGGTTGGGTTCTCCTGGCAAATCTGGGGGGAGGGTGTTGGTTGGGTTTTATTTTTTCAGGTAAACTTATACCTGGCTTATTGTGAGTTCATTGGTCGCTCATTTCAAATATCCAACACAACCTATGTGCCGGATACTATTTTAAAGGTTGAGGATAAAGTGTAGTATTAGCCTCCTGTAACTTATGCTTTAAAAAATAATTGGCAAATTCACAGGAGTTCCCCGTAATCACACCTTTGGAAATAACCATCAGTGTAGTAAGTGTGCTAGTTGGCAGGTGTTAAGATAATTCTTGTGTCTTTATATTAAGGGATCATTTACCTTAGTAGCTGGCAGGAAATCAAAATGATAGAAGAAAGCTGAGTGTGACTTCATTGTTCAGAAAATTAACCTAAATTTATATATGATCTTGACATCCAAATAGGCTTGACTTAATGAGCTGTCTTACTGAGGGTTAAATGTGCTAATTAGAAAAACACTGGCAGCTAGTAAGTATTAGCCTGGTCTCTTTTTAGAAGGACTTGCGTTTTCCTTATATTTGTATTATATTTAGCCTGTCTTGTATTTTTGTTGGCAAAGTGGTGGTATTTTTAAGTTGTAAAATATTTCAAATTTGATTTAAAAGGCCTCATACAAATAAGTTTTCATAGATACTAACTCAAGTTTGCGTCTGTTGCTCAAGTTTTTAAAATGTAGGGTATGTGTCCTAATGAACAAGGGTATTAAGAAGTGATTAAGCCATTATTAAATTTTTAGGTAAGAAACCTAGGACTAAAGCACCCAAGATTCAGCGTCTTGTTACTCCACGTGTCCTGCAACACAAACGCAGGCGTATTGCTCTGAAAAAACAACGTACTAAGAAGAACAAGGAAGAGGCCGCAGAATATGCTAAACTTTTGGCTAAGAGAATGAAGGTCAGTCTAAGATGATTGGGGTGGACAGCGGGAGGAGTCAGGCCTCACTTTGGGTTTAGATTTTTAACACAGACAGGCTTTTTGACTGCTTTTTTGTTTTGTTTAGGAGGCCAAAGAAAAACGCCAGGAGCAGATTGCGAAGAGACGTAGACTGTCCTCTCTGAGAGCTTCTACCTCTAAGTCTGAGTCCAGTCAAAAATGAGATTTTGTAACTAACAAATAAAGGAGAGCAAATGTCAAAGCCCCTTTACCGACTATTCATTGATGATAAAATTTAGATAAATGGAGAGAAACTCAGGTCATAGATTGTGTACAGCAATCTAATGGCTAAAACTTAAAAGTGATGTATCCTTCAAATTCAGAGGTGCACTGTGATGGTGAAAGAGATGTGCAGGATATGGTTTTGGAATCTGGGTGGATCAGGAAAAGGTTCTTAGCATAAGGCGTTTTCAGTGAATCATAGAACAATTTCAGGAAAATAAACAACTAGAATTGTTAATCTTTTATACACTTTATTTTGAGGAATACAGTTTTTCTTAAACATCTATGCACAATACATGAAAAGTGCCCTTGTGAAGATGGACATTTGTCATATGTGATAAAAAAGATAACTTGTTAAAAGCATAGTTAATGATGCCATTTTGCAAAAGTTCACAAAGCTTTTAAAACCAGTGCAAATTTACTACATTAACAGAAAGCTTTCAACTCCAGTGAATTGTTATTGATGTTTTTATTCTATTTCACTCTGAAAAGGAGTTGACTATGCCTGTTTAAGATTAAAAACTTGCATCAATAAAGAATGCACAAAGAGAAAGTAGTATACTTTTTCTAATGTGCCATATCTAATCTCAGGTAATTACAGTCAAAACTATCCTTTACAGGATAGAAGGATCTTAAAAAGGCACATTAGGCTTTAAGGATGAAGAAGAGGCTCATTTGCTGAAGTATAGTTTAACCACAGGTGAGTAAAATTTTAAAGTAGTTTTTACACAGGTAAGTTCCCGTGTGCGACCAAGGCCAGTCTCTGGACCACTCTGTAAGACCAAGGTTCTTGGGTAACAGTAAGATCCCCATTGCTCTTAATACATGGTATCAGTTATATAACATGAAAAGTCTTAGTTGGCAGTTGACTATAGAATACAAGGGAAAATGGAGCATTTTTAAAGATAACGAAAAGGACATACTACAGTCAGGATAACAAGGCCAAAAGGGCAAGTCTGGTGTATATGTCTGTGCTTTCTGATTTTGAGTGCGTTCTCTAAAAGCGGACACATGGCTTGCCTACACTATTTTAGCTCATGAGTTCTGGCAGATTTGAGATTTCAAGAGTTATTGATATTACAAATATGTTCAGTCTTGTATTCTGTACCAAAAATGAAAAGACAACAATTGAGTATCCCAGATTTAATGGGAGATTATGCTCATTATTAACCATGCAGGATGCTATAATCAATGTACAAAATGCAGCTGAAGTTAGATTACCAAATCCAAAAATAGTTTAACACGTTAAGCGCCATGTTCAGTGACGGACACTATACTTTCCTTCTGGACCGGTCAGTCACTGGTGCCACCAGCATATCGAAATCAAATATTGCGGGCTAAACAGAAAGGAAGACAAAATGGGCTTGGCACTTAACGTGTTAACATTTTAGGATAAACAATCTGGACTAACTGAAAGACTGCTTTCAGGTGTTAACAGGTTATGTTTCATACAGTGTTACAACTCCTATAGATAGTAATTCAAATGAGATTTTTTTGGGGGGGGGGTGTAAGCTTTTAGTGGTGCCCTTTTCTGTGGTAGGTGTTAGAAAAGGCCTTTAAAATCCACTTATATTTCTAAATGACTGCAGCAGACTCAAGTTTCCAATATATAATGGCTGTTACTTAGAATGTTACAAAAAGTTATTAGAAAACTTAATACAAATATTCTTAACTGGTTAAGGAGATCTTCATTACAGATTTTTTCTTTGTTTAGTGGGAAGTAAATTTAGTTTCAGGCTACAGAGAAATGGAGAGAAAGATAATTTTGGAATTCTAAAGATTTAAAGGTTCCAATTGTGTACATTTCCGGAGGCTAAAAGGTAACACAAGAATTTTTCCTTTCATTCAACCTCCATCTTGTTATATACAAGAGTAATTACAAATTTTCTGATAATAAGTGTTAAGTATTAAAACTAGTACCAAGTCTTAGTTGCAAAAATATGTACTCTAAAGTTAGTGCAAAAGATCCATTTTTAAGGTAATGAGAATTGTACATAATTTCTGAGAAGTTCTTTCACAATAAGTTGAAACTAGAATTCTATAAAGGCCAGATTAACCCTAAATGATGAAAGATTGGTACAGCAACAAAATGTAAAAGATTATACCAGATAGGAGATTTGTGCTGTTAACTACCAGTAAATAATTTGTACCCAGTGATTTAGTCATATGTATAATTACTGTAAAACACACAACCACTGGCATTTTACACCACGCAGAGAGTTAAGGCAATCTTACTGTTCCTAAGGGCTTTTAACAAAAGGCATAATTGTCAGGCATGTGAGGTCATGATTTTCTTAAATCTGGCAAACAAGCTCAATAGCTTTAAAGTATTATTAAGACTTAATTGATTTATCCTAAAAAAAACTATTTACAAATGCACAAATAAGCATACAAATCTATATATTATACAAGAATAAAACTGCAGTGCAAGTTTATCCCACAGGTTTTAAAAAGTGACCAATATCAACCATTGACTGCCTGAACAATTTCAGGTCCAAAGACTATATATATAGAGGCATTTTAAGCATGTTCCAATTTTGTGAAATCTAAAGCCAATTCAATTTCATTTAAACTGACTGATGTATTATTCAATTATAAAGCTGTTGTATATTAACATGCTATTGGGAAGTAGATGGAAGGAAGTGACTGGATATTCAAGATAAAATCCATTAAGGAAAATAATACAAAACATGAAGGGTGAAGATATATATATTAAATTTTAAAGTAAGGCAAGGCAGTTGTCATCAGACTTTTCAGGTAATTTTGAGATTAACGACTACAGATGAGTTTACTAGTAGTCACTTTGACCCCTTTCAGAAAACTAATACATAATCTATAAATTTTAATAAATATAATATGGCTGTATATACACATACCTACACAGCCACATATATACACACACATAGAGCTCTTAAGAGAGATTTCATTTGTATTGGGGTTAGCCAAGTTTAATTTGTCATTCCCCAAACCCAATTAGCTTCAAATATAAACAATGCCAATGATGAATGCGGTTTCTCATTATCAAACTGCAAGTATTGAGAAATCCAAACAGTTTTCAGAAGAGGCAGATAAACCGTTCAGAAGTTGCAAATTTTCAACATAAACCCTGGGGCATTTTAATGGTATTTTCTCATTTCTAGGTGATTTGGTATGTTACGTTTCATATGTTGTCCCAGAGTTAGATCATTTTGGTTTTCACCAATTCTTAGCATTTGGAACAAACTTAAAAGTTTCCAAACCGAGTCTGTTCTCCCAGCACCGTGTGTCTGAAATGTGGTTTAAATGAGAGGTGCGCCAAAACACTTCCTGCACCACTCCACACTGACACTCGGTGGAACGTCAATTTTCTGCAACTTTTCAAGGATTTCTGAAGATAGACTGTTGTATGCAAGTCCATATTCATTGTCAAAAGCCTCTGAAAAAGACAATTTCAAAAATGCAGTTATAATTAAAGAATTTATGCATTTATATATGGTAGCCCAATCATATACACACACCACATATTCAAAAGCAGGAGTCTTTCTAAAGGCAAGTAGAGTATTTACCCATACCAGTTACAATTTTAAAATTACTTTCGGAAATAAAATTACTTGAAAATAAAGCGTAAAATTACATTTGGAAGTAGTAAAATGTAAGGAAACAGAAAATAGTGCCTAATTAACCAACTTACCAATATCAATATTCTCTCTTCCAAGAGACACTAATGATAAGAAGAGGATTTCTCTGTATAAACTCCTATAAAACAAAATATTTTTAGAGTCAATAGGCTAAGAGTATAAAAATAAATATGTGAAGGTATTTTTGTTTAAAAAAAAAAAAGGATCAAGTTCTCTGGTCTAACAGAATGTCCTGGTTTTGATATGTGGCACAGTTATGAGATGTCACTTTTGGGGGAAGAGTTCTTAACTATTTTTGCAACTACTTCCTTCGCATATCTATTTCAAGTTAAAAAGTTAAGTTGATGGCATCAAGCTTCACACTAAAAACAAAAAATGGTTTAACTTTCTTAAAATTTTTTAACAATATAACTTATAATTCCTAATTAAAATTGGAAAGGCAGGGTCTTCTGTCATCTTTTGCCACTTGACAAAGTAGCAATTTCTAAGGAATCTAAAACCCTTGGACACAGTAAAAGGTGGAGTGATCTCTACTATCTAACCCAACAATAAAAGATAGATCATCTTTATTTGTTTTGTGGACATAAAAATGTCACAAATCTTAAAAATAAGCTTAATGACTCAGTTGTTAAAAATAAACAAGAAGTAAACTGGTTTGAGTGTTTACACAGGACAAAAAATTAGTAATGCTGATTGATGATGCTCCATGTAGCTTTAGAAGCTTCAGAGGCCATAGCAGGTCATTTCTAATATTCCTTCCCTGCCTTATACCACAGATGCTTGAAACTGGTGCTTTTTAGACTAAAAGAGGTCATCTGTACCTCATTGAGGATCCATCCATTTCATTATCCTTGTACTACTGTTTTCTGAAGCTTCCTCTGCAGAACTCATTTATGCTGACATTGGGATGAGTACTGATCCAAGCATGTTTGCAGACAATAGTAAGAGGATCAGGAGAGCTCCATATCCTTTGTAATCCACTGCTTCCATCACTTTCCTAAATTGTTTCTATTCCCAAACCCATTTCTTTCTGTTTTTTTTTTAATGTCCCTCAAGAAAGGAAAAGATGTATGGATATGACAGAGCCTGAACCAAGTAGAACATATGTATAATATCGATGTTAACAAATTCACAGAGGGTTTCCATGAAAAGCATTACTGTTTCCCAAAGATTCATACACTTTTGACATGAATTACCTCTTAAAATTTAATCTAGCCCCCGAAACAGATACTTATTTGTGCTCAAATAAGTACTTTTTAAAGATGTTCTACAGTATGTGTTTCTTTTACAACTAGAGCTATTTTAAATAGTTTTTTAACATGACATTATTTTGAGTGGTGAACATTGAATTATTACCTTTGTCTTTTCTTGTCTGGCTTCATTTGCTGTGAAAGCAGGTTGATGGGTTGAAGAACATCATTACGTTGAATACTCTGCCTGATGGTTTCCACTAAAGTGCTTGTTGCTTGTTGTTCCTCTGACAGGACAGACGACTTCTTTTCAGAATCTAATAATAAAAACAGTAATTAAGAATATCTTTATCCACTCTAATTATTAAAGTTTTTTCCAGAGTTGTAGCATTTTCTAGTTTTTTATTTAACATCACCTTACTCTTTACTAGTAAAATTATGTGGCAATGTGACTGCTAAATATTTTTCCTGCTTCAGATAGGAGAGACCGCTCCCTTTGCCCTTTCCCTGAACTTAAGACTTCCTGTTTGAGGGGGGAGGGGTGACAACTTGTACTCCAGGAGCCATCCTGTGACTATATAGCCACCTTTACTGATGGCAAAGTAGACACAACAGAAAGAGCCTGGGTCCCTGACGACAGCAGTTGCCAAGCAGTACTAGAGAGTCTACTTCATATTTGATGTGAGAACAATCTTTAGTGTTTAAATTTGTTATTTTCTATTAAACATAGAATATAATCCTAATTGATAAAGGCTAATTCTAGAATTATTAAGAACAAACATATAGATTTCATAGATACAAAAGTGCTTCAGTGATATACTGGAATTGAATCATACTAACATGAAAAATAAAATCACCAGTGTGGTTGGCCCAGAAAAAGGGAAAACTTCAATACTGTAATCCCAGCAGCCATATAATTTTATTTACAATTAGTTGAGATGGGAATATGTATCCAATAATTCCCCAGTCTAGCCTCATTCTAAGTGCCTGTCGTAAAGTAAGCTGTTGTATTTTTCATACAACATAGCCACTTAATAAAGGTAACTAGTAATACTTCATTTGTGTTCAACCAAATAGCAAAATTCTGTTATAATACAAGAGGAAATACTGGCTGCTGTAGGTTTTGATCCTAGCTCTTCTACCTGCTAAATGTTTCCTTGGAATAGGAAACATTGTTTTAAAAAGTACTTGATTTTCATGCTGTTGTGATTTTAGAGCCTAACCCAAATGTAATACATAACTTCACGGCTTCTTTAATTCCGTTTTTAAAATAACACCTTTACTGAGATACTAATATAATTCTCAACCCATTCAATTCACCCATTTAAACTACAAAACTGGTTTTGAATATATTCTGGGAGTTGAGCAGCCATCACAATCAACTTTTAAAACATTTTTGTTTACCACCAAAAGAAACCTCTAGGGGTCACTCCTTCATCTTCCCAATCCCTCAGCCCTAGGTAACCACTACTTTTGTCTCCACAGATTTGCCTATTCTGGATATTTCATGTAAGTGGTATTATACTTTCTATGCTCTTTTGTGACTGGCTTCTTCTGTAATGTTTTTAAATTCATCCATGTTGTAGCATATATATCAGTATTCAGTACTTTTTATTGCCAAATAACATTTTATTGCTTGGATATACCAAACTATCCATTTGTCAGCCAATATACCTATAGGTTGTTTCCAGTATTTGGCTATTAAGAAAAATGCTGCCAAAACCGGCATGGCTCAGTGGTAGAGCGTCGTCGATCTATGAACCAGAAGGTCACAGTTCAATTCCCGGTCAGGGCACATGACTGAGTTGTGGGCTAGATCCTTGGTGTGGGACGTGCAGGATGCAGCTGATCAAAGATTCTCTCATCATTGATGTTTCTAGTTCTCTCTCCCTTCCTCTCTGAAATCAATAAAAATATTTAAAAAAAGAAAACTGCCAGTTATCATAGATGCTCATAATCAAATTGAGGAAGTTCCTTTCTATTTCTAGCTTGAATGTTTTTTTAAATATATTTTTATAGATTTCGGAGAGGAAGGGAGAGGGAGATATATAGAAACATAAATTATGAAAGAGAATTATTGATCGGCTGCCTCCTGCATGCCCCCTACTGGGGATCGAGCTCGCAACCTGGGCATGTGCCCTTGACCAAAATCGAACCCCAGACCCTCAGGCAGGCCAATGCTCTATCCACTGAGCCAAACCAGCTAGGGCTCTAGCTTGAGTGTTTTTAACAAAGGGTGATGGATTTCAACAAATATTTTAACTATTGAGACAATCATGCAGGTTTGGTCCTTTATTATATTGATATGGTGTATACATTAATTGATTTTCAAATGTTAAATGAACATTTGGGATAAACTGCATTTGATCAAGGCTGTACAATCCTTTTTCTGTATTGTTAGATTTGGTTTGTTAGTTATTTTGTTGAGGATTTTTATGTCCATATTAGTAAGTGATATAGATTTTAGTTTTCTTACGGATGTCTTTGGTTTTTGATACTGCCCTTCTCACCTAAATCTCCACAATTTCCAAGAGTGTTCTCAGTTCCAAATACAATTTCCTTTTAAAAAAATTTTTTAATTGATTTCAGAGAGGAAGGGAGAGGGAGAGAGAGAGAGAGGGAAACCTCAATGATGAGGGAATCATTGATTGGCCACCTCCTGCACGCCCCCCACTGGGGACCAAGCCCGCAACCCAGGCATGTGCCCTTGACTGGAATCGAACCCGGGACCGTTCAGTCCACAGGCTGACCCTCTATCCACTGAGCCAAACCGGCTAGGGCTACAATTACCTTTTGAGAGAATTTCAGAGCTCTCTGTTCTTATGATCTGCCTCTCCTCCTGGGCAAATCTCTGAGCCACTGCTCTGAAGCTGGGCTCAGAACAGTGGCCCTTCTCTTAGAATGACACTCCTGCTTTGTGGACAGGGTGTTGGGTTGGAGCCATAGTCTCTGTCTTTTCAGCTTGCCTTTCTTGGCATAAAACTTCTGCCCCATAAGCAAGATGCAGTATGAACAACTGGGATCCCAGCACTCTTGGCTTGCCAAAACCAGGGTAGAATGGCTGCCCAATGAACAGAAGCTGGATGGAGGAGTTTCACCTCTGTCATAACAGAGCTGAGAGAACGAGAACGGCTGGCTGAAGCCCTGACTGGGAGCTGGAAGGGAGCAGCAAGTTCTAACTCCAGTGCCACAGAAGCACATTGATTTTACTGAAATTTAGTATATTTTCTTTAAAAAAAAAAAATATTTTATTGATTCTTTTACAGAGAGTAAGGGAGAGAGAGTTAGAAACATCGATCAGCTGCCTCCTGCACACTCCCCACTGGGGATGTGCCCACAACCAAGGCACATGCCCTTGACTGGAATCAAACCTGGGACCCTTCAGTCTGCAGGCCGAGGCTCTATCCACTGAGCCAAACCGGTTAAGGCTTAGTATATTTTCGTGAATGAATGTTTGTTCATTTGCTTTATAGCCTTAGACTTTTTGTCCCTTTAAAAATTTTCACCAATTATGGTTGCTTTGCTGAGAAGTAGGTGGCAGAGCTCCTCATAATGCCATTCCTGGAAGTTATCACTCAATTCTTTTTTTTTAGGGCTTTTTAAAATTTTATTTCTTTATTGATTATGGTGTTACATATGTATCCTTATTCCCCCATTACTCCCCCTACCTCCCCTCATGCCCTCACCGCCCTGTTGTCTGTGTCCATTGGTCACTTAATTCTTATATGTCTTTTAATTTTATTTACATGCCAATTCTTCATATAAAGCACCAGTTAAGTAAACAAATAAGTCCATTCTTGAGAGCTCACCTAAAATTAGAGAATATTTTGAATTACTTGTCTATTTCATGATAAGCAGTCTGTGGTATTCTGTTAAAGTAGCCCTAGCAAACTAACACAGTTTATATAAGCCACTTAATGTTTCTTCCATGAACTGCCTGTTGATAGCACTTGCTCACTTATCTGTTGATTGTTTGTGGTTTCTTATTTACTCATAGAGTTTCTGAACTGGATGATAACACTCGAAACCCCTTATAGCCCTAGCCAGTTTAGCTCAGTGGATAGAGTATTGGACCTCAGACTGAAAGATCCCGGGTTCGATTCGAGTCAAGGGCACATACCTCGGTTGCAGGCTTATCCCCAGCCCTGGTGAGGGCAACCAATCGATGTGTCCCTCTCACATCGATGTTTTTCTCTCGCTCTTCCTCCCTTCCACTGTCTCTAAAAATCAATTGAAAAGTTTCCTTGGGTGAGGATTAACAACAACAAAACCTTCTGTAAAAATACATTCTAAATATAAAAGACTAAAAATAAGCTAGAATTTTTGAGACTAATATCCATATAACTGAAATTATACTATTCCAACACATCCAGATTACTCTTCCACTATATAGAATTTAGACTCCAAATATCTAACCAAATTGGTATTGACAGAAAAATCACAAAATAATACTCTTCAACTCATGTAGAGACCTGACATAGTTAAATGGGTCAATATAATAGCAAATCAATTTAAACCAAAATAGAATCTTGAAGAGATACTAAAAATAAATAAAAAATGTTAAAATAATGCAAAAGGACTTGTTTCTCTCTTCACACTAATTCTAGTCCCCCAACTCCCAGTAGTCCATTCTTCTTTATTGCTAAATAGTACTCTACAGTTTAAGTCTTTTATGTCTTTAATTCTATTTTACTTACTAAAATTCCTCCATGAGACATACAGAGGCTCTTCTGGTTCCTGATGAAGGTTGATATTATCCCATAACAGCTGAATGTACACAAGTTTGCTATCCTGGGACAAAGATGACAGAGGAAGCTAAAAAAGATCAATAGAAAGCATTAGTGCCCCTACCATAATAACTACCAGGAGATCTAGCAAAACTTGATTATATAAAACAGATGAGTTCTTTCAAAACTCTGAACCTAAAATTTTGTGCAACAATTTTTATTTAAATCTGAAGATTTATGTTCTTATTTTCTGAAGTACAGGTTTCTCATTCTAAATTTCAAGGATACACTGTGCTCGTTACAACATGGAAACTAGCACAGTGGCTACATGAAAGATTAACTGCCATTACAACAAATTTTAAGGCAAGAGTACGTGCAATAGTTCCTACTATCTTGTTGTACTGACTACTACTTAAAATAAATGAGTCAAAATAGAGTTTGTACTACTTTAAGATTGTGTTGCGCCCCTGGTGTATGGTTGGGTGTGGGTGCCTCTCAATATTCAATATCAAAATGAAGGAACTCCAGGAGCTCACTGTCTCCAGTGGGATTGGGGTTCCCAGAACAACTGAGTAGGAGGCTTTAGAGCTAGACACAGCCAGAGTGGGATCTTGACTCCCCATCACATATTAGCTATGTGACCTTGCAAAAATAATTTCTTCAACTTAATTTTATCATCTGAAAAATATGGATAATATGGGTCCTTATTCTTCTTTCAATTGTATTTTGTATTCATTTCAGCTGTACAGAATATGAGTCTTTTTAAAATAAGGTTGCTGTGAGAATTTCATCTAGGAATATGGTAGTTAAAAACAAAAGCTACCTTTTCTAGCCTTCTTGTAACTAGGAATGACCATATAACTAAGATCAGGACAAATGACTACATATGAAAATATTATGTACACCTGCAGGAACTGTCCCTAAAGAAGGAAAGACATACTCTTTTCTATCCATTTTTCTCCTTACTGTTAACTGGAATGTGACTGTGATAGCTTAGAAGAAGAGTCAGCCATCCTGGTGTAGAACTTAGAAATGGAGGTCATATACAGCTGAGCAAAAAGACAGAAGCATCTCAGGTCCCTAACAGTAACATCCCTAGACCACCTATCCAAACTTATAAGTGAGAGAAATAACCTACATCTTGTTAAGCCACTATTGCATACTTTCTGTTACTTTAAGCCTCATCCTAATCAATACCAATGTAATGTAAGTATAGAAGTTGACACTCTACCTGTATACCTCCATTACAATGTTCAGATGTGAGGATAAGTCCTGGCAAGTTACTAGGAAGGTCCAAACGTCTGAAATACCATACAAGGTTCCAGAAAATAATCGGATGTTGATTGATGAAAGAGGATGTGTGGATCACGTGATCGCCTTCATTTTCTAGCAAAGATTCAAGTTCTTTACGAAGCACTAGAGGACTCAAGTAGGGCACAGAAAGAGGGGGAGGATTGGGTCTTTTTCCTAAAGGATCCTTAAAAAAATAAAAATACAAAAAAAGTGAATATTATCTATTGAATTCGGTATGTTTAAGAGTACTTCTCTGGCCTGCCGGCGTGGTTCAGTGGTTGAGCATCAACCTATGAACCAGGAGGTCACAATTCGATTCCCAGTCAGGGCACATGCCTGGGTTGTAGGCTCGATTCCTAGTGTGGGGCTTGCAGAGGCAGCCAATCAGTTGTTCTCTCTCTACCTCTCCCTCTCTCTGAAATAAAAAAAAATAAAATAAAAAAGTATTTCTCAATGAGATTATGCTTCTCTATCTATCCCTTCAAAATCAGTTATTTCCTGGCCATTGATACATGCAGTAGAACATCCTAATGAAAACCTAACAAGAAATACTTAATCATAATTACCTTTCAGTTAGATAAAATTAATAACCCATATAACAGACCCTATTTTATTTTATTTTTAAAATATATTTTATTGATTTTTTACAGAGAGGAAGGGAGAGGGATAGCGAGTTAGAAACATCGATGAGAGAGAAACATCAATCAGTTGCCTCCTGCACACCCCCTACTGAGAATGTGCCCGCAACCAAGGTACATGCCCTTGACCAGAATCGAACCTGGGACCCTTCAGTCCGCAGGCCGAGGCTCTATCCACCAAGCCAAACAGGTTAGGGCCAGATCCTATTTTAAACATGATCGAGTTTTTCTATCAAGTTGATAAGAGCAATGGGCTGTGTATGATTTGATTTTTCTTTTGTCAATTTTTAAAAATTAATAAATGTTTACATTTCATATGCTTCATAATGATGATACCAAAAAATGTGTGTGGCTTTATCTTCCTCCTACAATTCTAAAGAGATGGGGCAATTTTTTGTGTTAATGTTCTTTGACTCCTTTTAAAATTATATCTAAATCATTTTTACATTTGATTGCAACAAAAAGCAATTTTATAAATAAAATAATGAATGAAAGAAACAACAACCTAGACTTTATACCCCTAGTACCCAGTCTGAGGTATCTAAATATCATCTCCCTCTAAAAGGAACCAGTGTTTCTTAGAGAAATGGCAGACTCTAGATCTGCAGAAGGAAAATAATACAACATGAGCATGAAACATCTTGTCATAAAAGAAAGCAAGAAAACTTAAAAAAAAAATTTAAAGACTACTAGGGTTGTGTCACAAGGAATAAGGCATCATCCTGTAGAGAGTTCTAGCTGAGCAAAGATGGGATAATGCAATTAATATCAATAAGGATAACAACAATGGATGTAAACATAAATGTTAAAAATCAGTTTTTCATAATGACACCATATTTCCCCAAATTAATGGGTCACCTTGAAGAATGCTAAGAACTCAACTTGTTATTCTGAAAATTGGTTAATAAAAAGGGGAGGAGGGGAGGGGGGACTGCCTTTCCAATATAAATTGCATCGTTAGAAAACCAAACAGAAGACCTAAGGGAAGTTTCTCTTCATAGATGTATTCCATATACTAAAGATGACAGAATTATGCTATCATTTTATAAGCTCCAAATGAATAACTTGATTTAGGCAATGGACCATTAATAGCTACTAAATCACAAATATAGTTCATGTCTCCACTGGAAGAACATACTGCCACTAATGAAGTGTCTTACAAAAATAAACAAACAGCAAAACAAAACAAAAAAACCTGAATTTGACCAATCTTCTATGCATAATTACCAATTTATAGGGTTGTAACCAACAAATAAATTGCAAGAGGAAAAAGGAAAGTGTACAGATTAAGAAAGATTTAAAAAAAAAAAGATCAATTGCAATGCATGGGCCTTCTTTGATCCTGATTCCTCAAACTACAAACATACTTCACATTTTTGAAACAATTAGAAATTTGAACAAAAACTGAGTAACTTGATGTTATTATTTTTAGTTTGATACATAATGAAATATTTACAAATGGAATATATGTTTGAAATTTCCTTCAAAATAATTTGTAGCGAAGTGAATAAGGTATATATGAAAGAAGAATGGCTATAAATTTAAAATTACTGAATCTTGATGACTCAAAGGCTCATTTATGTTACTCTTCTGTTTATTTTTGTACATATTTGAAATTTTAAAACGTTCTGTTTATGAAAAATTCTTATCACTTTTCATGCCATTTAAATCTTCTATAGAATTATGTGCTGTGCTAATAATACATACTTACAAGAATACACAGTATAATTATAATGTTGTTACATACCACAACTTCCTGTAGACTGTTTGGAAGACTAACTGTTGAAATGCCATGAAATGGTCGCTGAGAAAAGTCAATATTTTGCAATGGACCTCCAACACTGTGACTTCGAGTCAAAGATACATTCCGCTTTGATAAACTATTAGGTACAGATGAAATTTCCATAGTTTGAACATCTCCGCTGGCATTCTTTATTTCATCACTTTAAAAAAAATGAAAACTGGTTCTGTAAAACAATCTAAATCTGTAGAGCTAGAGTATTTTCTACACTGAATTTTAGTCTATTGAATATATCTAAGAGGAGTCAGTACTGACTGATAAGAATAAAATTTTCACCCTGGCCATTGTGGCTAAGTTGGTTGAGCATAAGCCCATGCCCTAAAAGGTCATCAGTTCAATTCCCAGTCAGGATATATGTCCAGGATTGTGGGTTCTATCCCCAGAAAGGGGCGTGCAGGAGGCAGCCATCAATATTTCTCTCTCTCCTTAAAATCAATTTTTTAAAAACATTTTTATTTAAAAAAATTATCTTTATTGATTTCAGAGAGTTAGGGAGAGGGAAAGAGACATAGAAACATCAATGATGAAAGAGAATCATTGATTGGCTGCCTCCTGCACATCCCCCAATGGGGATCAAGCCCACAACCCAGGCATGTGCCCTTGACCGGAATCGAACCTGGGACCCCTCAAGTCCACAGGCTGATGCTCTATCCACTGAGTCAAACCAGCTAAGGGCCTAAAATAAATTTATTTTTTAATTTATTTTATTTTTAAAAAATATATTTTATTGATTTTTTACAGAGAGGAAGGGAGAGGGACAGAGAGTTAGAACATCGATGAGAGAGAAATATCAATTAGCTGCCTCCTGCACATCCCTTACTGGGGATGTGCCTGCAACCAAGGTACATGCCCTTGACCGGAATCGAACCTGGGACCTTTCAGTCCGCAGGCAAACGCTCTATCCACTAAGCCAAACCGGTTTTGGCTAAAATAAATGTTTTAAAAATATATTTTTTTAAATAAAATTTTCTTCAGGCATTCTTAGGATAGAGTAAATGACTCTGGTGAAGGTTGGGAAAAGGATATATGGTAGACAACAGGTTTCATTTAAAAAAGATGAAGTGCCCATTCAGTTGCTCTATTCAAACATTATTTCATCTTTATTAAACAAAATCACCTAGAAGAACTGTGCTGCATGCAAATAAGTCATGTAGATTGACAAGTATTTAATCTCTACCAGGCTATGATCCACCTAAGGATAGAGACCAAACTTACTTTTTTATTTTTAGTGTTTATGCCTAGCATACAATTTAAATGCCAGAATTATGCCTACAGGAGTCAGGTTATCTTTAAAGATAGAATTTTTGCAAGGATTTCTAATTTACTGTGAGGAGTTCTCTATACCATATGGTACCTTGATTCAACTGCAGCGCTTGTTTCTTCAGTTATGGTCTGGTTATGTTTCCGGAAATCCATCAAATTGATCAAGTCAGGTTCTGCTGAACTGGATACAGGTTTGGGCTCCAAAGGTTCACTTGCCAATGGAATGCTGCCACTTTGTAAACTGTCACCAGAGGTACTTGGTTTCAGGAAAAAGCTAAAAAATATGGAGCAGTCCAAATTAAAAAAATCTTCATAAATGCTAAAGTCCTCTAAATTTCATATTTAGAATCACTTTATGGTAAAGCAGTAATTAATGAATTATATAACCCATAGAAATACTGCCTATTTCAAACTCACACACTCCTGCTTTCATTCTTTCCCTCCTGTCCTAAACTATTCAAATGAAAGATCTAGAGGAGGTCATTATAGTTCAATATATGATTCCTTCAGTTTTTGAAAATCATTAACACGATGAAGGAAGATAAAAAGCAAAATGTTACATTGATTTTGAGTTTAAAAAGAGAAGCAACAGCAGCATTTTAACATGTATCAACCTGTAATTGTTTATAATACCTCTTTTTTTTCCCCTGATAAAATCTCCATTTTGTCTCTAGTCCTTTCCTCTCTCCTCTATTAATTCATTTTTTAATTTTCCTTATATCTCTCTCCTTCTCGTTCTCGGGGGGACAGTGTGAGGGCTGGGCCTAGCAAGGGGCATTAAGATAACTTTCTGAAGTAATAGTAATGTTCTATATCTTGATAAAGGTTTGAATTTATACAAATGTATACATTCACAATTTGTACATTTTATTATATACTAACTTTACGTCAAAAGAAAAAATACTGAAATCCAGTAATTATATGCATGCTGAAGTCTTTGGAGGAGAAGTATATAAATGTCTACATTTTACTTTTGGCTGGAGGGATAAATAGGTAATAAAGCAAGTACAGTAAAATGTTAATTGTAGAATATAGGGGTGGATATTTGGGTGTCACTGCAAAAAAAATTCTTTAAACAACTGTAAGTTAGAAATTTTCCATACTGACATATTGGAAAGAAATCAATAATGTTCCTTTTCAATTAGAAAATATAAAATAAGATACCACAATAGCTTAAGAAACACAGTTACTCAACAAAAAAGTACAAGATTTATGGAGAATAAAAGTACATAAAAAAGATCTTTAAAAAATGAAGCTATATACCATGCTCATGGATGAGAGTATTGAAAATGTCTATTTTTCCTAAATTAATCCATAAATCTAATGCAAATCCAATAAAAACTCCAGATGAAATATTTTTAAGGAACTTAAAGTTACTCTAAAATTTTATAATTTTAAAAATAAGTATAACTATAAGCAAAAAGTAATTCTACATGGGGGAACTTATAGACACAACACAAATAATAATAAAAATAATATGATCTTGACAAAAAGAAGAGAACAGTGTTTACATGAGAATTTGAGGTGCATGTGATATCAAAGACCTAAACATCAGAAGAATGTTCAGGAGAAAATTTTCATGTCCTGCAGATGGGAAGGAACTTTTAAAACAAGACTTGAAAGGCACAAATCATAACGTTTAAAATTAATGGGTGAGGACAGCAAAATTAATTATTTCTCTTCCGTAAATTAATTTCAAGAATATTCAAGGTAGAAATCAATAAGAAAAAGAAAGCTTAATATAAAAAAGGCAATGGTACAGGTAATTCATAGAAAGTCCTGGAATAACAAGTATAAGAAGAGGCATTCAAACTCTAGTATTCAAAGAAATTAAAACAAAAATGAGTTACCACTAATACTCATTAGAATATAAAAATCAGAAAAGTGGTAATACCAAATGCTGGTAAGGAGGTGTAGAAATGAAAATCCTTAGAAACTAGTACTGGGAGTGTCGCCACCTGGGAAACAATCTTCCAGTGTTTATTGAAATCATGTATGAAATCAATGGTCGCACTCCTAAGACTTATTCTGGGAGAAACTACTTCACAAGTCCAGAAGTAGAAATGTATTTTACATTGTACTGTATCACTGCAGTGTTATTTATAGCAAGAAAGAACTAGAAGCAACTGAAATATCCAACACAAGGATAACAGAAAAGTAAAATGAGGTATTAACTTCCAACAGGAGAAAATAAATCAACTAGGTTTATATACAGCAACTCAGATTTTAAACTGAATGATTATAAAAATAGAGACTTTCAGTGTTATTCTAATTATGTAAGTTAAAAATACATAATCCTACAAAAGAACATATTTTATAAGGATATATATTCAAGGATATACCACAGACAGAACAATGTCTTTGTTGGATAAAGCAATGGGAATGGAAATGGGCAGGGGGAGGAAGATAATAAAAGAGGCCCTTATACAACCACTGATACTACATCAGGAATTAGAGTATGATTTCACTCAGCTCCACACCTGAAGCCAAAAGGAAAAATAAAAAGGAAACACCCATACAATTGGATATTTTTTAAAAGCGGTTAAAAGTAGACAATATGAAGTGCTCCATATAAATAGAATATTAAGTGTAATTACTTAGGTCAGCATAATTACCAAACTTTCAATTACTTAACCTTTTGCACTCGGATGTCGAGATTAAAATTACTCTTTGAATGTATCAATAATTTGAAATATACAAAAATCCAAATAAATAAGTTTGTATGAAAAGAAACTCCAGTTTTTTATTCTACTGCTGCGCTTTGTAAAATCTGGGGTATTTAAAAAAATTAAATCCCTAGTAGAATAAAGGAATCGAGAGAAAAGCAAGCGAGTGCAAAGGGTTAATGGCTGATTATAGATCAGCTAGACTCCTTCTCATTGTTCAGAATTTGGTCATTTCACTGTACAGAGTACTACCAGTTAAGAAGAAGAGTTCAAGCATCCCACCCTCCATCTTTTTGTTTGTTGCTAGAAGACATACATAGATTAGAAAAATTTCTGACAATGTATATCAGATTGCTTAAAACCCAAATACCGTATTTTCCAGCATATAAGACCCCCGACTTTTGAGATTTTCCTGGGTTAAAAAGTCGTCTTATATGCCGGAAAATACGGTAATTAAGGTCACTGTGGCAGAAAGTTTATAGCAATGACTAACACTGGCGTTTTCAATTATCTATAAAGTTTAGCTGTAAGAATTAACTGCTAATTATATGTTAAATAAAATGGAAAAATAATCTCCTATATTACTATTATTTTCTATTCAAATATAGAAAGTGATGGAGAGAAAAGAAAAGAACACCTGGAACATACCATGAATATTTCACTCTTTCCCCAGGAGTCATATGGTTGGGGGGCATTTACCTCTAAAGGGAGCTTTTACAATACTAACCTTGCAGAGCCTCTGAAGTCTTTAAACTCTATATTGAGAAGAGGCAAGAAGTTGCTTTTACAGAATGGGCAAGTTGTATTCAAATTTGAATCATCTGCTGTCCATCCAGCCATAATTTCTTCGTCATAAACTAAGGCTCCACAAGCTCTGCACTGTGAACAACTTGACATCAAAACCTAAGAGCAGAAACATGCAGACAATGAAAAGTGCCACAGTGATGACCTCAAGAGACAATTCTACCTTAATAAACAGAATTTTATTTCTTTTGTTGATCAAATTTGGAATTAGGAGTTCAAATATTTTACAGGTAAATCTACCAGTTTTATTGCCTTGCTTATAAAGATATCAAACAAATTCAACAAAATGATTTATTTTATTATTCTGTTGACAAGGGTACCATAGGATTCTGTTAAATGTCACTTTGAAATAAAAATATGGTCACAGCCACTTTATCATGAGCAGAAATAGAACTTTTACCTCCATTGCACAATTCTGAAAGATGCTAGACATGCTGGTGTTTTGAGAAGAACCATGATCTGATTTTTCAAAGTCCTGCCCTTTTATGCCTTTTGGAAGTAGAAGTTCTCCTAGAAAGAAGTAACCATCATATCACATTATGTAAGAGAATGTCCTTACTCTTGGGAAATGCATACTTCAGCATTTAGGGGGAAGTATATGACACCTGATATTTATTTTCAAATGGCTCAATATTAAAAGGTGTATTATATATCCATATCAGAATCACCTGGGGAATTTGCTTAAAAATATGTACATATGTTCAAGCTCTAGGCTAAAATTTTTGAGACTGAGTCTGTGGGATAGGGCCTGTGTATTTTTAACCAGCTTTCTGCTTGAATACCAGAGTTTGAGAGTCCCTCTGCTGTAACACTGAAATGTCTTAGTTCTGTTATTCTTTAAAATTATAATTCTATTTTATCCAGATTTCTATTATGAAAAAGTTCAAATGTCCTGAGAAGTTGAAAGAATCATATAGTGAATAATCATATATTCTCTACCTAGGTGATTCTGATACACACTGAAGTTTAAGAACGAATGATATAATCCACAAATATACACAACTAAAATCATTAACTGTAGTATTTGTAGACCATATAACATAACAGTGACAGCATGATGTGGCTATATTCAAAATCTATTTGTGAGATCATCTCATCAAATGAGGCTTATTTTATGTGTAATGGGAGAAGGGAAAGGTTTGGGCACATATTAGAAGACAGGACAGCCCTTCCCCATACCTGCTGAGTAATGGGATTTTCCTATATCTCCACTGCTGCTGCTACTGCCAAGGCTTGTGTTACTCTGGGTAAGTTCACTGGGGACCAATGCTGAGATACTTGTGTTAGGTGACATATTCTCCTCCAAAACATGGTCTTCAAGGCCAGCTGGGAAGCTGTAATCTTTATTAGTTTCCTCCTTTAATTGAAAAAAACACACACACAAAACCAGACACACATAAGTAATACCTTCATCAATGAGAATATATTTACTCCACCTTTTTCAGAATTAAACTCCTTTATAATCCTTAAATCATTCCCCCATATTTTTCAAAACTATGAACTTCTACTATTTGTAATTTCCCTTCCAAACTCGAAAATATTCAAGCAATGACCTATATAATACTTTAAGATTTTGCTGGGCCCCTGGTTATGTTTGGGGTATCAGATACCTCTCAATATTCAGTATCATAAAATGAAGGAACTCTAGGAGTTCTCTGTCCAGTGGGATCGGGGATGGCAACACCAGTGAGTGGGAGCTTTAGTCAGACAGAACCAGAGTGAAATCTTGGCTCCCCATCACGTATTAGGTATCTGACCTTACAAAAATTACTTCTCTAACATTTAATTATATCATCTGAAAATATAAGTCATTTAAAATAAGGTTGTGAGACTTTCATTTGGGAATATGATTTTCAGAGTAACAACCATCAACAGTAGAGATATTATGAATAAAGTTCCAAACACTAGTCCTTCACCATTGTGATTACTGATGCTTTAGTTTAAATAAAACATTTCAATAAGTAGTCTTTTTAATTTTTGCTTTAAAGAAGACTTGTGTCTTCTGTATTATAAAACCATATCAAATGATAAAAAATTTTAAATATAGATATGCAAAACAGGGAATAAAAGCACTTATACCAATACCCAGAGTACATTCAAAACTTGATGTATATCCTCCTAATTTTAAAATATGCATAATAAATTTTTATAAAATAGAAATTGTTTTAAACCTATTGTTTTTAAATCTATTCTTCTTATGCAATTTATTTTGTAGACGATTTAATGAGATTGAATGACATTATTTAAACCCCTCCATACTAATCCAATTTACTTATGTACTATTATGTATTTGGCACATCTTAAACATTCAGAATGCTTTAAATTTTATATAAGCTACACTGATGAATTCCCTTGAGCTACTTTTACACAATAAACATTTAATAGATTTTTTATTCTTTTCTTCCTTTGAAATTATTGATTAGGTATATCTTATTTGCTTTGCCAGGCACTGGTATTGGGGCTATAGCAATGAAAAGAAAAGAAAAATTAAGTTCTGTGACCATTTGGAATTTACAATCATATATTCCAAGTCCAAATTACTCTGTATAAAGCTTTTTAAAAACACTGTTAGATAAAATTTCAAATATAAAACGGCTCACCTTTTTAAAAAATAATGTCAGGTTAAGATACTTTTGAAGCTAGCTTATTTTGTCTTTCCTTAACTGACCTTGTAAGCTCTTCAAATACAACATACAATTTGTGTTATAATGCTGTACTTTTAATTCAATTAAGTTTGCCTAAAAAGTTTTCCTTCAAACAGTATACAAGTCTTATCTGTCCAATTTAATTTCCTGTCTCTACTTATTATTTAGAACTTTAGCAACCTGAAATAGATTATATTACCTTGAAAATGTATGTTTTAAGCCTCCATACTTTTCCCATTATTCTCTCAGATACACATTCTGTCCTCTGATCACTTTGACTAACCCAAAGCTTTCAATTTATCTATCAAAACCCAACTTAAGATATCATCTGCTTTGCTCTTTTTGGACAGTCCCCACAGGAACATTTTCTAAGATATTGATCCCTTCTTTGCTACTATAGTGGTTGAGAGCATGAACTCTAGACCAATCTCCGAGACTTCAAATCCTAGTTCTGCCGCTCACTAGGTTGTATGACCTTGGGAAGTTAATTAACCTCTTTGAATCTCAGATACCTCATTTATAAAATGGGGATGATAGTAGTACCAACCCATGGGATTGCTACAAAAATTAAATAAACATATGTGAGCATATATATTCATGTATAAAAATAAATATATAACTTATGGCAATACCTAGAACATAGTGCTATAATAATAATAAACATTTATAGATCTGTTTTTTCTACTAAAATTCTATGATTCTTTAAACACAATAGCAAAATTTTAATTAGTTTTCTATGAAATAAGCAAAATTTCCCCACTTCTATTTTCATAAGAAGATCTAACAATTAATTCTCTTTACAATCATTTTTAAAAGAATTACCAGTTTTTGTTATGCAGTATGAAATCTATGGATCAAGCTGTGAAAAGAGCTCATATATATTAAAAAGATAACAAAGGTAAATTTATTTAAAAAGTGAATGCTATGCAAATATAACATGGCACCATTACTAAATTAAAACATTAATCATTAGTGCTTTCAAATAAATGAACTTAATGTATTGATCTATGCAATTACATAGTCCTGATATTCTATTTCTTCATTATTAATTTCCTTACATGTAGGTTCAAGTCATTTAAAGAAATAAGATATGTACAAAGTTTTAAAATATAAACACCAAAGTTACAGAAATCTCTAAATAATAATAAGTATATTAAAAATACTATAAACATTCTAATATCAGATAAGACTACACACATAAAACATTCTTACCTCATCATCTGAGTAGCTGTAGGCAGTCGCTACAGCTACCAACATCTTACTGGCTACTGTCGCTGCTTGTTTCATACCCGATTTTAGGACATCTATCTTGGGCCCTGAGAGGATATTATCCAGCTTTAGCCCTGACAAAGAATTTACTACAGAACCCAATGAGCCATGTGGTGAAGAACGCATCAGTGCTGATAACGAAGTTGGACGTTCTTTATGACCTCGAGAGGGAGTCTGCTGCTTGAAACGCCCAGTAAAAGTTTTAGACCTAGACACTGCAGGGGAGCTCTTTTCACTTTCAGGCTTTTCCTGCGCTGGTGGGTCATGATCTAAAGGTAGGCTTGATCGCCTCTCTAAAGGGTGAATAAATGCAGTGGTAGTTCCAGACTCTCTGTTTCCCTCTCCGTGTAATTCCATACTAGAAGACTTGCTACCCAGGGGACTCTTTAGGTTCATATAGTTTTCGATTTCATCAGCCAGATTACGTGCAATAACTGGAGAAAACAACTTATCTTCAGAATCAGTTTTTTCTACTATAAATTCAGTGGCTAAAAGAGACAAAGGATCTAGTCCAGTTTCAACATCTTCCCTCTCAACAGCTTTCGCAACACCATATAAACTACTTCTTTTATTTATTAGATCTTTGGACTCTACTTTTAAGTCTCTGGACTGATTACTGTCACTATCATTTTGTAGACTGCCATGGGTATCCTTTGTCATAGTAGTTGTAGCTATACTGTCATCAATCACAGGTTCCAGGAGCTCTTGGCTTTCCTCAAGCATCTCTAACACTGAAGATCTGTGCTCAGAATCCCAAGTGCTTTCAGGCCCACGAGTCCTAGTATCAGCTAGATGACAGCCAACACTCTCAAAGCTATGGGTTTTTGCAATATGAAGTGGAGAAGTCTTAGGATATGTCAGTGCGGCTGTGAGAATCTTGGCATCTGCTCCCATCATGATAGCTACTTCACTTGAATTCAAATCCAAACTGCTCTTCTTTAGCAACATTCCTGCTCGACTTTCAGAACTAAAACTACAACTCCTCTCTGGAAAATGCTTTTGTCTCTTTTCTCCTCTATCACCGTTCTTGAGATTAGTAACTTCACCGAAGACTGTATCTTCAATTGGATCCAGAGTAGAAAATACCGTATTTGATGTACTACCTAAAAGAGAAAGTATAGTATTAAAAATGAATCTGATTACTAAAATAATATTTTATTTTAAAATTTTCTGATTTTTTAAAAAGTTACACATACTCCGTGTAAAAGATTCAGAATATTTAGAAGGTAAAAAGAAAGCATACAGAGAAAAAAAAAGTACAAAAAACTCCATTCAACCCTGCCTCCCAGAGATAACATTTTAATGTATAATCTGCCTTTCATCTTCTATGCAATACACACACACTTTAAAAAAAGATCATACAATATATACCTGTACTGTTTACTAAAAGATATCTCATTTATCAATATAGATCTACATTTTAAGGGTTTAATATCCAACTTAAGAAATATATTCTGGCCCGGCTGATGTGGCTCAGTGGTTGAGTGTCAACCTATGAACCAGGAGGCCACGTCGATCCAGGGTCAGGGCACATGCCTAGGTTTCGGGCTCAATCCCCTGTAGGGGGCATGCAGGAGGCAGCCGATCAGTGATTCTCTCTTAACATTGATGTTCCTATCTCTCCCTCTCTCTGAAATCAATAAAAATATATATTTTTAAAAAGTCATGACTGCCCTGGCCCATTTTCTCAGTGGTTAGTGCACCAGCCCCTGGACAAAAGGGTTCCATTCCCATCAAGAGCATATACCTGGGTTGCAGTCTGATCCCTGGCTCTGGTCAGGACGCATGCAGGAGGCAATCAATAGATGTGTCTCTCTCACAACAATGTCTCTGTCTCTCTGTCTCTGTCTCTCTCTCTCTCCCTCTCCCCCCCACCCCACCCCGTCCTTCCCTCCCTTCCTCCTTTCCTCCCTTTCTCCCTCTCTTTCTAAAAAAGCAATGGGAAAAAATATCCTTGGTGAGGATTAACAAAAACAAAAAGCATTATGACTTGAGAGATTTGAAGGGAAAGTCTTTAATAAGGTTTTTTTTTTAATTTTCCAAACTGATTTCAAGCTTCTTTTTCTTTTGATTTTTAAAATATGTTTTTATTGGTTTTAGAGAGAGGAAGGGAGAGGGAAAAAGATAGAAACATCAAAAAGAGAGAAACATAGATAGGCTACTTCCTATATGCCCCCTACTGGGGGCTGAGATGCAACCTGGGCATGTGCTCTGATCAGGATTTGAACCGGCAACCTCCTAGTGCATGGGACAATGCTCAATCAACTGAGCCACACAGCCAGGCCCAAGCTTCTTTTTAATCTTCCAAATTGGTACCAACTAATAATTATAATCATACCAATTAAACAGAACTAATAATAAGCATTTAGAGATATTTTTTAAGCTTTTAGGGGAATCATAAGCATATTTTACAAATTTGTACCTGCTTTGAAAACTTTTACCAATATTTGAGAAACAGATTTTTACAAATTTACTGGTTCTCATAGTATCTGCAGAAATTTAGTGGAACATTTTGTCCAATTTTAAAATGAATTTGACTGTTTGATGTATTGGCAAAAGCCCCATTACCACCTCCTTCTTTCTTAATAACATAAATCTTCCTAGATCAGGATGTAACATGGAAATAAGATGAGTAAAAAGGGAAGGAAACACACCAGTTGCCAGACCACGTCCATTTCAGTATTCTGAGAAGATTCTAACCCTTTGATGAAGAAAACTCTGCCCTCCCTTTTTTTTTTTTTTTTTAAACCTGCTAACAGCAGGTTAGGAAAATGGGATACAGAACATTATCAATTATTTGTTCAAAAAACTTTTAGCTCCACCTCTTGTGTGCTGTCCCCTCAACCCCACACACAAAAAAATGAACTGACTTTATGTCACAGTAAATACAAAAATAAAAAGACTTCAGGAATAAGAAGTATTACTACATAGATTTAAAAAGCTGGGCAAATTAAGTTCTATAAAGTCATACAACAGATACACTTACAGACAAGAGAGTTGACTTTAGAGAAGTAAATTATAGCTACTAAAAAAGAGCACAGGATACAGGCTAATTTCATTATCCTTTAAAATCCTACGCTTAGATATATGCCTTAAAGAGTATTTTGAAAAAAAAAACAACAAAAAACAAAACAAAAAATAAAAGAGTACTTTGGAGGCTATAACATATTTGAAATTAGTAAACTCAAATTCAAGATAGTCACACATAACAATTATTCATTATAAATACTTAGTAATCACAAATAAGTGGCTCAGGGTGCTTATAACAACTGGGCTAAAATTAAAGGCCCACTGGCATTTTGTGTAGACAGTAAATGATGTCAATCATTTTTCTTCCATTTCCCTTCAGTGACAGGATTACCCTACCACACATAAGTGCACTTGAATTTGATCACATCACTGCACCTCTGGTTTTTTTAAATATATATTTTTATTGATTTTTAGAGAAAGGAAAGGAGAGGGAGAGATAGAAGCATCTATGAGAGAGAAACATCAACACTGGCTGGCTGCCTTCTGTATGCTCCCTGCTGGGGGTTAAGCCCACAACCTAGGCATGTGCTCTGACCAGGAATGGAACTGGCAACCTTTTGGTGCATGGGTCGACGACCAACCACTGAGCCACCCAGCCAGGCTTCATCTCTGTTCTTTTTTTTTTTAAAAATATATTTTTATTGACATTTTCCAGAGAGGAAGGGAGAAGGATAGAGAGTTAGAAACATCGATGAGAGACATCGATCAGCTGCATCCTGCACGCCCCCGACTGGGGATGTGCCCGCAACCAAGGTACATGCCCTTGACTGGAATCGAACCTGGGACCCTTCAGTCCACAGGCTGAAGCTCTATCCACTGAGCCAAACCGGTCAGGGCTTCAACTCTGTTCTTGATGAGTATAGGAGTCCCTATAGTCCCCTCTCATTACCTATTATGAGAAAGTGGGACCAAACTGAACAGGCATTCCAACAAAAAATGGTATTCCAAATAACTAAACACTCTAAAAATCTCTCCTTTTAAAAGTTAAATATCTTTAAATATTAGTTCATTTATAGAATTTAAACTTACTTCTGGCGCTTCAGCATGTTCATTATACTGTAATTAAGTCAACACTTTACTGTCATTAAACACATGTATATCTATAGAAGTATATTTTAAATATTTAATAACCAACACATAAAGACTCACCAGTGCTGCTTTTCCTGCCATTGACATCAAATATACCAGATGGAACTTTCACAATACTGCTGCCCCACGCAGGAGGCTCAGTTGGACTGTGTGGCTCTCCACTAGATTGTGAATGTTTTGCCACCACAGCAGAGACATCACACACCTCTGGGGAAAAAACATTTGAATGTTATCTTTCCTAATTGTGCCAATATTGAACAGAAACCATATATTTGATTTTAATACATTCTATGTAGTTTTCCACCTCCAAGTGGGGATGAATATATGACTATTTTATTACTGACTAGTTATGTCTGATTTACTTTATGCCATAAATGTTGCCAGTATTGACTGAAATAAGAGTTTTATTTTAGCATTCAATAATCCTAACTTGAGCATTCCTAAGTAAAGCTCAGGCCTTCAGTTATACTCATCACTTGTCAAGTAGGAGATGGGCTTGCTTCTGCATAACTGGAGCATAAAATAGGTGACATCAATGAAGAAAGTATACTTAAAAAAAATGATTCCAAAGAAATTGATTCAGTTACCTCTCATACACACCCTGACCTGGACTCAAACCCCCCCCACATTTTGGTGTATGAGATGATAATCCAACCCACTGAGCCATACTGGCCAGGGAGAAGAAAGTATACTTTAGTGTGAAAAGATAGGAAGAACATCTTATTACCATAAAGCCAAAATATTCCTCCATAAAATGATTACCACAAATCATTTCTACCTCAATGAGTTCCATAAAAAAAAAAAAGAAAAGAAACCACAAAGACTATATTTAACCTACCAATAAAAAATATTCACTTAGATATTTGAAGGACTTAGCATTTTAAAATAAAGGGGACACTAGAATACAAGTTTGATGACTCAAAGTTTAGTCTTGGTTCTGTCACAAAGTAGCTATATATATTTGGCAAATAGATACTTTAATGGGTCACAGTTTACAACAAAATTGACAGCTAACCTACTGAGTCTTTAAAGACCTCTTAAATTCTAAAATTCAGATACTATCAAAACCTACCATATATATAATGGTACATAGTATCTTATAAGCTCAGATCTTACATTTCTAAAAATTATCAACTAAATTATCAAGTAACATTTTAGTTAGCACAGGTATTTTTCTAAGTAAAGCTAGAAAATATCAGTACTTAACCTTCTGTTTGCATTTTTGTTTTAGTTATCAATTCTCTTGCTACTTGTTCTTCAGGCAGATTAATTTCTGCATCATCCTTTATAAGTTCATCCTTAGACCCGTAGCCTTGGTCAGACTGACCACCTGTGAAAAAACAACACAGGCTTACATAGAAATGTTTCCATATACTTACAGTCCAGCTATAACATTTCAAAAGAAAATGACACTTATCTACATAATTAAACCTAGAGAAAAGGAAAACAAGAAAACTTACAAAGCACACAGAACATTTTAAAATAGTAAGAAGCAAAGAACAGTAGGAACAGGAATACCAAAGACAAAAAACCATTACACATTTGAAAGCACTGAACCTTAATTTCCTTATCTGTAAATTAATAGATTTGGACAAGATGTCTTCTGGAGTGTATCTATAGAATGCTACTTTTTGTGTAAGAAGAGGAAATAAAACAAACACATACTTTCTTACTTTTGCAAAAAGAAATGAAGGAGTAATAAAACAAAAACAAAACTTGTTACCTACATGGTGTGGGGCAAAATAGGATGGAAGGGATAGAAAAACTTTTCTAAATATGGCTTGTTACAGTTTTTATTTTTGGAAAAGCCCTAATTTCTAAATATTCATAAAAATTACATCAATAAAGTAATTTTATTAATGGGAATATGGGAGGGGAAGTAACAAAAATTGAAAGCAAACAGAAACAAATGAAACCAACTCTATTTCATATGAATAGCATAACCACACTGGAAGGATGGGAGGACTCATGCAAGTAACTTTGGAACACATTATTTTGACTCTAAGCCTGGGGGTAACAGTCAAATCCTGAACTCCTTAGGGGGGTTGTTTTTCACAGGGGAATGGATGTAGCAATTCTGAAATTATTTATTACTTAGGTCTGAGCAAATGAGTAAATGTGATGATATTTCTGGGAGCCAAGATTCTTACTGTGGAAGAGAGAATTTAAAAAAAAATAATAATAATGGAGAAAGGCAAAGAAAAACCTGTGGCGTTGAGTGGAATCAGAAGTGTTTCTACTATATATAATCATATTTTCTAGCTCTGCTGAAAAGGTCTAGAAGCAGTAACACCTTGGAAGTAGTAAACACACCTATAGCCCAGACCTTGGTTTCTAAAATGTGTTGCCCATTAAAAGAAACTTAGGATCCTTGAAGAAATGGCTGATTCCAGAGTTCAGGTAGGGAAGGTATAAGAGTAAGTCAGGAACATTTTATTATGCAAGAAAGGAAGTGCTCCAAAACACGATAGAGCCCGGCCAGTGTGGTTCAGTGGTTGAGCATCGACCCATGAACCAAGAGGTCACCGCTTTGATTCCTGGTCAGGGTACCTGCCCAGTTGTGGGCTCGATCCCCAGTAGGGGCATGTAGGAGGACTCATGGTTGATGTTTCTCTCTCATTGATGTTTCTATCTCTCTATCCTTTTCCCTTCCTCTTTCTCTCAAATCAATAAAAACATATTTAAAAAAAACAAAACAAAACAACAACACAAAGGAGGCATGCCTAAAGGATATATGATAGAATACAATCTTATAAATGTGGAGGGAGTCTAGAGTTGGTAAAACCATCAGTTTATAACCATCACAGTAGAGACTGGTTCAGGCAAGAATCTTCAATGGATGTTTATTATCTGCAAGGGGGTAACAGTAACTAAGAGAAACCAAACACTGAGACTAGTGATCAAAATTAACCTCACCAATGAAGAGCAGACAGACACTCTGTGCCTCTGCCACATGAAAATCTAAGGATACAATATCACTTTTGTAGCAGAGCCATGGATGCATAACCTAATCTAATCACATGAAGTATCAGGCAGGCTCAAACTGAGGAGCATTCCACAAAACAACTGGACTGAATTCTTCAAAAGGTTCAAGGTCATGAAAGACAAACAAAGGGTGAGGAACTGTGCCAGGTTAAAGGAGACTAAAGAGAGGGAGTTAAAGTACCACAAAGGACATCACAATAATTGACAAAATTGGAACACAGACTATAGATTAAAGCAGTTTATCAATTGAATTTGGTAACTATACTGTGGTTATGAAAGAGAAGTATTAAGCGGTAACAGGGCAAAATATATTGACTTCCTTGCACATGATTACAAAAAAATAAATATGCGTGTAGAAAGAAAACAAATGCGACAAAAAGTGAGCAAATCTAAATTAAAGTTATTTAAGAGTTCTCTACTATTCTGCAACATTTCTATAAGTTTAAAATTATTTAAAAATGAAGTTTTTTGAAAGTTTGTTTTGGCTTTAAAATTATATCATTTAAAACCAAACTAAGGCCAGTTACTAGACAATCCTTTTATAAAGGACATCAATGAAAAACACATAAAATAAAAAAATACAATGTCTTATACTTTCTACTACCACTTGTTACACTGTTGCTTAAACATTGGGTTTGCCCAATATATAACAAAAAGAACTAAACTTCTTTAAATGCCATTAGAATGACTAATTTCAGTCATGTTTTTATTGGCTCCCTCAGAAAGGCTGCTAAAACACTGTGGTGCCATGAAAGGACACTAGACTGGAAACTGAGTAAACTGATCAAGCCCAGATATGCTCCTGAACAAGTGACTCAGTATCAGGTACCAAGTGGAAAAGATTCTACAAGATAATTCTTAATGAAAAGAGTAACTTAAGCATCTGGGCTACAAGTCTCCAAAAATATAAAATGACATCATCAGAAACTCTACAGAGATAAACAATAACTGTAAATTCAGTACTGGGGCTTCAGCCATTTGAAATGCAGCTGAAAAGAAACATGAAAAAGGGATCTGAAGTTTCTTCTCCAACTATTAGAATCTTTACATCAATTACACAGGATTACTAGGAGATTTTTTCTATTAAAGGAGACAAGTTTAAAAATTTAGAGGAATAAGGAGAGTATTTATTATTATTATTATTATTATTCCTGGTGAAATGATTTCATAGCACAATATTATTTTCTTGGTATTTCCTAAGTGAAATCCATCTCATTTATAAGTATTAGAAAAAATACGGGAGGAAATAAAATAAGGTGGCTTCAAAATGAAAGTCTCATAAAAATTACTACTTGAGCCGAAACCGGTTTGGCTCAGTGGAAAGAGCGTCGGCCTGTGGACTCAAGGGTCCCAGGTTCGATTCCGGTCAAGGGCATGTACCTTGGTTGCGGGCACATCCCCAGTAGGGGGTGTGCAAGAGGCAGCTGATCGATGTTTCTCTCTCATCGATGTTTCTAACTCTCTATCCCTCTCTCTTCCTCTCTGTAAAAAAATCAATAAAATATATTTTTTAAAAAATTACTACTTGATAAAAGAAAGTTAAATTATAAACAGGATTAAACTTAGCCTTATGTTGACTTTCAATGATTCATACATGCCTCTGTAATTATGCAGGTAGTTTTTCACGTAAGAATTTAGATCAATCAAAACAGCCTGGTACTGCCACAAGAACAGGCACGTAGATCAATGTATAGAACAGAGAACCCAAGCCATTATGCCCAAATAATCTTTGATAAAAGAGGCAAGAGCATACAATGAAGTAAAGACAGTCTCTTAATAAATGGTACTGGGATAACTGGACAGCTACATGTAAATAAGTGAAACTAGACCACCAACTTACACCATACACAACAATAAACTCAATATGAATAAAAGATTTAGCCCTAGCCGGCTTGGCTCAGTGGACAGAGCTTCAGCGTGCGGACTGAAGGGTCCCAGGTTCGATTCTGGCCAAGGGCACATGCCTGGGTTGCGGGCTCGAGCCCCAGTGGGGGATGTGCAGGAGGCAACTGATCAATGATTCTCTCTCATCATTGATGTTTCTATCTCTCTCTCCTTCTCCCTTCCTCTCTTAAATCAATAAAAAAAAATATTAAAAAAAAAAAAAAAGATTTAAATGTGAGTTGTGAAACCATAAAAATCCTTGAAGAAAACCTAGGCAACAAATTATCAGACATCTCACGAAGTAAAATTTACACTGATACAATGCCTAGGGCAAGAGAAACAAAGGAAAAAAGAAACAAATGGGTCTACATCAAAATAAAAAGCTTCTACAAAGCAAAAGAAATCAGCATCAAAATGAAAAGGAAACCCACCTTAAGGGTGAACATATTTGCCAACATCTGATAAGGGGTTAATCTCCAAAATATGTAAAGTATACAACTTAACAAAAGGAAGACAAACAATCCCATTAAAAAAATGGGCAAAAGACCTAAATAGACACTTCTCCAAAGAGGACATACAAATGGCCAAGAGACATATGAAAAAATGCTCAGTCACTAATCATCAGAAAGATGCAAATTAAAACAACAGTTAGGTATCACCTCACATCTGCCAGAATGGCTACCATCAATAAATCAACAAATGACAAGTGCTGGCGAGGATGTGGCGAAAAAGAAACCCTAGTATATTGCTGGTGGGAATGCAGACTGGTACAGCCACTATGGAAAACAGTGTGGAGTTTCCTCAAAAAATTAAAAACGGAACTGCCTGGATCCGGGTGAGGCCTCGCGCACCTAGGCCCGGGTGAGGCCACGTGCCCCTGGGTCTGGGAGAGGCCACGCGCCCCCGGGTCCGGGTGAGGCCATGTGTCCCTGGATCCGGGTGAGGCTGGGTCCCAGGTCCGGGTGAGGCCACGCGCCCCTGGGTCTGGGTGAGGCCATGTGTCCCTGGATCCGGGTGAGGCCATGTGTCCCTGGATCCTGGTGAGGCCACGCGCACCTGGGTCCTGGTGAGGCCACGCGCCCCTGGGTCCGGGAGAGGCCACGCGCCCCTGGACCCGGGTGTGGCTGGGTCCCTGGGCCCGGGTGAGGCCACGCGTCCCCTGGGTCCAGGTGAGGCCTTGCGCCCCTGGTCCCGGGTGAGGCTGGGCCCCTGGGCTCGGGTGAGGCCACGCGCCCCTGGGTCCGGATGAGACCACGCGCCACTGGACCCGGATGAGGCTGGGTCCCTGGGCCCTGGTGAGGCCATGTGCCCCTGGGTCCGGGTGAGGCCTTGCACCCCTGGGTCCGGGTGAAGCCGGATCCTGGGTCCAGGTGAGGCCATGTGCCCCTGGATCCATCCGGGTGAGGCTAGGTCCCGGGCCCGGGTGAGGCCACGTTCCCCTTAGTCCGGGTGAAGCCGTGCCCCTGGGTCCAGCCGAGACCAAACCAGAGGGAGTCGGACCTCCGTTACCACCATTTGTCCACCATCCAGCGCTGAGGGGTCAGTGCTGACATGTACACATAAGGAACTGGTGGACATTGAAATTGGGTCTCAAAGGAACTGTTGGTCCAGAAAGAAACTCACTACAGACTGATTCATTTGCCTGTCAGCATAACTATTATTGCTCGTCTCACATTCAGTTCTTATAAGTATATATCTAGTGACATATGATCTCGCTCATCTAGGGGAAATGATGAACAACATAGACTGAGGAACAAGAACAGAACCAGAAACAAGGAGGCATCGATCGGACTATCGGGCGTCAGAGGGAGGATAGGAGAGGTTGGGAGGAGGGGGGAGAGATCAACCAAAGGACTTGTGTGCATGCATATGAGCCTATCCAACGGTTAAGTTCAACAGGGGGATGGGGCATCTGTGGGGAGGGGTGTGGGATGGGAATGGGGGGAGGAGGACAAATATGTGACACCTTAATCAATAAAGAAATTAAAAAAAAATAAAAAAATAAAAAAAAAATAAATAAAAACGGAACTGCCATTTGATCTAGTGATCCCACTTCTAGGACTATATCTGAAGAAGCCTGAAATACCAATCAGAAGGGGTATAAGCACCCATATGTTCATAGCAGGGTTATTTACAATAGCTAAGAACTGGAAACAGCCCTAGTGCCCCTCAGTAGATGAAAGGATAAAAAAAAATTGGATACATTTATACCATGGACTATGCAGCAATAAAAAAGGATCTCTTAACCTTTGAGACAGCATGGAAGGTCCTAAAAGAGTATTATGCTAAGCAAAATAAACCGGTCAGAGAAAGACAAGTATCTCATGATTTCACTTATATGTGGAATTTAATGAACAAAACAAACTGACAAAATAGATCCAGAGACATGGAGACATGCAAAAGACTGAGGATCCTCAGAGGGAAGAGAGGGGGAGGGGTGAGAAGAGATCAATCAAAGAACTTATATGCATAACCCATGGACACAGACAATAGTTGGGTGAAGGCCTGGGGTGGGGACAGGAATAGAGAGGGAGGGGGTCAATGGGGGTAAAAAGGTGGGGGCATTTGCAATACCTGCAACAATAAAGATAAGTTTTTTAAAAAAAGAATTCAGATCAGTTTTAGCAAGCAAAAAACCTCAACAGCTGGAACACTGAAAGCTTTAATGACTATAAAACTATTAGACACAATAATGCTATAAACCAACCACAAAATAAGAATTATAGTAAGGGAGAAACCAAGATGGCGATATAAGGTAAACACCTGTACATGCTGCCTCTCACAACCACACCAAAACTACAACTGAAAGACAAAACAACTATCACCCAGAACCAAGGGAAAGCTGGCTGAGTAGAAGTTCTACAACTAGAAGAAAAAAGTGCATTGAGACCAGGTAGGAGGTTCAGAGGCGTGGAAAAGCAGAGGTATGGAGGTGCGCGAATCGGGCTGGCGACCGGGTGCGCTATTTTTTCCAATTGGAAGGGAGATACAAGCTCCCGACTGCTCTGAACTCCAGTTTCCGGCGAGACTCTGGGGACCCAGACTCCTATGGGGAGAAGCTGGACTGTCTAGCATCGGGTTGGAAAGTGAGGGTGGCTTTCTCGCAGAGGTGCTCGCAGGAATCAGTTTACTGCGCTGGGGCATGGGTCGCGGGGATGCAAAAACGCAGAGACGCAGAGACGGCTGACTGGCAGCCATTGCTGAGACCCTGCCCCACCCAATTTACAAACCCACCCAAGCTATGCACAGTGGCTTTTACATATGAATGGCCTGCCCTTTCGCAGCTTAACCTAACAAATTGCAACTGGGTCAGAGAGCTCCAAAACTTCCAAACCCCAAACAAAGAGGAGAAATCTGCAGATCTCACTGTAGCTCCTGCTGGGTGGCCTCAGACAGTAGCTGACTTGCACCTCCTTGGAGATCCAGGAGCCAGTGTACCTAGAGGTCAGTGTGGGATGACACCAGATTTCAACTCCTCACATACATAAGTGACACATTCAAAAGACAGACTCAGTGAGCACCAAAGCCCCACTGAAGCAAGTCCTGCCCCATAAAGGTGTCTCCAGCACAGCAGTTCTTCCATTATAGACACAGCTGATCCTCACAGTCAATTGGCTTGGAGGTCAATTCCTCTCAGTGTACCAACAGCAATCAAGGCTTAACTACAATAAGACTGTGCACCCAGCCCACAAAGGGGTGCACCAAGAGTGTCCACCTCAGGTGATTGGGGAGGCTGAGCCACTGGGCCCTATAGGTCACCTACCACACAAAGCCACTCCATCAACACAGGGAAGTAGCCAAAATGCAGAGACAAAGAAACATGTCATGAATGAAAGAAATGGAGGAAAGTAAACTACTGGATATAGAGTTCAAAACCACAGTTATAAGGTTACTCAAGAATCTTCTAGAAACCGCCGAGGAACTTAGTGAGACCTCTGAGGAACTTAGTGAGACCTTCAAGGATCTTAATGAGAATGCCAAAAAAAAAAAAAAAAAGGAAAAGGACCAGTCAGAAATTAAGCATACACTGTCTGAAAGAATAATATACAGAAATCCAACAGTAGACTAGAGGACCCCAAGAATCAAACCAAAGATTTGAAATATGAGGAAGCAAAAAACACCCAACCAGAAAAGCAAAAAGAATCCAAAAATATGAAGATAGTGTAAGGAGCCTATGGGACAACTTCAAGCGTACAAACATCTGAATTATGGGGGTGCCAGAAGAAGAGAGAGAGCAAAATATTGAAAACCTATTAGAAGAAATAATGACAGAAAACTTTGCCTATCTGGTGAAAGAAATAGACTTACAAGTCCAGGAAGTGCACACAACCCCAAACAAAAGGAATCCAAAGAGGACTACACCAAGACACATCATAATTAAAATGCCAAGGGTTAAAGACAAAGAGAGAATCTTAAAAGCAGCAAGAGAAAAACAGTTAGTTAACTACAAGGGAGTACCCATATGACTGTCAGCTGATTTCTCAACAGAAACTATGCAGGCCAGACGGGAATGGCAAGAAATATTCAAAGTGATGAATAGCAAGAACCTACAACCAAGATTACTCTACCCAGCAAAGCTATCATTTAGAATTGAAGGTCAGATGAACAGCTTCACAGACAAGAAAAAGCTAAAGGAGTTCATCACCACCAAACCAGGATTATATGAAATGCTGAAGGGTATTCTTTAAGAAGAAGAAGAAGAAAAAAAAAGGTAAAGATAAAAATTATGAACAACAAAGTGACAACAAATACATATCTATCAAAAAGTGAATCTAAAAATCAAGTGAATAAAAAATCTGATGAACAGAATAAACTGGTGAATATAATAGAATCAGGGGCATAGAAAGGGAGTGGACTCACAATTCTCAGGGGGAAGGGGGCGTGAAGAGTGCGGGAAGAGATTGGACAAAAATCTTACACCTATGGATGAGGACAGTGGCAGGGGGTGAGGGCATGGGGCTGTAGGAGGGGAATCAGGTGGAGGGGAGCTATGGGGGGAAAAAAGAGGAACATCTGTAATAATCTGAACAATAAAGATTTATTTTTAAAAAAAGAATTATAATAAGGTATAGTGTGTTTACAAATAAGATAACAAATTGGTCATAAAATTTTAGTTGAATATTTTCAGTAGTACATATATGATTACACTTATCTGAAGGAGAAAAAGCCCAAAAAAACTAAAATTGTTTTCCACTGGTAACAAGACTTAAAATACAACCAAAGGTCTCTCCCCAACCCTTGCATGTCAGCAAAATTTAACCTAATAAATGGGAAATTACCTGAAGTGGTTAATATTCAATAGAATTAACGCACACGTGTTTCCATAGCTTTACATCATACAAGTCTGTCTGTACCCCCACACCATGATAGCCACGGACAAATGCAGCACCAAGAAACAGCACAGAGCAAAAAGCAGAGCAACAAAGAGCAGAGAAAGGAAACTTCAGTCATTGAGACAAGATATCAGATGAAGCACAGGAATTAGAATTATTTTTAAAGAAAAGCCTGAGATATTAACAACAAAAAAGAACAAATAAGGAAGATGTGCAATACACATATATCTGGTCAATGTGCTCCTTTAGTTATGCTTAATTCTACCTTCAGAGGACAGAGGTTATGCCCATAGCTTTGTATGTAAAAGTAGCCCCAGTAATTTCTCAGATTTTTAAAAGCATCATTTAAGGTAATGACTATGCAGAAAATACTTTTTCTCATGGTGTGCAAATTATTTTCTTTCCTCTTTAATACTCATAATCTCAAAAAAAGATTTGCAAGTTTTGTCATTAACATTCAAGTTCCTCACTGCACATTCACTAATAATTATATCATCGACTTTCACAAATGAATGATGAACAAATACAAAGAAGTTCCATGCCTAGAGCCTTTTGCACAGCACTCCAAAGTTAACTATAGGAAATAAAGAGAAGTGAACAGAAATCAAAGATATAATTCCTGCATTTATATAGAGTATTTTAAAAGTACATAAAGCTCCTATTACCCAAACTCAAGAGGGTGTAAAAGCTTTTTAACAAAGGAAAGACTTAACATGAGATTAAGTGAAGGGTTAGTAAATCCAGATTTAGTACCTGTGCTAGAGTGATTATCAATGGAATCAAGACTGATTAAATCTCTGACGAAGACTGTGTGCTCCCCATTGTTAGCATCATTAGAACTATCCACGCTACCGTGGCTCACCGTGTCCCCATCACTTCCACCTGTGGCATTCTGAGGAGCTAAAGATAAGGACAATAGCAGTTCAATAATTCATGCACTGACAATCTCTGAAACTAAACATCAATGACCCATAGTTCATTTAAAGTTGCAGAACACTTTCTAAATATGGAGGTGGGGGGAGAATTTGGGGCTAAGATAATATATCTTTAGTTGTGTATAAAATTATCAACTAGAATTTGATTTACGTTTTCTACTTCATATAATTATACTTCAAACCACAGAAATTATACTTCACATAATTAAATTATACTTCATATAATTAAGATTCATATAACTCTGAAGCTTATGGTTCAGCAAGAAAGTATCTTTCCAATCACATGTATTACCTGATATTGAGGAGACCTGTGACTTTTGCACGGACTTTTTAAGTGGCTGCCTAAATTGTGCCAAGCCATGTACCACATTCCGTACCTTCGTCCATAAGAAGATACCACTGCGGGTACTGCTAGGCCACGGGCTCTCCAAAACTACCTAAAAGTAAAAAAAAGTAAAAGTAATGGTTATTAGAAATATTTGATTTTTGAAAATATACATACATATATAGTACATATATAAGAATTATACCCCAGACCCTCTAAAAGAAGGTATTATAAATTATCTTTTAAAATATATTTTTATTGATTTCAGAGAGGAAGGGAGAGGGAGAGAGAGATAGAAACATCAGCGTTGACAGGGAATCATTGATTGGCTGCCTCCTGCATGTTCCCTACTGGGGATCGAGCCTATAACCCTAGCATGTGCCCTTGACCAGAATCGAACCTGGGACCCTTCAGTCCGCAGGACGATGCTCTATCCACTGAGCCAAACCGGCTAGGGCAAAAAATTATCAGTCTTAATAAGCAGCATATATTGCCCAATGTCAATCCTACTTACCTTATTATAATAACCATAAGTAATGGCATTTGGCTTTATGTTAGCAGTTTTCATTTCAAATAAGACTCTGACTGCTAAAACAGGATGGCCCCAAAGTCCACAAAGCTGCATTACTACTCGATAGCACACCTAACAAAAAATGACATCAAAGCATTAGTAGTTAGCACACAGTCCATCCGTGACTTGTAGAGATTTTTTAAATGATTTACCCAATTCTTCTTCTCAAAGTTATTAAGCACTACTTCCTCAATTGTTGTGGTTTGAATAGCTCGGTAAATTATTTGTAAAACTCATTCATTAATGGAAGTACCGGGATTATTGTATGTTGCACTTAAGATCTATGTGCATGTGCGCCATTTGTTTCAGTAACTAAGTATGAACAAAGAGAATGACTATTATTCTCCATAATTTAAAAAATTCATTTTAAAAATCAAGTATGATAAATCAAGCTCTCTCCTAAATAATGTTTTATATTCTGTGCCAAAGGAATTAAAGACAGTATTCTCTAGGATGCCAATATAATGAAAAGAATTCTATAAAACCATGTCTTTAAAAAGTATGTGAAAAAAGATAGAAACACAAATATAATTAGCAAAGGCTTTTCTTGGCATATGTGTTTACCAAGGCGGGGGGGCAGATTTGATCATAAGAGGACAGGTCAACTGGGTATTCCTAAAAGTTAGAATCTCACATATTAAAAGATGATGGCAGGAAACATGAAGAATGAAACAGGAATCTCAATGATCCCTGGCACAATCGGGGCCAGGGAGGGATGCGGGAGGTTGGCCAGCCGGGGAGGGACCACAGGAGGGCTCCAGGGCATGTCGGCCCATCTCACTCAGTCCCTGTTGGCCGGACCCCAGCAGCAAGCTAACCTAACAGTTGGAGCGTCTGCCCCCTGGTGGTCATATCATTAGCATATTACCCTTTGATTGGTTGAATGGCCGACCAGATGACCGGACACTTAGCATATTAGGTTTTTATTATACAGGATAGTTTATTCTGAGAATAAGGAGTGCTTGCCTCAGCAGCACATATACTAAAATTAAAATGATAAGCATGGCCCCTGCCCTACACAAGAATGACACACAAATTTGTGAATAGAATAAGGATGTATACACATAGGAGATATTTTTCTTGAGACTCATAAAATGTGGTCTGTTTATGACAGAGTTGCTTAACAACTGTACCATTAAGCCAAGCTGCTCTTTCTACTAAAGGAGAAAGTAAAATTTGAGGAAGGGAATTATATTCAAGAGAACAGAAGAGCCGAAACCGGTTTGGCTCAGTGGATAGAGCGTGGCCTGCGGACTCAAGGGTCCCAGGTTCGATTCCGGTTAAGGGCATGTAGCTTGGTTGCGGGCACATCCCCAGAGGGGGTGTGCAGGAGGCAGCTGATCATGTTTCTCTCTCAATGTTTCTAACTCTCTATCCCTCTCTCTTCCTCTCTGTAAAAACTCAATAAAAATATTTAAAAAAAAAAAAAAAAGAACAGAAGAGATGAACTGTGAAAAGAGAGCTGAAGAGGTAGAGCATCATAAAGATAAGAACTATGAAGCTAGAAATGCACCGTGAAACTTAGGAGCAGGAGGTCAGAAACTATTAGAGAAACTCTATAAATGACCAGGTTAAAGATGTTTTATGAAACTACATGAATTAGGAACTGAAGGAACTAGGTAAGATGTATAAAGGAATGAAGAAGAATGTGACACAAGAGGATACTTCAAATATCTGAAGAGTTGTCACATAAAAGAGGGAGTAAACAGTTTGTGCAACTCCAAAAAGCTATAGAGAGGTGGAACTGAGCTCATCATAAAGCACACACGCTTGCTTTATTTATTTATTTGTTTGTTTGTTTGTTTGTTTTTGTTTATCAACAGAGGATATTTTTTCTACTGATTTTTTTTAAGAGAGAGAGTGGGAAGGAGGACGAGAGAAACATCAATGTGAGAGAGACACGTTGATTGGTTGCCTCCCACATGCACCCTCAACTGGGGCCAGGGCTAACCATTGTGAACACTGGTCAGGGCAAAACACACACACTTTATAACAAGTAGGGCCAATTCCAACATAGGCAAGATCTCCTATATTACAAAATTTCTAGAGCATCTCAGTTTTAGGTTAAAGTTATACTAAAGTATCTTAAAGTCCTATTCAACTCTAAGAAAATCATTTTCTGTATCAAATTGGGATTAATCTGAATTTTCTAAAATGATTCTAGATGATGAATTTATTCTGAGGTCTGCAGAGTATACTTGTGTAACCTTCCAGTTATACTTGTGTAAGACACAGGCACCAAATTAAATAAATAGTAATAACACCAGGGATATAATTGCCAATTGCAGTATTTTATTGCCTACAACATGATTATCTTCTGGATATCTGTGGTAGAAAAAGATGGCGAACAACTCTGCTACTCCTCACATTGAAAGGTCTATGTCCCTCCATTCTTTGAATTGAGGGGGAAGGGCTTAATTCTGTTGTATGACTAGCAGAATTCAATTGAAGTGATACTGCACCAGTTTCCAAGGTTAAGACTTAAGAAACTGCTAGTTTCTACTTCCTCTCTCTTGAAAAAATGCTCTTGGAGCTCTCTAAGCTATCATGGAAAAAGCTCAAATACCACATGGGGAGGTCCTGAGACTATGTGGAGGGAGAGGGTCCCACCTGAGCCCAGCATTCCAGTCAAACTTGCCAAGGTACCTGGCAAGCCTTTGAGTTAAGCTGTCTGGAACCCTCCAGATCATACCAGCAAGCAACTGGTTATAACCAAGTGATTCCAGTTAAAGCAATGTGGAGCAGAAAAATCACACAGAGTATTTACTAGATTCTTGGCCAAAAAAATTATACGACTTAATAAAATAGCTCTTTTAAGCCACTAAGTTCTGGGATGGTTACTCAAAAGTATCTGTTAGACTGATGAGACAATATAGAAATAAGCGTGACACAAATATTTCATTTTCATTTAAAATTCAGTAAATAGTATAAAGCAAAATGCATTATACATTTTAATTTTAATTCAGCCTCAGTGGCATGTGCCATTTCTGGGTCTTCTAAAGTTTTATGATAAAATCTAGGTTATTACAACTCTTGCAAACATAAAATGTAGAGCACAAAGCTGTCAAATTAAAACATTAAGTTTATAAATGAAACAGTGGGGCCCGAGCCAGTTTGCTCAGTGGTTAGAGCATCAGCCTGTGGACTGAAGAGTCTCGGGTTCAACTCCGGTCATGGGCATGTACTTTGGTTGCAGGCTCCGTCCCGGCCTTAGGGTCCATGCGGGAAGCAACCAATGTTTTTTTTTCTCTCTCTCTCTCTGCCCCCTTGCCCCTCCCCCCCCCTTTCCATTCTCTCTCTCTCTATCCTCGGTGAGGAAAGGAAGGAAGGAAAGGAGAGGGGAGGGGAGGAAGGGAAGGGGGGAAGGGAAGGGAGAAAGGGAAGGAAGGGAAGGAAGGAAGAAACAGTGGGTTCTGATGGAATATGGACCTGAACATGCACACTACTTACTTGCTGGGGAGCTTATGTGTGTGTCAATTCATCTGTTTCAAATTTCTTTTCACTTATTTATTAAGTTATTTTTATTTTTTAAGATGAATAAGGCACAGTATCATTCTTTTAAAAAAATATATATTTCTATTGACTTCAGAGAAGAAGGGAGAGGGAGAGAGAGAAATAGCAATGATGGGAGAGATCATTGACCCGCTGCCTCCTGCACGCCCCCTAATAAGGATCGAGTCCGTACCCAGGGCATGTGCCCTTGATGGAAAGAGAACCCTGAACCCTTCAGTCTACAGGCTGGCACTCTATCCACTGAGCCAAACTGGCTAGGGCCAAATTTCTTTCTTTTTAAAACGTAGCTAATATATAAACTGCCTCACAGAGTTGCTGGGAATACCAAAGGAAATAATATACATGAAAATACTGTAAAAACTTTAATGTGCTATTCTATGTGTAATCAATAAACAGATAAAATGCATCAAATATGCATTCTTAAGTATTAAACAAACATTTCTTCCAGCAGTAGAGATGCAATTACTTCAGCACACTACAAATCTCTCGATATAACTTGTTAGAAGATGAAATAGGAGAAATCAACCTTGAAATTTTAAACCTCCTATCATGGTGTTTATTGTTGAAATAGAAAAAATTTCTTAGCTTACTAGTTCCAATTGCTGCATGTTAGAAAATAAGAGAACGTCATTATTTGTCAGAGACTAACATAGAACTTTAATAGCTTTGAAAGAAAATAGTTTTCAGGCAATTCTGAAATGTCTTATGAAGTTGTAACTAACCAAAGAAATAATCAAGAATTATGCTTTCAATTTAGAGTACAGTAACATAATCAATATTTGCAGAATACTTTAAAACGCTTAAAATATTGTATACTTTCCAAAAAACTTAAAACATCTTGAAATGCTTCTTAGATATAAAAATTATAAGAATTTTTAAAAACACTAAAATGTATGAGATACAAAGCACTGATTCTGATCAAGTACTTAAAAATATTTTTAGTTGTTATTCCACTTATGCATTCATTGCATTATTTTAAAAGTTATAAATATACAGGTAATACTTAGAAAAAAATGAGTTTTAGTATGCCCACAGCATTATCAAATCTTAATCATGTAAATGCTGTATTAGCTTCAGATCTTTTTATTTTTAAGAAAAAAATATATAGCTATTGCTCAAGCTATAAAGTGCTCTCTTCAATCCCATTTCTCTTCTATCCTTATGCTCTCATTCTCTCTCTTCTTCCTCCCAGACATCTATTACTGAATTTTTATTTCAACTTCATTTTAAATTCTAATCTGGTTCTATATATCATTTATAATTATCTTAACACTAAAAATAATTTTAAAGGGAAAAGAGAACAGAGAGAAAGACTAAGTGACTCAGTTTCTCCAACTATATCACTATCTCTTAGGATGCTTCTAAAGCTTAAGAGAGATATTGTGTGGCCCGGCTAGTGTCGCCCAGTGGTTGTGCATCAACCCACAAACCAGGAGTTCACGGTTTGATTCCTGGTCAGAGCACACACCTGGGTTGTGGGCTTGATCCCCAGTAGGTGGCATGCAGGAGGCAGCCAATCAATGATTCTCATTATTGATGTTTCTATCTCTCTCTCCTTCTCCCTTCTTCTCTCTGAAATCCATTTAAAAAAATTTTTTTTTAAGAGAGAAATTGTATGTAAAACATGTAACACATCATTCACTCAGTGCTTACTAGGAGCCAGGTACTATTCTAGGCACATTATGTACATTAACTGATTTAACCCTCAAACTAAACTTATGAGGAAGGTACTATTATTACCAACACCAGTGGGGCAATTTTGTCCTCCAGGCAGGGGACACTTGGCAATGTCTGAGACATTTTTGATTGCCCTGGCAGGAAGGGTTTGCTACTGGCATCTGCTGGGTATGCTGGTAAACATCCAACAATGTGCAGGACAGCCCCAGACAGGCCCCAGAATAAATAATTATGCAGGTCAAAATGTCATTAGTGCCTTGCCAGGTAGCTCAATTGGTGTCATCCTGATATGCCAAGGTTGTAGATTTGATCCCAGGTCAGGACACACACAAGAGTCAACCAAGAGATGCATAAACAAGTGGAATAACAACTCTCTCTAATAAATAAATAAAAATTTAAATGTCAGCAGTACCAACATTGAGAAACTTGGAACTACATTTCAGATACGTAATCTGAAACACAGACTGATTTTATAACGCACCCTAGGACATAAGTCCTAGTGGAAAGTCTACTCCCTATTTGCTTACTAACAAAGTTATATCAAAAATAAAATGTAATCAATATTATTTTCTATTTATCAAGGACAAACAATCTGGTCTAAATAAGAAGTCTCAGCTTCATTCCAAAGCAGTAATTTTTAAAATAATTATATTTTAAAATAAATAATAAGTACTATCCCTATGAAACAGAGTAAATGTTTTACCTTTCCTGCTTATAATGAAAATACTTGAGGACACTTTAAAGCAACTGAGAAATAACTTTTCTTAAAAATGCAAAAATAAAATTTAACTTAGTAATATTCTCAATTGGTTATACTTGCCTCATCTAGCGGATCCACGTCTGTTTTCCTCATCTTAATAAGTACATCATATGCCTGCTGAAGTGCTCTGACCTTAGGATGAGAAACTCTAACATAGGCTGGGAGACAAATAAACCACAAACTGAAACAATGACTGAAGAGACACTTGGCCCATTGTGGTGGATTTGTATAACATCTCTTCGCCAACTTATGAGCTGTTTTTATCTCCTAGAAAGAGAATAAAACATTATGGTATTTACTAAAATTCATTACGATGGGGAAAGTGAAAAGGAAAAGGGAAAAAACAATATAATGTCAAATTTTACTCTAAAATCAAGCATTTCATGGGGAAAAAAATAGATATAGAGGTAAAGAACCATTGAACAGACTGTCAAACTACAGCGGGAAGGCAGGGGAGGTTGGGTGGGTGGGTGGGGGCTGTAAGAGATCAACCGAAGGACTTGTATGCATGCATATAAACATAACCAATGGATACAAGACACTGAGGGGGAGGGGGGCAGGTGAAGGCATATGCTGGGGGTTAGGGGAGGCTGGGGGGAGGTCAAGGGGGAAAAAAGAAGACATATGTACTACTATTTGTAATACTTCAAACAATAAAAAATAAAATAAAATGAAAAATAAAATCAAGCATTTCCTACTTTTACTTTTGTGAGTGGCTTCCTACTTAGTGCCACATGGCCTTTCAGCATTCACCTACAGAAGCATTTATATTGTACTATAACTATTTGATGGTGAGCATAATACACTAGAAATTCCTTAAAAGCAGGGATGATTCATATTTTTATAATATAATGATTAATTAGGTGCCCTTCACATAGAAGGCACTCATGTTTGATGGATGAAAAGGATTTAACCATTGATAGCTTACAAGGTCTTCAATGTCATTTTTGAAAAGTTAGTCTTCTCACTCTTCTCCCTGCTAAAAAGTTAAAATGCCCTAGACCTGTGGTCGGCAAACTGCGGCTCGTGAGCCACATGCGGCTCTTTGGCCCCTTGAGTGTGGCTCTTCCACAAAATACCACAGCCTGGGCGAGTCTATTTTGAAGAATTGGCGTTAGAAGAAGTTGAAGTTTAAAAAATTTGGCTCTCAAAAGAAATTTCAATCGTTGTACTGTTGATATTTGGCTGTGTTGACTAATGAGTTTGCTGATCACTGCCCTAGACTATTTCCTGCCACGATTTCCATTTAACTTCCCTCACTACAGTCTGGGTTAATTCCTTTACTGAATGATTACATAAAAAGCCCTACTCCTTTGAAGTCAACATAGTCTGAGAAAGATCATAGACCTTCCTACCTAACTGTTCGACAGTCATGTTTTCAACCTCTGATTTTCATTCTGATTTGAGTGGAAGAAAGAATAGGTATCAAAATCACCTGCTGAGCTTTAACTCTAGATGCTATAGAGTCTTCCAGATAAATCAAACTTGGCAGGAAATAGTCTAGGGCAGTGGTTGGCAAACTCATTAGTCAACACAGCTATACTGTGCCTTGCACTCAAGATCCCTCTACTGGAATATGTTCTAAAAAAAAAAAAAATACCCTGGTGTATTAATTTTCTCATGATCTTTATTTCTACGAGACTTGAAGATATATTTGAAAATACAGTTCCTTTCCTTTTCCAGCTAGCCTGGAAAAACAGAAAAAGATGATGGAAATGAGATTTAAAGATTTAGTAACAAAACAAACAAAATAAAAAAACAAAAACAGAAAAACAAACAAACAAAAAAAAAACTTAGTAACAAAATTTTCCCATTTTAAAAACTTGCCTTTAGTAAGCTGGTAGGCAGCTTACTAAAAAAAAATTCCCTTCAGACAACATTGAGAGAAATGTGTTCTATATGAAGTTAAGGAACACCTCAGGTTAATCTCAGATTTGAGGGATTATATAAGAACTAGAGGCCCGGTGCAGGAAACTCGTGCACAGAGGAGGTGTGTGTGTGTGTGTGTCTCAGCCCAGCCTACACCTTCTCCAATCTGGGATCCCTCTCACAATCCAGGACTGCTGGCTCCCAAATGCTCGCCTGCCCGCCTTCCTGATTGCCCCTAACCACTCCAATGCCAGCCTGATTGATGTCTAACTGCTCCCCTGCCAGCCTGTTTGTCCCCCAACTTCCCTCCTCTGGCCTGGTCACCCCTAACTGCCCTCCCCTGCAGGGTTGATCACCTCCAACTGCCCTTTCTTGCAGGCCTGGTGCCTCCCAACTGCCCTCCCCTGCTGGCCATCTTGTGGTGGCCATCTTGTGTCCATATGGGGGCAGGATCTTTGACCACATGGGGGCAGCCATATTGTGTGTTGGAGTGATGGTCAATCTGCATATTACTCTTTTATCAGATAGGATAGAGGCCTGGTGCACAGGTGGGGGCCAGCTTGTTTGCCCTGAAGGGTGTCCAGGATCAGGGTGGGGGTTCCCTTGGGGCATGGGGCGCCTGAGCAAGGGGCCTGTGGTGGTTTGCAGGCCAACCACGCCCCCTGGCAACCCAAGCGGAGGCCCTGGTATCTGGAATTTATTTACCTTCTACAATTGAAACTTTGTAGCCTGGAGTGGAGCCAAGCCTCCTGCTTGCTCCGTGGCTGGCAGCCATTTCTGTTGGGGTTTGTGTATATCTTCTATAATTGAAACTTTGTAGCCTTAAGCGGCCTGGGCTGGCCAGGGTGTGCGGAAAGCAGGGGGCAACCCTAGCGTCCTGCTCTTTCCAGCTCCGTGGCTGCCGCCATTTCTGTTTGGATTTGTTTACCTTCTATAATTGAAACTTTGTAGCCCTGAGTGGAGGCTTAGGCCGGGAAGGGCAGGCGGAAAGCTTGTCTTCATCCGTTGCCTGGGAAACCCAAGCCTCCCTCCTGCTTTCTGTGGCTTTAGCCATCTTGGTTGGGTTTATTTGCATACTTGCTCTGATTGGCTGGCGGGCATGGCTGGCGCATGTAGTGGAGTGATGGTTAATTTGCATATTACTCTTTTATTAGGTAGGATCGGTAAAACTTGAACTAAGAATTTCATTTTGATATTTTCCATGTTTTATAGACTCACAAAATGTCAGTATATGTATAAAAGATGTTTAATTTTAATGCACACCTAACTATAGCTTAACTCTTTACACTTAAATCAGATATGGTATTAAAGCAAGTTATTCTAAATTAACTCACTTGCACTCCCTTTTGAATGTAGTAGTCAGTATAAAGTACATTTACATTAACCATGAGGGAAACACAAATCAAAATCATGCCACTTCACACCAACTAGGATGCTATAATAAAAAAGATAATAATAAGAACTGACAAGGATGTAGTGAAATTGGAACTCTCATACACTGCTGGTGGGAAATGGAAAATGGTGTAGCCACTGTGGAAAACAGTCTGACAGTTCCCCAAAAAGTTCAAGAGTTGCCATATGACACAGCAATTCTACTTCTAGGCATATACCCAAGAGAAGTGAAAACACACAAATGTTCATAGCAGCACTATGCATAATAGCCAAAAAGTAGGAACCACTCACATATCCAGGAATGGATAAATAAAATGTGGTATATATCTACACAGGGGAATATTATTCAGCAATAAAAATAAATGAAGTACTGATACATGATGCAACAACATGGATGAACCTTAAAAACATTAGAAGTGAAAGAAGCCAGTCACAAAAGGCTACATGTAATACAATTCCATTTATATGAAATGTCCAGCATAGACAAAACTATAGAGACAAAAAATAGATTAGCGGTTGCCTGGTGCTGTGGCGGGGAAAACCTGGAAGTTAACAGCTAAGGGGTGTGAGGTTTCTTTTAGGGGTGACAAAAATGTTCTAAAATTGATTGTGGTGTGGTTGCACAACCCTGTGAATATACTAAAAGCCAGTGAGTATACTTTAAATGGGTGAATTGTATGGTATGTGAATTTTCCTAATATATATAAAAACCCTGGGTCATAACAACCAGTAACGACCAGAGGCTGACCAACCAGAAGTCAGTGCTGGCTCCACCCCTAAGCGAGCAGTAAGGGGCAATCAGGCAGGCAGGCAGAGAGGTTAGGGGTGATCAGGTAGGCAGACCAGCGGTTAGGGGTGATCAGGTAGGCAGGCAAGCAGTTAGGGGAGATCAGGTAGGCAGACGGCCCCTCACCAGGCTGGCCCCACCCCCAAGCAAGCAGTTAGGGGCAATCAGGCAGACAGGCAGAGTGGGTAAGGGTGATCAGGTAGGCAGACCAGCAGTTAGGGGTGATCAGGTAGGCAGACCAGCGGTTAGGGGTGATCAGGTAGGCAGACCAGCGGTTAGGGGTGATCAGGTAGGCAGACCAGCAGTTAGGGGTGATCAAGGTAGGCAAGCAAGAGGTTAGGGGAGATCACCAGGCTGGCCCTGCTCCCAAACAAGTGGTTAGGGGCAATCAGGCAGGCAAGCAGAGTGATTAGGGATGATCAGGTAGGCAGACCAGCAGTTAGGGTCCCGCCCCCCAGCGAAGAAAGAGGGAGGCCCAGGCCAGCTAAGCCACTGCACCCCAGCTTGTCACCTGCAGAGGGAGGCCACCGGTGGCAGGGGAGGAGGGGCAGTGCTGCACAGATGGCAAGCAGTGGCAGCGGCGGGGGTGGGGCCAGCAGCCTGTAGCCTGGGGAAGGAAAGCCCCGATAGGCCCTGATCTCAGGCCAGGCCTAGGGACCCTACCAGAGGAGTCCCAGATTGTGAAAGGGTGCAGGCCGGGCTGAGGGGATCCCCCCCACACACGAATTTTCATGCACCGGGCCTCTAGTCCTATATAATAAAACCCTAATATGCAAATCAACCAAACGGCAAAATGACTGGTCACTATGATGCGCACTGACCACCAGGGGGCAGATGCTCAACGCAGGAGCTGCCCCCTGGTGGTCAGTGCACTCCTACAGGGGGAGCACAGCTCAGCCAGGGGCTGGGCTCACGGCTGGCAAGCACAGTGGCGGTGGTGGGAGCCACTCCCGCCTCCACAGCAGTGCTAAGAACCCCTTGGGGGATGTCCGCCTGCCAGCTTAGGCCCGGCAGGTGGACATCCCCCAAGGGTCCCAGACTACGAGAGAGTGCAGGCTGAGCTGAGGGGACCCCCTCCTACCCCCCAGTGCACGAATGTCATACACCGGGCCTCTAGTATATCCATAAAGTTTTTTAAAAAGTGTATTTGGTTCCCAAGAATTCTTTTAAAGCATAAACATACTAGTAAGCATTCAAAAACTTCAGCCTCAACATTGTAAGTAGGATTGTAAGAAATCTAGTTTAGTTCATTATCAACCACAGTGGGTCTTCAAATGGTTGCTGTGAGTGATAATTCTAAACTATAAGCTGCATATCACATATACATATTTTACATTTTTAATTAGCATGTATTAGATAAAGAATATCTAACCTGTTTACTTCTCTTAGCCATGAGAGCTGGACTGTTTGTAATGCTATTCCCAGTAGGGTGTCTATTAAAACAAAGTTTCAATTCCTGTGGTCTGTCAAAAAGCTTAAGGTCCAGTCTTGGAAAGTATTTGTAACTAAAATAAAAAGCAAAATTAGAATTGCTGATTTAAAATACATTAACTCTTCATATTATTCCAGGATTTAGGTGACTATTTCTAAACCTTAAATAGTACCCAATATTATTCCCCAAAATCCTTATACAGAAAACATTTTTTTTTCCAAAAATGTAAGATGACATAGTTATGAAATACACAGACCACCTATATAGAAACTTTGGCTCCTCCCCACCCTATTTGTTTTTTTTTCCAACCAATCCATGGAAAACAGAAAACCCTGATATCTTATACTTGACAGAGGAATTAACCCTTGCAACAGAACCCATGTGTTCAATAATTTATATTTAAAAATAATATTTAGTATAATTTGTAATTTTGTTTTTCTTCATAAAAGTACCTTGCATTGGTATCTAAAAGAAAAAAAAATCATAATATTTTCATTTTAGGGATATACAATAATTTACCCAATTCTTTACAACTGGACATTTTAGGTTATTTCTAAATTTTTGTAATTAAATATCTTTGTATATGTATCTTTGTAAATACTTTTGCTTAATTTCTTAGGATAATGCCTAATATCAGGGTTTGCTATGGCCCATATTTATCAAGAGAATAAAAATTATTATAAATCACTACAAATTTATTTCCAGAAAGGCTATACTTGCATATTCTCTAACATACACTTTAACTGGTAGTATAGCTTATCTTCAATATGATAGATTAAAAATGCCTTTACTCATCATTTTGGTTTGCATTTCTTTGAATACTAGAAAAGCTTAATATCTTTTCATATTACTGTCTATTGGGATTTCTTCTCGCAAATTGCCTCCTTTGGCCAATTTTCTTCTGGGAGGTATTGCCTTTCTCTATTTATCTTGTTTGTCAATACCTGGAGTCCAAATGCATAGTGATTAAGCCAAAGTGAAATAGAATTCTATAGTTAATATGCAATCAAAATGGTACTTAATTAAGCCACTCAATCCCTATGGTATATATTCTTCATTCTTAGATTATATATTAATTCCATATTTTTATGACAGTTATTTTATATTTTCTTTGCTCCTGATATTATTTTAAGGAAACAGCCTAAGAAAATAACTGTGTATATACACAAAGATATAAACAGCAAAGAACTACAAACAATCCACAGGAGACTAGTGAAACAAATCACAATAAATGCATGTAATGTGGTCATTCAAAATGATATGGCACAAAAATATTTTTTGGCATGGAAACATGTTCAGGCCATTAAAGGCAAACACAGGTTACAAAGAATATGTACAAGATGAACCCATATTTGTTTTAAGTATAGTAAGTGCAAATTTATGCACTAAAAGACAGGAAAGATATACATACAGTTGTTAACAGACTAAATATTGGTGCTAAAATGATGTGCTAGTTTTCTTTTTTGTTGTTTGCTTTTCTAAGTTTATTGTGTCTTATCACAATTATAACAATAACAATCAAATACATTTTAATTTCTCAAAAGATTCCATCCAAATCCTATTTTTTACATTTATTTTAATAAAGAATGATTCCTGCCCCTCTACTTTTAGATTTACTCTGACATCTTACTAATGAATAAGAATTACACAGTCTTTATATTGACAACAAAAACCCCCAAAGGAAGGCAGAACCTCACAAAAGTAAATAAATTTTTTAAAGATTAAAATATGGTTGAATGTTTAGGTGACTAGTGATCAACATCTGGCTTATTTTCAAACAAGACTGTCCAAGTCTTAATTTACATTACCCACTGACATTATAAAATATCCATCTCCATTAGTTCACTGAATAAATTTTGAAAATGACCTTCACAAATGATTGATATATGTATCTACTAATAATCAGAAATAATAAAAATAAATCATTAAATTGGTGCCCAAAGAGCTCTTGCTACCTGTACTTTGGTGACAGGTCCTTTGCATCATCAGGAGGTGGCTCTGGTGGCATTATGAATACAGTGTGCTCACTTTTTTGTGAATCATCTAGCTCTATCAATTTGGTATCATCTGTTGAATCAAAATCAATCTGAAAAATAATTTTTTCCAGTTAATTTATATTTAAGCAAGACCTAGTTCTGAAATTTCAAAAACTTAAGAAAAAAAATACCTTATCTGTTTTCTCTGTGCCTTTATCAGGAAACAACTAGAAAAAAAGAAAAAAATTCTTAGTGAAAATGTCTACTGTGAATTTAATAGAGATTATCTTAAATTCTTATTTTAAAAAAAGTATCCTTTTTTAATATTGGACAAATAAAAACACTTCACAATTTTGGGGAACCTATACTATATTAGGCTAAAGTATAATACTTCTTTTGAGGCTATTAAAACAATTTATTTTTAGTAGTTTTTTCATAAATCCTTCACTAGCAAAAGATGGCAAATCACAAGAGGAATCTGGCTTCCCAAATAAAAAATTAATTATTATTAAACTCCTGCATTAGTGATTGACATTATCTAAGCACCCCTCTAACTGGATGATACTGGACTATCACTTTTATAAGTAAACTAAAATGTTAAATAATTTTAATGGTATCCCTGAATTTTTAGATTATACTGATAGAATGGGAGAAAGATAATCAAGTTTTCTAAGGCATATGACTCATTAGGAGTCCATAAAAAATACAATGTCATAATATTCTACCTTTTTTTGGATATAACCTTAAATTTTATATAATATATAGTTTGTATAAATAATCAGCCCCAAGAGCCACATAGCAAAAATAAGAATTCTATTAAAGATGAAAAAAATATATATCTAAGTCAGTCATTAATTGTGAAGAATCAATTTGAATTTCCTTAGGATGCGTGAGTAAAACTTAAAAACTTAACATATGTCCAAATAACCTCCATTAGGACAAAAGAAATAGAGTAGCAAAAGTATCTGGAAAGACATTAAAACAAAAGAACACAGGACTCCATTTATTCCTAAAAAACTAAATTTTGTAAATCAACTACTAAATCTTATTTTATTCATATAAATTAAATATATAAGTTTTAGGAGGGTCAATTTAGTACTTCATAGTTACAAAGTGAGAATCAAAGAGAAAAATTTGCTATGTATGGTAGAAACTAGACACAGGAAAATTACTTATACTAAGCCCAGAGTCAGACACTTGCATGTACATGTAAGCACACACACCCACAGACAGACACACACACACACACACACACACACACACACACACCCTATGTTGTCTCCTTCAGATTATTTGGGCTAATAATAATAATGATGATGATTATACATACAGCTAGCCAAACTGTTAAAATTTTCCTTAATATTGCTATATAGAACAAACTTTTACCTTTTCTACACAGTCATCAAAAAATGCCAATCCAGTATCTTTATCACTTACAAAACTACATTCTTCAATGAAACGAATAAAAATCTGTGTTTTGCATAAAAAGGTGTAGAATTTTGTATAGGCACGATCTCGACTTTTTAAAAATCCTGAAACAAAATTAAAATTAAATTCAGATTTTAAAGTGGAACTAGATGTTATATTACATATTATTTTAAACTTGTACATATCAATATAATAGTCATATATATTTATATATAGAATCTTCTAGTAACCATAGCTCCTTCTGCATGATTCAACTACAAAAATGCTTAATTTATACCATTAACCTTTTCACTGAAATCTGAATCTAAGAAAGCTCTAATCCTACAGCTCTCAAGTAGAAATTTCTGATATTCTACATATTCTCAAACAAGTAGTGTCTATGTCATTCTTCTGCAATGCCACCAGACAATTATTTCTGTATTGTCTTGTAAAAATGTCTGCTCATTGAAGGTCCAAGCATCTGGTATTCTACCCTTTCCCCTACCGACTGTAGTCATCTACTGTCTTAGGAACACTCTCCTTCATTCACTGAAGACCAGGGCACCTACTTGAAAGCCTTCTCCTCTCCAATTCCTATCATCATCATTCTTCAACACCCACTAAGCACAAATCATCCAACCCTGTCAATGATCTGTGATCTATTCCATCTCTACCACCAACTTGTACACAAAGTCACACACACACTCTGGCCTCTTCTTGCTATCATTAAAAATAGCTCTGCCTAGAAGTGGGATTACTGGGAAAACAAAAACACCAATCAGAAAGGATATATGCACCCCTATGTTCATAGCAGCATAATTTACAATAGCTAAGATTTGGAAACAGCCTAAGTGCCCATCAGCAGATGAGTGGATTAGAAAACTGTGGTACATCTACACAATGGAATACTATGCTGCTGTAAAAAAGAAGGAATTCTTACCATTTGCAACAGCATGGATGGAACAGGAGAGCATTAAGCTAAGCGAAATAAGCCAGTAAGAGAAAAATAAATATCACACGATCTCACTCATTTGTGGAATACAATGAACATAAACTGATGAACAAAAATAGAACCAGAGGCATAGAAGCATCGAACAGACTGTCCAACCTATGAGGAAAGGTGGGGGTGAGGGGGTAAGAGATCAACCAAAGGACTTGTATGGATGCATATGAGCATAACCAATGGACACAGATTGGGGGGTGGGGGGGGGGGCGGCCGGGGAGAGGTCAATGGGGGAAAAAGGAGACTTATGTAATACTTTAAACAATAAAGAATTTATATTAAAAAACAAAAAAGCTCTGCCTCACAAATCTTTAATTTGCATGTTATTCTTTGACCATTACACCTATCTGTTTGGTTTGCTTGCTTACTTAAGTACTCTTACAAAGGCTTTTGTTGGGGGGCAGGGGAGGTGGAGGAAGGTAGAAGGTAAGCTCATTGAAATCTGCAATCCCTTTACCCTTCTTCCATTCTACCTACTCCCTCCCTGTCTTCACTTCTCTATCTATCCAATACTGATTCCATGTCCATGTCCATCATCATTTCAATTACTTTCTTGTTAACACTCTCAATTCTTATGTCCTTTGTCTTTTTTGGCAAATCCATCTAGTATAACCTAGCCCTGGAGGAATGTATTTGTCTGCTTCTCTGGATCTGCACCCGTGTGGCTGAGCACAAGTTAAAAAAAAAAAGGGGGGGGGGGGGATGTTCCACAACTAGGTGGATCAGAATCACTTATATAATACTGTACCTTTGTCCCTGACCAGCAACCCTACTACATTTTTGGAATCAACATAATTTCCCTTTACCCATTATTTCACAGTTATTTGCAATTTTCAAATGTTCTCCCTCCATGTTTTCTTCCCCCATTCCCAAAAGACCATACCTTATATTGCCAAAAAATTAAAATCATTAAATGAGAACTACCTTCATTATCTCACTATAAAATATATTACTCTTTCTGCAATTATCATTCATTCCTTCCTTCTTTTTACAATGGATATGTCCAGTACTCCGATCTAAGGCCAAGTCTACCACATCAGCCTGGGATTCCAGCCCTTCAGTATTCTCAGAAAGTCTTCCTCTCTCTACTAGCTCTTATCAGCATACTCAAGTCTCTCATTGAAAACAAACAAACAAAAAAACCCTTTTCTTAACAAATAATCAGATCCTCCCTTTTTTGCTGTTTTCCTGCTCAATAAAGACAACCAATGACACGCCAAGGAGAGAGACTTCAGAGGAAACCAATCCTGCCAACACATTGATTTTGACCTTCTAGCTAGCTTCTACAATTATGAGGAAATTTCTGTTGTTTAAGCCACCCAATCCATGGTACTATGTTATGATAGACCTGACGAACTAAAACACATGCCTTGTGCTTTTGTTGTTGAGGTTTCTTCCATTCCATTATTACCACTAACAATAAGAGAGGTTATGATGAGTACTGAATATTGTACTTTTACTAGTTGCTCAACATACATTTTCTTAATCTTCACAACCATGCATAAACTAGGTGTTATTCCCATCTTATTAATGAGAAGACAGAACCCCAGAAAGATTTCATAAATAGCAAGGAAGAAATTATAATTCAGATTTAATTTTTAATGCCTATTGTTTTTAGAAATCCTTTCCTGCTCATTTATCTAAGTTCTTCAAAGTCATGCTCTTCCTTCATAAATCTTCCAAAATATTCATTTGAAAGAATGTTTCTTTTTTCTTAATTTTTAGAGCCTCTCACTGAATTAACTGTATAAAATCTGTGTTCTCGAGTACTTGCTCTATGTTAAAAAATCATCTTAAATTGTTTCTTATTTAGTATCCCATAGAGCTAGATTTAATTATTCTTTATATCCCTACATAATAATTAGTTGAGCTTGCTAAATAGTGGCTAAATATTTGAGAGAGAAGTTATTCTGAAACAGAAATGATAAAAGACAAAAAGATTGCTAGGAAAATACAGATTATTTTTAAGTAACTGCTAGATAAAAGTATAGAAATGTAATATAATTTTTATATAAATATTAATGAAAATGTAAGGTTGCTACTACATATTATATTATAAGAGTAGCTGAATAATAACAACAAGCTTTATAACTCCCTAAAATAAAAAAGATGAGCATAGTGTTTCCCCCTGGAACAAGGATGTTTTTTATTTTTTTTTTAATTTTAAAACTGGTGGCTTTATTCCAAAAACTAATTGTTAGGAAATATTTTAAAGCAAAGAGTATATAAATCAAAATATTATGCAAAACTGAAGAAACATCTAAAGAAAATTACATTTTACTAAAATAACTGACTAGGTAGTAGTATAAATACAAGCATCATCTCTGACTTATTATAATTAAAATCCTACAGCTTCAGATTTCTCAGGAAAAAAATGGGGTGTAAGAAATTATATTCAGCCCTAGTTGGTTTGGCTCTGTGGATAGAGGGTTGGCCTGCGGACTGAAGGGTCCCAGGTTCAGTTCCGGTCAAGGGCACAGGCCCGGGTTGTGGGCTCGATCGCCAGTAAGGGGCATGTAGGAAGCAGCCAATCAATGATTCTCTCATCACTGATGCTTCTATCTCTCGCTCCCTTTCCTTTCCTCTCTGAAATCAATAAAAATATATTTATAAAAAAATAAATTATATTCATAGAATCAGACTACAAACACACAGAAGTATATTTTAATTTTAATTTCTAAAATTTATAAATTTTTAAAAATTTTTTAAAATTCAGGTAGTAAATATTTTTTTGGTAGCAATACTAAATACGAAGTATTTTTCTTTTCTATAAAAAGTAATTGTATTTTCAATGCCACTCACCCTGTCGGTCAAACAATGAATCAACAGCTGTGGCTTTATTTGAAGGAGCCTCTGTTATTGGTTTGAGATATGATCTATATCCTTTTAAAATGGATGCCATAAAGCGCAAAAATGCCTCTTGAATTTCCATCTCAAGTTGAGTCATCTTTTTTTGCCAGGAGAAATCTGCTTCAATTGGAGTCATCTCAATTGCTGAACCTTCTTGAGTTTTTTGGTGAACTAGCAAATAAAACAAGAAAATGACATCTATAATAATAAAAGCATAATATGCAAATCGACCGAACGTCCAAACAGCAGAATAACCATCCAGACAACTTCCCAGATAAAGCCTGGGCAAGGGCCAAGGCAGCCATGGCTGGGAGGACGTACTCTTGCACAATTTTCATGCATCAGGCCTCTAGTTAATATGTAATGATATATATATATATATATGTACATATATATAATGATTGAACAATTAAGGAAACTATCAAAATAAAGCCTGTGACTTCCTGAAATTTCTCTCTCCATTAATGCAATGGCATCATAGGCCCAGGCTAACAGAGATGCTCAAGCAGACAGAGCACAAACAACACACTTAAAAAATCATGAAGCACAATATTAATTTCTTGTTATTGGAATTTTGTTTTGTAATGAAACTTCTTTTAAGCAGAGCAAAAGTGTGTTTAAATTAAGAAGAATCGTCATTAAAATATTCCTTTTTCCTCACATTTACCTGAAGATAACTGGGGATACAATTTCTTCAAGGTGCTAAGTAAATTTTTGCATGGCTTTTTGGGAAGCTGCTTCCAGTTCATGTTCTTCTTTTCATCAGATCTATTAAATAAAAATATAACTAATAAAACATCTCAACCTGCTTTTACTTAAAATTCTTATGTCAAACTAAAAAAGAATATAGAAAGGGTATTTTTACTGAAGATACAATTGATACAGTCTGAACAAGTGGTTTTCAAGGAGCTTCTCTTTTCATTTCAATTATCTTGAATCAAATTTGGTCATCTCATACTAACCCACCAACACAGATTTTCAATACTAGAGTTATGAATACAACACTAAATTCTTGCTTCAACAGTATTTTAGAATTATTTTAAGTGTCGAACTTAATTGACTTGAGACTTTAAATTACCTATTAGAAGCAAATCTCAACAAATATCAGAGTGTCAGTGACATACAGAGCATGTTCTCACCACAATTCAACTGAGTTAGCATTGAAGAAAAAAAAACTTTGGAAGTTCAAAAGAACACTTTTTTTTATATGTTTTTATTGATTTTTAGAGAAAGAGGGAGAGATAGAAACATCTATGAGAGAGAAACATCATCCAGTTGCCTCCTGCACACCCCTTACTGGGAACAGAGCCTGAAACCCTGGCATGTGCCATGACTGGGAATCAAACCAGTGACCTCTTGGTTCCTGGGTCAATGCTCAACCACTGAGCCACACTGGCTGGGCCAAAAAAAATACTTTTAAATAATGCATGAGTCAAATGAAATATTTTAATAGAAATAAGAAACATTTAAAACTCTATAAAGATGAAAGCACTATGTACAAACCACGGGCTGCACCTATTGCTATACATCAGGCCAATATAATTTATGAACATCAATGCAAGCATCTTAAATTCTTAGAAAAGTTAATCCACTAGTATATTTAAAAAAAACAAGAGCAAGATGATGCTTATATCAGGAATATAAGAACTGTTTACAACTACATGATTTTATAATGTAATGTACCACACAGAGATTAAAGATTTTAATGCTCATCTCAATAGTTGTACGAAAGTACTATAAAATTCAACACCTATTTATGATTTTTTTTTAAATTCTTAATCTAGAAGTAAAGGAAAACTCCTTAATTTATTATTAAGTAATCAAAACCCTAGAATAGAGCTAGGAAACTTTGGAGTCAGATAATAAATATTTCATGCTTTGAGGACCATTGTGCCTACGTCATACTACTGAAATGTGCCACTGTAGCATGAAAGCAGCCTTGGACAATATGAGCTGTGTTCCACTAAAATTTTATTTGTAAATTCAGGCCTTGGGCTGGATTGTCAATTCTTGCTTTAAAGCAATAATCATACTTAATGATGAACTCTCAAATCTTTCCCTTTGAAATTAGGAACAAGACAAGATACTGGCTATGCCTACCTTCTACCATTCAACATCACACGAGGATTTTTGCCAGAGAACTAAGACAAGAAATTTAAAAATAAGAATTGTAGATAATGTAATTGCTTATAGTCAGATAATTGAAGAGAATCTACAGACAAGTTAAAAGAATTCAATTAACCTTTTGCACTCGGATATCGAGTGTGACTCGACATGGTTAGCATTAGAATAAAGGAATTGAGAAAAAAGCAAGCGAGTGCAAAGGGTTAAGTTGCTGGGCAGCAAACCCACTATATAAAAATCGGTTTAACATTCCTATACCCAACAACAAACAAGTACAAATGTAATTTAAAATACCATTTATAGTAACGATAAAAACTATAAGTTACTTAGGAATAAGTCTAACAAAAGATGTGCATGGTCTTTACTGAGAAAGATCCAAGTTTATTGAACAATTTCAAAATATTTATGAAGTAAAATGCCACATGCATAGGTAGGGAGACTATGTCAAAAAGATGCCATTCATTCCCAAATTAATCTATAAATTTAATAGAATTCGAACAAAAATCACAACATAATTTTGTGTGGAACTTAACAAACTGATATTAAAATTTAAATGGAAAAAAAAGGACAAAATATATAAAAACAATTGTAAAGAACAGGAGTAAAGGGACTTGCTATATCACATCATAACTCATTTTTTTAATCTATTTTTATTAATTTCAGAGAGGAAGGGAGGAGAGAGACATAGAAACACCAATGATGAGAGAGGATCATTGATAGGCTGCCTACTGTATGCCCCACATTGGGGATCATCGCACCAACTGGGCATGTGCCCTGATTGGGAATCGAATTGTCACCTCCTGCTTCATGGGTCAACGTGCAACCACTGAGCCACACTGGCCGGGCTCACATCACAACTTTTTAAAACAATGTTAAGATATAATTCACATACCATACAATTCATCTTCCTGAAGTGTACAATTGGATGGTTTTTAGTATATTCATAGTTGTATAACTACCACCACAAATCAATTTTAGAATATTTGCATCACCTCAAAAAGAAACCCTGCATCCCCTTAGTCACTAATCTCTGATTCCCCAATTCTCCCATCTTCACCAACCTATTTTCTATGTGTATAGATTTACCTTGGCTAGTTCATATAAATGGGATCATGATGTTTTCAAGGTTCATCCATGTTGTGCACAACTTAATTTTAAAGTCATTAAGATAGTGTTCCATGGACATAGACAGTAGGGGGGTAAGGGCATGTGCTGGAGGTGGGAGTGGCCGAGAAGAGGTCAATGGGGGGGAAAAGGAGACATATGTAATACTTTAAACAATAAAGAATTAAAATAAAATAAGATAGTGTTATACTAGCAGGAGACTAAAACAAAGGAACAGAATAATAAGCATGAATGCTATATTCCATGCTAATATAGAAAGTGATATGTAATAGTGTTTACACTGAAGACCAGTAGGGAAGAGATGAACTCACTAATCAATAAATAGTGCTATGTGACAATTGTTTGTCCATGTAAAAAATAAATAAATAAATAAAATGGTATCTCTATGTTATGTCATACACTAATACCAAGTTTAGCTGAATTAAAGACCTACAGAGAAAGGCAGAACCTGACCACTTTAAAAATATTCAGGATAGTATTTCATGACCTCGAGCAGAGGATTTCATATATAAGAACCAAAAACAGCAATCCATGAAAGAAAAAGTAAATCTGATTGATTAAAATAAGCTTCTGTTCATCAAAAGAATACGATAAATAGAATGAAAAGAAAGACAAGTCAATGTGGGAGGAACTACTTGCACAAACCAAGAATTAATTCCAGATCATACAACCAACTTACACAAATCGAAAGAAAAAGGCTAACAACCAAACAAGAAAATTTACCAGAAAAAGGCAAAATCCAATTAACAGGAGAGGAAAACCAAAGGGCAAAAAGAAATATAAGTGTACTACTTGCAACTAATTAGGGAAATGTGAATTAAAGCCACAGTGAGATTCCATTACCATCAAACTGGCAAAAATTTTTAATACTGAACATAACAAGTATTGGCAAAGATATGAAACAAACAGAACTCTCATTTGCTGCTGAAGAGGCGGTAAACATGGAAGATTAACGTGGCATTAACAAAGCCTACCAACCAACATTGGCTCTTTAAGGTATATGCTTCAGAGGAATTCTTGCCCATGAACTCAAAGAAATATGCACAATAATGATCATAGCAGCCTTGTTCATAATTGTAAAAATTTAGGTACAATCTAAATATCCATCAACACTGTAAACACTGAAATTGAAGTAGATCTACATATATCAACATGGATGAATCTCATAAAGAATGGCAAGTATAATAAACACCAAATTCAAGATGATGCAAGATATGTATACAGGGTTTCAGATTTACTGGTAATATTCTATTTTTTTCCATCTGCATGGTGGATGCATGAGAGTTATTTACATTATCCTCTATAATTTTGGGGTATCTGGGATATCTCATCATTCTTTAAGTACAATTAAGCAAAAAAGTTAAAGTTATTTTAAAAAACAATATTTTAATCAATAAATATTTTAGAAGTTATTTAAAAATGGCAAAATTAAGAATCTCCATAATATTATTTTATTCAGAGAGTAAATAAAATAAGGTAAACATGAGTTACAACTTCATAAATAATCATTTCCAAAAGCACCACAATGTATACAATCCTGAAATAATGTTTTTCAGGGATAGCAGCTAAAAAACAACAAAATGTTGCTAAAAGAAATATTTAGTGCATACAAGTAGTTTATTTCTAGACTGTAAGTAAATCTACATATACCTAGTAAAGAGCCACCACAATTATAGTTTCAAACTACAATGGTAGATCCTTTTCAAAATTATTTTTAAAGTTACAACAAAATGCCCCAGTCGGTTTGGCTCAGTGGATAGAGCGTCAGCCTTCAGATCAAAGGGTCCCGGGTTCATTTCCGGTAAAGGGCACATACCTTGGTTGCAGGTTCCTCCCCGGCCCAGGCCCTGGTCAGGGTGAGTGCAGGAGGCAACCAATCGAGGTGTTTCTCTCACATTAATGATTCTCTCTTGTCTTTCCCTCTCTCTAAAAATCAACAGAAAAATATCCTCGAGTGAGGATTGAAAAAAAAAGAAAGTTACAGCAAATGTTTTCTTCTTTCCTTAAGTTATTCCTTTGGTTCACTTTGGGATGTTTTTCCAACCAATTCTATTGCTGTGACCACTGAAGTCTCACCAAAGTTCTTACTCTTTTCATTTTCTCCTCATCTAAAACAGTATAGAGTAAGTACTCCAAGATCTAGAAGTTGGCACCAACATGAAGAAATTTTCCATACTTACCACATTTCCCATTAAGGAATGGGGGAGTGTGGAGTGGTTTGCTTTTAGGCATTTATCAGAGCTGCTTCCTTTATTAATGTGGTATACTACTCTCTGAACTCCTTGTTATACCACTACTGTATATATTTATCACCTCCAGTAAACACAAACTATGACTAATTTTTTTTTTAATCCTTACCCAATGATATATTGTTTCTTTATTGACTTTAGAGAAAGAGGTAGGGGGAGAGAAAGAAACATAGAGAAAGAGAGAAAAAGATTAATTGGTTGCCTCCCATACGCGCCCCTACCTGATGCACCCCTTCCGGTGATGGAACCTGCAACCTACATATGTGCTCTGACTGAGAATCAAACCCATAATGGTTTGGTGTATAGGATGATGCTATAACCAACTCAGTCACCCAGTCAGGGAAAACTATCACTGATTTTTAATATTAATTTCTCTGCAATAAAATGCATCCTTACAGCCTGGCCGGTGTGGATCAGTGGTTGAGGGTCAATCCATGAACCAAGAAGTCATCGCTTAATTCCCTGTCAGGGAACATGCCAAGGCTGTGGGCTGGATCCCCATTAGGGGGCCTGAAGGAGGCAGCCGATTGATGTTTTTATCTCTATTCCTCTATTTCTATCCCTCTGCCTTCCTCTCTCTCTATCTCTCTCTGTTCCTCTCACTCTGTATCTCTTTCCCTTCCCCTCTCTCTAAAATCAATAACATTTTTTTTAAAAAAATACATCCTTATAAAATTTAAATCTTGACAACTAAGGAAATGACATAATATTACCCTATATTGTAACTAAACTCAAACAGGTAAACCCATTTTTTAAAAGCTTACACATGGATTTTGAATTAAACCTAGAAAGTATATCAACTCTTCAGCTCTAAAAGCAGTGTTTAACCTTTTTTAAAAAATCCCTGTTCTCTTTTGATAAACATAAATATTTACTGCCTGCCATTAACATTACTATGCAAATATAAACTACTATAATGTAGAGATGTTCTTTTCAAAACCATAGAGCTTTCCAGGATTCTGATACTTTGCTCTGGTTGTGACTCACTGATGAAGACTTTTTATTTTTATTTTTTTTAATATATTTTATTGATTTTTACAGAGAGGAAGGGAGAGGGATAGAGAGCCAGAAACATTGATGAGAGAGAAACATCGATCAGCTGCCTCCTGCACACGCCCCACTGGGGATGTGCCCACAACCAAGGTACATACCCTTGACCGGAATCGAACCCGGGACCCTTCAGTCCGCAGGCCGACGTTCTATCCACTGAGCCAAACCGGTTAGGGCTGATGAAGACTTTTTAAAAAATACATTCTTATTGATTTCAGAGAGGAAGGTAGAGGAAGAGAGAGACAGAAACATCAATGATGAGAAGGAATCACTGATTGGCTGCCTCCTGCATGTTGGATTGAGCCCGCAACCCAGGCATGTGCCCTTGACCGGAATGGAACCTGGGACCCTTCGGTCTGCAGCACAATGCTCTATCCACTGAGCAAAACTGGCTAGGGCTGATGAAGACTTAACAACTTTTAAAAATAGCATATTTCTAGATGCTTTCAATGAGCTATATCTAAATATGAGGAAAAATATAAATGGGAGATAGCATAAAAAGAATCAACTTACATATATAACATGTTTGTATCCAAGTCAATGCAAACAACATCTTGTGGTGGGTCATGCAGATCAAAATACCTTGAGTCAACTCCAACTATAAATGGTACAGGTGCATTAAGCACTGCCGCCAGTGAGAGAGGACAAAGGGGAATATATGGGCATTGCCACTGAAATGGAAAGATCATCTGGGGAAAAAGTTTTTAAAAATTAGCCAAATTCGAAGTTTGCAATAAATTATGTAATTAACTAATATTAATGAAAGGGACCACTAAGAAGCAGTTAAGTCTAGTTTCTTTTACCTTAAACATCATTTCAAAAACTAAATGACTACAAAATATTATTAAGCAATACTATGAGCCAATGTAATTAAAACCCTGAAGCATGACAGTGATCACAAGCACAATAAAAATGCTAACAGCTCTTTGGATGTTAGTCCTTCTAATGTCTATACAAAACCCACATTCAGTTTTACAGAAAAAGTCAAAGTATAGAATTGCCTAAAAAAATTATAAAACAAACTCATGATCTTTAAATCTCAATGCATTTCATCTATAGATTAAGTATCAAGATAACCTTTGACTAAAATCCAACTAAAAGCACCAAGGAATCAAAAAAATTAAAATGATTCCCTTGGGAATGGTAATACTCAATTGAAAATTTCAACAAAAAAAATTTCCTAACCACTCAAATAACATAAAATTATCCAACTTCAGCGAAGCTTGACATCATAAAAATAAAGATGAAGAGATTAGCTGAAGAACATATATTCATGGTCCATGGACACAGACAGACAACTGTGGTGATGGCCAGAGTGGGGGATGGGGCAAGGGCTGGGTAGAAGGGGCTAAAGAGGGGAGAATGGAGGACATCTGTAACAGTGTCAACAATAAATAAGTAAATAAAATAAAACATACCTTAAGAATCTTCACCAGGTTTGCTTTACAAAGCTCTACCTTAATTGTATCACATATGCTTATGTGTTTTTTTAAAAGATAAGGTTAACTAAAAATCCAGATCAAAATTTTAATGATCAGCTAATATTAAAATTTTAATCATTGATGATAAAATTTTTCCTCTACTATAAAAATTCTTGTTGTCTTTCAAGGTCTAGTTCAATTCCTATCTTATCCATCATCCCTCACCCCAAAGAAATGCCCTTAGCATTTACTATCTCTGCCAGTTATTCCAGGTGGTTATTCAAAATGGAATTTTATCTTCATTTATTTACTTACCAAATATCTGAGTACTTAATAAGTGCCAAGCACTGTTCTAAATGATGGAGCATAACAGTGAATAAAACAAAGATCCCTGCCCTCATGAGGTATAGAGTTTAGCATAAGAGTTAGCAAACTTTTTCTGTAAAAGATAGGAAATGTAGGACTAGTGAGCCATATTGTTTGTCACAATACTTAACTGTCTTCATACGTGAAAGCAATCATAGGTAATATGTTAATAAATGGCCTATGTCCCAGTAAAATTTTACAAAAACAGGTGGCAGGCAGGATTTGATTCCTGGACCATAGCTTGCCAACTCCTGATCTAGCAGGAAGAGACAGAAAATAAACAGAAGACATAATAAATGAAATATAGACCATGTCAGGATTGCTAAGCGCTACAGAAAAATGAAAAAGTCAAGTGAAGAGGATGAGAGTTCAGAAGAAAAGGAAACAAGTTGTATTATTAAATAGGCCAAACAGGGTAAGCTTCCTTAAGGAAGTGACAAGTGAACAGAAACCTGAAAAACGTGAAGGAGGGATTTAGCCACGGGGATATCTAGAAGAGGGCTTCAAAGAGAAAGAACAGCTTTAAGGCTGTAAGGTATGGGGCCTGCCGAACATGCTTCAGGGGTAGCAAGGAGTCCAGTGTGGCTGGAACAGAGTAATCAAGGGGAAGAGTATTAGAAAAGGAGAGCAGAACAGAGAGTCAGAGCCACTAGCACAGAAAACTTATAAGGATTTCAGATTTCCTTCAGTGAAAACTGACTGTCTTCAGTTCACCTGCAACTACTTAAGAAATTTTGGTATAAAGCTGACAGCAAAATACGACACCCTTGTCTTCACCTTTGACTTATGCAGCGCAACCTTAAACAGGGTCACTGTTACAAAAATACTCATTTGTTTAATTAATTTTTGCTACAGGGCTCCATTAATTATTTTATATTCTTTGATATTCAAATCATTCTCCTTTTGAAGAATTTATCCTGTCAGCATTCTATTTTCTCTTCTTCAAATTGCTTAACTGCTAAATCCTCATTTACCAGTGGTACTGCATGCAATTCAGGGAGCTCTCCAACATTAGTGACATAAACTCCATGCAATCTTGCATTTTTCATAAAATTTCTAATTTTACGTTGCAACTTTTCCACCTGTCCTTGAACTATACTGCTGAAATCAATCAAGAGACTGGGCCACAAAGATTCTGACAAAGGGGCATGGATGTTTTACAGGAAGGAATATTTGAGTGGAACTTGCTAAAATTGGTCAGTTCATTAACAAATATTTTCATGTTATAATGACTTTTACTTTCACATGCAACTGTGAAAACTTGAACATTAATATGTATATAATGAAGTTATTTGCTTCCCATAAATCGTCTCTCATGTTATCATTGTTTTTAGTCCTCAAAGCATTTCTCGGACCAGATTAATATCTTGGAGACATATTCCATTTGTTGATTTAACATGTATTAATTCAGTGCTTACTCTATGCTACCAAGCATTTGCACATTATCCTATTTCAAAATCACTTAGAATTTTCTATATGTTAATGGCTCACAAAGATTAAAAGTTAAAATTGGAAGAAAATTGAACTCTATAAGCCAATGAACAAAAATAAATCCAGAGACAGAGAAGCATCGAACAGACCATCAAACCTCAGAGGGAAGGCTGGAGGGAGTGAAGGGTGGGGGGCGCGCACACGTTAAGAGACCAACCAAAAGGACGTACTTATATGCATGCATATAAGCATAACCAATGCGCACAGACACTAGGGGGGTGAGGTCATGTGTTGGGGGGCTGGGAGTGGCCAGGGAGAGGCCAATGGGGGGAAAAGGAGACATATGTAATACTTTAAACAATAAATAATTTTTTAAAAAATTGGGAGAAGGTAACTGTGTAATTTATTTCCATTATTAGATCAGCTGAAATTGGCCAGAGCCTCTCATTTAATATAGTAAGTTTCATTCACAATTTTTATTATTATGTAATCACATAGATTCTCTGAAAAACTCTAGAATATGAACAATTAGAATTTGAAAGTTTCTCTCAAATAGAGAAAATTTCTCTTTGCCAAACTACTGTTTTTAAGTTAAACTTATACTGGTAATTCCAAAGTTACTTTCGTTAAAGAAAATTTATCTTCAGAGTAAAAATTCTGTCAATAATTCTGTGCTAAAAGGAAAAATACTATACTTACAGCTACAACAGCTTCGGCTACTCCAGTTAACACAGCTGGCCTCAGAGAATGCAGCAGAATCTTACTCTCAAGTAAAACAAAGAGCAGCAATGTTGCACAATTCTCAGGACCCAGATTCATTAACAAGGTGCTAAAGTTGGCTCCACTAGAAAGAGAGAGAAAAAGAGATGATTATGAACTATTGTGCTAAAACATGTTAAGATATGCTTATTAAATTATTTCCTATATATTAATAGAGCTAGAATCTAGTGTTAACTTCAAATTCTGATTTAGTTATCACTGAAAAGTAGCAAATCTAATGAAATAGTTTAACAGAATGATTCAAATTCATCCCTTGGTAACAAAGGGGTATTTATCAGGAAATATATTCCTGAAGATGAACCACATGAACACTCAAAAGAATGGAGGTAGGGGTTTGGGGCTGGGAAGGAAGAACATATACAAAGACTTGTCAGATTCAAGAAATTGAAATATATCTATTGTGACTAAAGCATAGTAAGGGAAGGGATGAAAACAAGCAAGAGATAATGCCAAAATAAAAATAACACAATTACATTTGCATTCACGAAAGAATACAGTGGCTACAGTATGAATAAAGAACTAAAGGGGGGAAAAAATAGAGACGATCAATTAACAGGTACTTAAGTGGTCCAGGTGAAAGATCATGCTAGCCTAGACTAGTGATGCAGATAAAGAGAAGCTAGTAGATTTAAGACATTTTAGGAGGTTACAATTAGTTCACCTTGAACATGAAGTTATGAACTGAATATGGGGAGGGGAGATGAGAAGAAAAGGAAGGTATTCCTTACATCTAATCTTGCAACTCTCTTAAGTATTCTATTTTTAAAATGGCCCCACCATTCATCAAGCTATCAAAGTTAGAAACATTAAAGCTATCCTTACATACTTTGCAAAAATAGCACTTTCTTATCCTAACCCTTAAAATGTTTTAAAGCATTCTGCTCCAAATGAATAAATATATCATTTTAGATAGCATTATTTACCTTAATGGTAAAGGCGTGGAAACTGGCTGCGATAATATTAGCGCATCATGGACTGATAGCTTAAAAAAAAAAAAAAAAAAAGATAAATTAACCTAGCCAATTTTGAAACCTAAACATTTAGATCATGGATAATATGGAAAACACTTTCCTGTGCAGACTAACACAACAGTTTTGGAAATATGCACTAAGATATAAAACAATAGCTGTATTTACTCAGAAGTACTGTATTCGTTCTTTTTAACCAAATTGTTCATTCAATTGAATTTTTATTCAGTTAATTAGTGAAAATGTAATTACCTTAAAATTATGAAATAATTGCTTTTTAAAAGCCTCAAATTTACATGTTGGTAAGCAGTTGGAAGTTACTTAATACTTATTAATACTTGCTGAACTGAAGTACATTCAAGATTAACAATATTTGACTTAATGCTATCATATCCTATATAATAAAGATGTAATATGCAAATGGTCGTTAACACTGTGAAGCCTAACAACCGACCGTGTAACGACCGGATCATGGATCAGCAGTAGGGTGGGTCAGCGAGCTACAAGCAGGTGGCGGAGAGCTACAGGAGGGGGCAGGGCAGCAAGCTATGAGGGGGAGGCGGGGGGAGCTACAGGAGGGTGGGGCAGCAGGCGGAGAGCTACTGGAGGGCAGTAGCGAGCAACTGGCACACGGATTCATGCGCAGGGCTACTAGTCACATATAATATTGATAACATCTTAGAAAAAAATTTTCAAATGCTTGCCTCTATAGATCAGTGCTCTCAAAGTGCCAATTTGCAAACCGTTATGGGTCCAGGAAAAGATAATATATAAATGGAGAGCAAGCCATTAAGAAATTTTTATGGCAATCTGACACTGCCCACACATCCAATATCACGATCAGTGAACTTATGTCTTTGGACAGGATATAGACTTGTTCATGTCTATACAGATCTCACATAGTAAGTTCCATATGTCACAAGCTGTATACTTATGTAGGTCTGCCACAGATTGGAAATTAAAAAAAACCTAGTCCAGTGATGGCAAACCTATGACACACGTGTCAGCACTGACACGCGTAGCCATTTCTGATGACAGCGGCCGCATGCCGAGGATGAAACATTTGCTGCTCCTGAGGATGAAACATTTGCGAAATAATATTTTATCCTCAAAGTGACACACTACCCGAGTTATGCTCAGTTTTTTGGCGAAGTTTGACACACCAAGCTCAAAAGGTTGCCCATCACTGACCTAGTCCTTTAAGATAGATAGTTTGAAGAGCCCTATTATAGACTATTTCATTTTTACCTTCCAACCTTAACTCATTTCATATTTAATATCAGTCATTCCCATATTAAAAACATGACCATAATTCTGGGTTTTAAGTTATGAAAATCAGCTACAAAAAGTCTATACATGGACCAATGTTGTTAATGTCATGAATCAGGAATTAAAATTATTCCAATTTCATACACCCAAAGTTCAAAACAACAGTACAAAGGATGTTTAGTAAAGATATAAAATACCGGAAATTCAAGGACTTTATGAATGCATACTACCCCACCTCAAACCCAAAGAGTCACAGAATCCCCACTCTACAGTGATGATAATGAACATATTCAGGGCTTCCGTAAAATATACTCTTTTTTGATTACCTGTACAAGGATTCTCGGTCTTTGTGGTGAAGGAAAGGGGATATTTTGCATAAAATGTGAAATGTGCCTGGAAAATAATTGGAAATAAAGGTCATAATTACTTTGCTAAAATGCTTCATAGATTTTTTTTTTAAATCTTAATATCATTATATATCTTCCCAAATACGACAAAGCCACTTACCTAAAACTTATCCTAACTAAATAAATTTAGTGTAAATAAATGTACTCATCCTACTAAACTTCTGAAATGCACAACATATTTCCTGATTTAAAGTCCACATTATCTTCTATTATTGCCAGAAAAATAAGAGTAATATGAATATGATTTTCATGAAAGAAGCAAATTTATATTGCCCTGATTATCAGTGCCAATATGGGAACCAACTAACTCTGATATAAAAAATTAAAACTAATATAGAATTTAATCCTAGTAATTAAATATTAAATATAAATGTAATATAATTATTTTACTATAACTTTGGGCAAACCACTTACCCTCTCTGTTTTTCCACCTAAAAATAATGCTTCTTACATTTCTCCAAAGTTTTAAGATCTTAGAGGCCACTAAAATGCAAATTATTACTTCAACTGATAAAAAATTAATCACTACACAGATTTTAAAAAACTATTTATGAAAACTTAATTTTTCAAAAGATTGCTATACTGTCACTCACATTAAATTTTAATTCAAACAATTTTAAGATAATATGAAGGTTGAAAGTTAAATCAGAATTATGAACCATTAGATTGTCATTCCATGAGTACAATCTGAAAGTTGAAGCCATATTTCTATACCAAGGTATGATAAGTTTATATTAACTTTACTCCCAACTTATCCACGAAACTAGTACATTTTGATGGTATAATGGAAAATTTTTCAAATTGTAACAAAAATCTATGTCTACACGTATATATAATACATTTCCACCAAGCTCTTGACACCTCTTGGTTTGTTAGTAGGATACATAAATTATTTACTATAATAAACAAAGGTCAATGTGCCACTAGAAGTCAGAAAAGACATGGTTTTCAAAAGACAGAGGCTCTGCTCCACATATATCTTTCTTACTTACAAAATATTTCCATGACAAAGGGAATTCTAAATCAAAGGGAAAATGTGTAGGATTCTACCAAAGCTAAAACCAAAACCTTACTTTTAACATAAATTTCTAAATAAGCTTAGAGATGTTTTACAATTAGATTTTAGAATGACCACTGATATGACTGAGTGTGTATAAATGTGTATATTAACAGCTACTTTTCTCTTGGTTATTAGAAAATGAATAGGAAGAACACACAGTACAATGTATGTAAGTTTCTTCCTCCGCTGAATTCTCAAAAGAAAATTTGGTCATCCTCACCCACCACTCCTCAATTTTAAATTCAGTCAATGACTCAAGTAAAAAGAGAGCAAGTAAAAAGTAGGGTGACTGTGACTCCCCTTAACTTTGCTGCTTAAAGTCAGGTAAAGAATGAAATAAATATATATTTACACACACACACAGTTTTTCCAGCAGACATGTCTTTCATCATTATACGTACTTTTCAATGGGAAGAGGATGTGGTCCAGACACAGAAAGTTTGTAGATAAACATGAGAAATTTTCTAAAAGCTTCAAAAAAAGGCCAGTGTGAGAGTAAACAAATGCATTTGTTTGAATTGATGGATTTGGAGACCATTTTTCTCTCCACAGGTGTCAATAGGCCCAGCTGCATAAGCTGTTTTTCTGTTAGAAGTTCCCAAGAGTAAGGCTCATAAAACTGGATGGCAGCTCCATATACCTACAGAGCAACAGAATTTCATTATAAGACTTCAGGGTTTTTAAAAATTAATTTCTCTTTTTCTCTTATTCCATAGAAATATTTGCTTAGAATGCATGACAGATAAATGAAAAGAAATATTTTGACATTGCTGATGGGAATATAAAATGGTGTGGCTGCTGCTGCTGAAAAACAGTTTGGCAGTGCCTCCAAAAGTTAAATAAAAAATAACCAAGAAAAAAACAAACAAAAAAGAATAACCAGATGACACAGCAATTCCACTCTTAGGTATACAAGCATTCCCTGCTTTTTGAAAGTTCACATTATGCCACTTCCCTTTTATAAAAGACCTATATTAGCACCTGTTTACGCTAACAGAATTAATACAAAGAGGATTTTCACTTTTATGAAAGTAGGCAAAAAGCAATAATAGCATTCAGCATTTGTTTGGCAGCCAGAAATATAGAAGCAGTACGCACCCCAGCAGTGAGAGTGGCATCACCAAGCTCCTTCCCGGGGAACCACACTCATCATCTCCACATCAAGCCCCCATACTTTGAACTGTATCTGTGAGTATCTGTGCTTTATTTAGATTTATTTTGTGCTTCTGTTTGCAAGATGTGTCCTAAGGTATCAGAAAAGCCTAAGAGAGCTTCTAAGGGTATTATGCTTAGCATAAAATGGCATGATTAAGCGTTTGATCATGAACTAAAGACTTCCTACGTGTGTTGAACTTGCCTAGTCCATTTGTACTATTTACACAAAGAAAGAATCTTGAAAGCTGCCAAAGTTACTATTGGTTCTGTTAGTAGCAAAGTGGTCTCCTTTAGTTGGCATCCAGTAATGGATAAAATGGAAAGTCTATTATTTGAGTGGATTGATGGGTGTACAAAGCATGGTGTGTATTTATCATGTCATTCCTGCTTTTACCATATGTTAGTGTTACTTTAGATTTTATGTGTTATTTGGTATGATTTGGTAGGTTATTTTGGGGATTTGGGAACGCTCAAAATTTTTCCTATATAAATTAATGGTAATTGTTTCTTCACTTTACATCATTTTGGTTTGCAAAAGATTTCATAGGTGGGGGGATGAGGACAAATATGTGACACCTTAATCAATAAAGAAATTAAAAAAAAAAAAGATTTCATAGGAATGCTCTACTTTTGGAGAGTAGCGGAAACCTGTATACCCAAAAGAATTCAAAAGAGGAACTCAAACAGGTATTTGTACACTAATGTTCATAGAGCAATATTCACAACAGCCAAAAGGTAGAAACAACCCAAATCTCCATCAACAGATGAATGGATAAACAAAATATAGTATATACATGCAATGGAATGTTATTCAGCCTTAAAAATAAATAAAATTCTGATAGGTACAGCAACATGGATGAACCCTGAAAACACTATGCTAAGTGAAATGAGCCAGACACAAAATATTATATTATTCCATGTATATGACCTACTTAGAATAGGCAAATTTGTAGAGACAAAAAGTAGAATAGAGATTACCAGGGACTTGGGGTGAGGTGAGGAAAGCTTCTGTTTAGGGTGATGAAAAAGTTCTCAAACCAGAGAGTAATACTTATATAAATCGTATGACTACTTAGTAATATATATCATATTAACCCTTGTCCTTTGTTTAAAAAATACATTTTTATTGATTGCAGAGATGAAGGGAGAGGGAGATTAAAACATCAATGATGAGAGAGAATCCTGCACACCCCGCAAACGAGGTATGTGCCCTTGACCGGAAATGAAGCCGGGACCCTTGAGTCCACAGGTCGACACTCTATCCACTAAGTCAAACTGGCTAGGGCAACCCTTGTCTTTATAGATACAACACTTGCAGATAAAATTTTCTCAAAGTGATCTCAAGAGGTTTTTTAACAAGCATCTCAATGAGGCTTTGTTGTTCTCTACTTGTCATAATTTGGTAACTCAAGTGTTTGAAGATCTTAAAATTTTCATTTTATTTACTGCTTTTAAATAAGAGAATCGGTAAATGATTATTAAGTTAAAAAGTTAGCTTAGTTGTAAGCAATACAGTTAATATATGGCCTTCATTAAATGAGTATTTCACTATATTTCAGATACTATGCTTGATTTTAACCTTCATTATCTTTAATACAGAGGCTGCTAACTTGTAGAATGAGGCTGCCAATGTATTTTGTTTGAGCCACAAGAGTCAGCTTTGGTTATCATTTTCAATAAAATTGCCTATTTTATCAAATTTCCTAAGAAATTTTAAAATTTCTACTACATCTGTAGTTTTATTTTCTAAATAATATTTATTCCTGATATCTTTTTTTATTTTAAATTATCATTCTATGTCATTATTACTGTTTATAGATCTTTTCAATTTTTTACTATTACAAATAAAGAATGTACATGTTTTTGGAAAATGTATACACTCACATCTCTTGGGATATGCTCAGGAGTGTAATAGCTGGGCCACAGGGTTGCTTCCTTTCCTTGCTGATAATGTAGAAGTTCTACATTTACTTGATATAAGACCCATCCTGAATACATATATTGCATTATTTTCTCTCAGCTTGGGCCTGCTTTTTCACTTTCTTACTGATATCTTTGAATGAATAAATATTCTTAACTCCAGTGAGGTCTATTATTCATCTTCTCTCTTATGGCTAGTGCTTTCTGCATGCTTTTAAACTATCTTTGCTTACTCCCTCCATTTTAATATATTATTTTTCTTCAGATCCTTGTTGTTGAGAAATTAGCCAATCTAATAGTTGTTCTTTTGAAAGTAAATGTCTCTTCTTTCTGTGTTTTGATGTTCCCTATACAGAGTTGGTTTTGTATTTTTACTTTTTTTCTACTGAAGTTCAGAGTGTATCTTGAGTCTAGACTCAATTGTTCATCAAGCCTGGAAAACTCTCAACCAACCATTAACTCTTTACATGCTGCCTCTCCCTTTTCTGATCTCTGCTTCTAGACTTCATTAAATGTCTATTGGTTGTTCTGATTCTATCCTGTACATATTTAAACTTCTTTTATGCCTTATGTTTTTCTGTACTACATTTGAAGTGACATATCTTCCACTTCATTAATTCTCCTTTCATGTATGTCTCCTCTGTTGTTTAAACTACTCACTGAATTCAATTTTAAGAACATATTTTTTATTCCTACACATTTGATTCTTTTCTAATCTTTCTATTCATTTTTCAAAATATCCTAATCTTTCTTTGATGCTTTTAGGGGTCTTGAATCATTTCAATTATATATTCAATCTATAATATCCTTCATATTGTTATTCTTTAATTTCAATATAAAAGGTCCAATCCAGCTTTGTATTACGAGTCTTGATGATTCTTCCTACATCTTCTAGCTTTTATTATGGTCTCATTTTATTTTATTTATTTATTTAAAATACCTTTTTTATTGATTTCAGGGAGAAAGGGAAAGGGAGAGAGAGATAGAAACATCAATGATGAGAGAAAATCATTGATCGGCTGCCTTCTGCATGCCTCTACTAGAGATCCGAGTCAGCAACCCAGGCATTTGTCCTGACTGGGAATCGAACAGTAACCTCCTGGTTCATATATCCACATTCAACCACTGAGCCACACCTGCCGGGCTATAATCTCATTTTAAGGCCTGAGTTTTGGGGGTGTCTCTCCAGAAAGACTTTATATTACTTTCTGTAGAATTTTCAGGGGTATCAACATCCTGATACCAATTTTCATGTTGACCTTTCACCTTTCACTACAGTGCAAATTTAATCCAAAATGTATTCTGTCCAAATAATGCTAACATTCAAATAAAAGTTAGGCCCAGCTAGTGTGGCTCAGTGATTGAGTATAAACACATGAACCAAAAGGCCACTAGTTCAATTCCCAGTCAGGGCACATGCCCAGGTTACAGCTCAATCCCCAGTAGGAGGCGTGCAGGAGGCAGCCAATCAATGATTTTTCTCATCGATATTCCTATCTCTCTATCCTTCTCCCTTTCTCTCTCTAAAAATCAATAAAAACGTGTTGTTGTTTTTTGAGTTGGGTCTTATTAATCATTTAATAGGATTAAAATATAAACAAAATAGGTCAAATAAAAGAGGAAAAAAATATACCTTTTCAGCAGAAGAACCTGTCAGGACAAAAGTTGAAAAAACTGGAAGTGGGTATTTGGTTTGGGGATCCCAACATTCAATAGTAGCTCCCATAGGAAGGCAGAAGAGAGGTACAGATTCTGAGAGTGGAAATGACTCATAATCATCTTCCGGATATCTAAATATTAAACCTTTTGGAGAAAGGAGACAATAATAAATTTTTCTAAATAGTTACTCTTCCATAAAGTATATGTGATACATTATTAGGATATTTTAACAGCAAACTTCATGGAAATATTTGTGTGAAATTTCACAATCAATTTTTCTCTTGCCATATCAGAAATTTTACTAATTTAAACAAATTTACCCTTTACTTTTTGAACTATGGACTTGTAGTTCATAAAATATACTAAATATACTAGTTAAAACTCTATAGGATCACAAATCTTAATGTATTTCCTTCTACATACTGCCAACATCTTATAGGAATGGTAAGAAACACACAGGAAAATTTATCAACTATTTCAGTTAGTCTTCTATAAAAAATTCAGGGAAGGAACAAGTATTATGAAAGAATGCCAAAGAAACAGAAATTATCCCAGTCCCTAAACTCATCTTGAGAGAGAAACAGTATAAAAGGCATGCAACATGAAAAATAAATGAGATAGAAACCCTTTGTGACTGAGTACAGAGTATGTGAGACCAAGGAAGTAGGAGTAGGAGGGGGTACTCTGAGAAGCATAGCATAGCCCCTTCATAATCAAGTAGCTACATGTCATTAGTTCGTTAGCCTTTAGCAGACCACATCCAAGATAAACACTTGAAAATCAGTAGCAGATTTTTGAGTGCAAATTCAATCTTCAAAACTCTGTATTTTAAAATACATGTCTTATATAAAATACCTGAATACTTTCACGCTTGTTTCTGTAAGATTTTTTAAAGTGACACTCTCTCCCCATCAAAAAAATAATTTTTAAGAAAATCACATACAATCAACACATTACTGCAATGTTAACAGTATCACATTTTTAAATGATACTGAATTTGTAATTTTTATATTAATTAAATAGTTTAACCCATTAATATGAATGTCTTTATGAGGAAAATCAACATTTTTCAGATATAAATTTGCCTAATTTCTTTGAAGTAAAACTTTATTAAAAATATTGTGCATGATCAAAATGTATTTGACACTGCTTATTTTCACAAAGAAGTATTCCAGTATTTCTCTTCTATTTACAACTGGAGCATACCTGTATTTTCAGTTTTTATCCCACCATACCAGCGGGATGAAGAGGTCACACTTAAATCTTTACAGCCCTTGACACTTTACTGTGCAGTAAGAATGTGGCGATAGATTTCTCAAACACTTCATGGCAGAAAAGTTTCTCAGGCCCTCCTGTCCTCCATATAGCTGATTCTTTGCAACAAGGGAGAAAGGAAGCAAGTCCACCTTTCATGGTAAGTAACATGTGGTTTCAAATCAGACACAAAGAGATAAGAGAAGGAAATATAAGAAGTAAAGATGCAATTTGACACCTTTCTGATTGCCAAAATATAAAAGATCAGAGAGTAAGCACTTTTCCACTGAACTGTTAAATCTATTAGTATAGACTAAACACCTGCATGTTTATTCCACAAATGCCTGTTTGAGATGAAAGTTTCTATTTAATTAACAACACTTTTGGGGAGACAATATTAACATACCTCATAATGTGTAATGTATTTAAGAAAATAGTTATGCCTTTACATGCTAAAATTATAGATAATTCCATTTATGAATGGGTCAATTCCACAAACTACATAAGGGAGCATACATTGCCTTTCCTAACCAAATGTTAATGTGCAACAATAACTACAGTAATAGAGATAATTTTTTTAAGTTTACTTACCAGCTTTATACGCTATTGAATTAGAAGCAGGTACAGACTTCTTATAACACAGAAACACACTGGAACCCCACTGTAAAATATAAATTAGGTTTTAAAAAAGACAAAATAGAAAAAAATTTCATTTTGTTGAATATCTTTTAAAGATTCTGATTATTTATTCAGGGAGTCTGTTTAAAGCATGTTTATCAAAACAGACTATAATAATAAAAGCATAATATGCTAATTAGACCAGACGTCCTTCTAGACGTCCTTCCAGATGAAGCCGGGGGCTGCGAGGGAAGCCCAGGTCCTGGGTGCCAGCCAGCGGCCAGAGGGAAGCCTGGGTCCTGGGGGCCGGAAGGAAGCTGGTGCTGGCAGCCGGGGGAAGGAAGGCCTACTCTTGCAGGGCCTCTAGTATAGTATAAAAAACAGCAAAACATGAAGTTGAGAACATTAGAAGAAAAGAGTAAAATAACACTGCCACCAATGTTAAACTGACTTGAAGACAGTTTCAAAAAGTTCAGAATTCTGTAGTAATCCAGAAATACCTATATTTGAAAGAGACAGAAAAAACTAGAGTGGACACCAGAATCCAAACGGGGAAAGACTGGGGTCACTGGGGTGCTATAAGTCATTACCTCCAGAGGCAAATCTGTCCTAATAACCATGGATGCATCAGACCTCTCTACCTATACATTTAAGCTAATATTAGTTTGATATAAACATATTTTTCAAGATAAATCTGATCCAATAGTAAACTTTAGTCTCATAAAACTATAAATCAAATGTATATGTTCAATTTTCTTCTTCATTAGAGCCCTTTTAAAAAATAAGTATGTATGGGCTTAGTGCATAGAGTGTTGGCCTGCGGACGGAAGGGTCCCGGGCTCTATTCTGGTCAAGGGCACATACCTCGGTTGCAGGCTCCTCCCTGGCCTGGGCCCTGGTCGGGGCATGTGCTGGAGGCAACCAATCAATGTTTCTCTCACATCGATATTTCTGCCTTTCCCTCTCTCTTCCACTCGCTCTAAAAATCAACGGGAAAATATCCTCCGGTGAGGATTAAAAAAGAATAAATTTGTTTAAAAATAAAAAATATATATATATATATGTAAATATATATATATGTAAAGCCCGGCTGGTGTGGTTCAGTGGTTTAGCCTCAACCTATGAAGTCAACGGTGCAATTCCCAGTCAGGGCACATGCCTGGATTGTGGGCTAAATCCCCAGTAGGGGGTGTGCAGGAGGCAGCCCATCAACGATATCTCTCCCTTCCACTCTGAAACCAATAAAAATGGTTTTAAAAAAATAAGTTTGTAAATATCTCTATATATAAAAGGCTAATATGCAAATTGGCCCCTCGTGAGTTCAACCGGGAGACCAGGAGTTCAATCGCTCACTATGAGGTGTGCTGACCACCAGGGGGCAGCGTGGAACAAAGGAAGGCCCTGGCTGGCAGCCAGAAGGCCCCAAACGGCCCTGATTGCCGACCAGGCCTAGGGACCCTACCCATGCACGAATTTCGTGCACTGGGCCTCTAGTTTAAAATAAATATATATAAGAGTCCCCATCCAGACTCCCTGCAGTTTTCCTTAAAAAAAAACCCCACACACCACTGAAACCCAGAAGTTAATTAAACCTCTAATTAGCATTAACAAAAGCAATATTAGCATGCACCACCCCCAAAAAATTCCTGGCTTTCAGTATCTATTTTCTGAATGAAATTATTCTAAAGCATCAGGTAGCTAAAGATTTTTAAATTATTATGTATCATAAAAATTAGAAAGCTAAAAATAATAAAAATCATCAAAATATAAACTGAGAGTAAATTATATGCCCAATAATCAACAGGAATCCAAAAATTATGCTTTTTCTAAAATATGAAACTTTATTCTTACCATTCCACAATTTAAGTTTTTGTCAACTTTGCAGAAAGTATGAGGAGGGGTTTCTCCTTTACTGGTTACAATAACACAGATATCAGTTACAGCCAAGGAATTCTGGGGCCGAACTGGAGAAGCCCTTCGATAAGTGATAAAGATTCTTTGTGAAGTAGTTGAACTATTGTTGACATTGGCACAGCGACCATAGGGTGTGGCTTGGATCACTTCACATCCTGAAATAAGCCTTTCTTTTCCTTCATATAGAACTCTGCATGACAGGAAGGGGAGAAATAGAACAGTAAATAAAGTTCAGTTTAATGCTGGTTTTAATTTTGGAAAAAATAATTGGTCTCTTCTATTGTTTCCCAAATCTTAATTGCAAACAAAAACTAAAATTATTACTTTGGGAAATATATATCTCTTTACTATTTTTCAACAGCTAGAAGTAAAAATAGGATCAAAGAACCTGATTTTTTTTATTGCTTATTACAAGAAGCATATGAAACAAGAAAAGGGCAACACTGCAAACATGCTCAGGTCAATTCATAGAAAACAAGTCTTCAGATATTTTCACAAAATTTTCCTTCATAATTCCTATCAAAATTTTACCCTTAAAACTCCTTTATTGGGTGAGTTAATAAATAAAAATATATCTCATCATGAGGTCATGAATCAGCAACTTTAATATAGTAAGATGTCAGTATTTCCCAAACAGATCTACAGAGTCAACAAAGTTCCTATCTAAGTCCTAGTTGCCTTTTTTTTTTAAAATATATTTTATTGGCCGAAACCGGTTTGGCTCAGTAGATAGAGCGTCGGCCTGCGGACTGAAGGGTCCCAGGTTTGATTCCGGTCGGGGGCATGTACCTTGGTTGCGGGCACATCCCCGGTAGGGGTTGTGCAAGAGGCAGCTGATCGATGTTTCTCTATCATCAATGTTTCTAACTTTCTATCCCTATCTCTTCCTCTCTGTAAAAAATCAATAAAAATAAATAAAAAAAAAGAAAAAGAAAAGTATCCTTGGGTGAGGATTAACCAAAATAAATAAATAAATAAATATATTTTATTGATTTTTTTACAGAGAGTAAGGGAGAGGGAGAGTTAGAAAGATCAATGAGAGAGAAACATCGATCATCTGCCTCCTGCACACCCCCTACTGGGGATATGCCTGCAACCAAGGTACATGCCCTTGACTGGGATCGAACCCGGGACTCTTCAGTCCACAGGCCGATGCTCTCTATCCACTGAGCCAAACCAGTCAGGGCGCCTTTTTTAATAGAAATTAGCAATGTGTCCAAGTTCAAATGGGAATGGAAGGGAACCCGTTTGAAAAGCAATCTGGGAGGGAAGTGGGACAAATTTGGAAGACTTGTACTCCCCCATTTCAAAACTTAACTTCTATTATCTTTTCTGCATGTTTGAACACAAAATAAAAAATGCTGGAGAAAAATACTGATTTAAAAGTCAATGAATCTAATCAGTGGAGAAGATAAGAACCTTGGATAGTAGTCTGATTCTTTATCTTAATAAACATATCTGACATATAAGAATATATTATCCTGCCCTAGCCAGTTTGGCTCAGTGGAAAGAGCATTAGCCTGCAGACTGAAGGGTCCCAGGTTCGATTCCAGTCAAGGGCACATGCCTAGGTTGCAGGCTCAATCCCCAGTGTGGGGCATGCAGGAGGCAGCAGATCAATGGTTCTCTCTCATCACTGATGTTTGTCTTTCTCTCCTTCTCCCTTCCTCTCTGAAATAAAAATATATTTTAAAAAAATGAATTGCAGAATAAGAATAATTAAAAAAGAGAGAGAATATATTATCCTATTAAATTATACTTTATAGAGAGTATTTAACATTATGAGGGAATATCAAATCTTATTTAACTTAACTTACTTTCAGGAAAAAAAGTATTATTTTTGTAAATATCTTATCTCAGTTTATAAACCAGTCAAAAGGGTCAAAAGTTGAACAACAGTGTTTCATATTTAAATGAGGTAGGTGCTTGGCTCAGTGGATAGAGCGTTGGCCTATAGACTAAAGGATCCCAGGTTCGATTCCGGCCAAGGGCACATGCCCTGGTTGCAGGCTCGACCCCCCCCCCCCCACACACACACACACAGTAGGGGGCATGCAGGAGGCAGCCAATCAATGATTCTCTCATCATTGATGTTTCTATCTATCTCTCTCCCTTTCTCTCTGAAATCAATGAAAAAATGTATATATTTTTAAAAAGAAAAAAAGAATATGGTCCCTTAAATGTTAAAAAATAAAAAAGAAATTAGTAGGGGGCAAGGGGAGAACTTGCCTTAGGGAACTGCAAGATGTATATAAAAAGCTACTAGCAACCTGAGAACATCTAAGTATAATTATCTAAGTCATCATTTTATTTTTAAGTTGTCCACTGAACCACAAACAACAACAATCTTTTAGAGATTCGCATCCTTTCTATTATGACTGTAGAGGGGGTGGGGGAAGGATGTGAAAAGATGGCCTTTAAAGGATGGCTAACAGAGGGAACAGTGAGGGCTAGACCATAAGTCCCTGCCTGGTTTACCTTCAACTGACATGGATATTATAAAAATTTTATTCTATAGCCATCCTTATATATATATTACCTATGTTCTTAAGACAACCCATAGAGAAAATTGTTAAAAACTGAGAGTAAATCCATTACATGTCCAGAACCACTCCACCTCAATCAATAATTGGTGTTCACACTCATTTTAACCTCCTTTTCCCTTCTCAAAGGAAAAGCCCCTCCATGAAAGGCTAATCCAGTCATCTATGCTGTTGCTATTACCCCTTTAATCTGTTTCATAATTAATACTACCTCTTACTCCTATATATCAGCTCTTCCTTCTCAATTTGTTTCTTTCCTTCAATATAAAGATGTTCAAAGTTATTTATCGCCTGGAAGAAAGGTTAAAAAACAGCCCTTGACTCTGCATCCCCTCGCCCCTCAGGTGTCCTAAAGCATTACTTCTGAGGATTTTGTTAAAATACAGATTCTGATTCAGTAAATCTGGGTAGTGCCTAAGATTCTGAATATCTAACATGCTCACAGGCCCTATGGACAATACACCTTGAATAGCAAGATCCATAACTATCTTCTCTTTTCCTTAAAGTCAAGCTTTCAAAAAGAAGCCTCTATGACTCAAGTGCCAATCATTTCTCAACCCTTTCTAACCTGGCTCCTGTAACTAATCCTACCTAATAAAACAGTAATATGCAAATTGACCGTACCTTCGCTACACCCACCAGCCACGCCCACCAGACAATCAGGAGCAAATATACACATTAAACCAGCAAAGATGGCGGGGGGAGAGGGGGAGTGCCCGCTGCCAGTGGGATCCAAGCCATGATGGTAGACTGGGGCAGGCGGTTAGTGCTGGCAGCCGGCTGACCAAGTCCTGGATAGGGGCTTCAAGTCAGCCGCTGCCAGCGGCGGCTGACTTGAAGCCCCGATCAGGGATCACTGACCAGGGCAGGCAGCATGGGTTAGCGCCCCCAGCCGCCTACCCAGGTCCACCATCACAGATCATGGACCAGGGCAGGCGGTGTGGGTTAGCGCTGGCAGCTGCCTGACCAGGTCCCAGATAGGGGTCACGGACCAGAGCAGGCAACGTGGATTAGTGCCGGCAGCTGCCTGCCCAGGTCCGCCATCACGGATCACGGACCAGGGCAGGCGGCATGGGTTAGTGCCCATAGCCACCTGCCCAGGTCCACGATCATGGATCACGGACCAGAGCAGGTGGCATGGATTAGCGCCGGCAGCCGCCTGCCCAGGTCTGCCATCACTGATCACGGACCAGGGCAGGCAGCGTGGGTTAGTGCCGGCAGCCGCCTGCCCAGGTCTGCCATCACGGATCACGGACCAGGGCAGGCAGCGTGGGTTAGTGCCGACAGCTGCGGACCAGGTCCGCCATCACGGATCATGGACCAGGGCAGGCGACATGGGTTAGCACCTGTAGCCGTCTGCCCAGGTCCACGATCATGGATCATGGACCAGAGCAGGTGGCGTGGATTAGCACCGGCAGCCGCCTGACCAGGTCCTGGATAGGTGCTTCGAGTCAGCCGCCGACAGCGGCAGCTGACTCGAAGCCCCTATCAGGGATCATGGACCAGGGCAGGCAGCGTGGGTTAGCGCCCGTAGCCGCCTGACCAGGTCCCAGATAGGGGTCACGGACCAGGGCAGGCGGCGTGGGTTAGCACCTGCAGCCGCCTGCCCAGGTCCACGATCACAGATCACGGACCAGGGCAGGCGGCGTGGGTTAGAGCCGGCAGCCGCCTGCCCAGGTCCACCATCACGGATCACGGACCAGGGCAGGCAGCGTGGGTTAGCGCCCGTAGCCGCCTGCCCAGGTCTGCCATCACGGATCACCGACTGTGGATTAGCACGGCAGCTGCCTGACCAGGTCCCCAATAGGGACTTGGAGTCTAGCATAACAAAAATAATATTCAGCAAAAGCAGGAGACAAGGTTTCATAAGTTCTCCCCCAGGTCACCACTGTTCTCTTATACATTTTAATTATCCCAGACTTTGCCTGATGGGATTTGATTTGAATTATGCCTGATAGAGATTACATGGCATGAATTGTAGGCTCATTCTTTTTGTGGTTGCCTGACTGAGAAAGGCCTTGGAATGAGAGAAGGCACTTTTATTTTCCTTTTTCATTCTATAGAGACTGAGGAATTACAGTTATATGAAGAAGTTAGTGAGAGAATGAAAGTCTCATGCTGTATTTTTCTGTAAGTTTTATCATGTGGACTATCAAAAACTTGGTGGGATCCTTTTCAAGAGGTGTTACAAAAATTATGTTGGAATTAACATTCAAGAATAAAAGGAGAGAAGTGAGTGGTGGGTAAAGGAAAGAACTTTGTCCTAGAAACCAAATAGAAGCCACATAAACCTTCAGATTCTTACTCATTGTGCTTTGGAGGTATTAAAGGATAATTTTTTAAAAAGGTAAAATCATGACTCATAATCTGTATAGATAAAAGGCTAAGTGACAGACATTTGTCCATCCGTCTGACCAACCAGTACATATGACGCACACTGGAAATTTAAAAATAAACTTTGACTTGCACACGTGCCATACATATAAAGCTCTCGCTGGCGCTACTTGGAATGTTGCATTTGGTGGGAAAGTTCTTTTCAGAGGGGATTTTTGTGCCACCATGCTATACGATTGGCCATAGTACAAATAAGTTAAAAGTACTGTAGTGTTTGGGGATGTTTCAGATAGTTGTCTCTTAAAACAAATATGAGATCAGAGGATTCTGCTTATAGTGAATGGTTAGTAAAACTTGGAGATGGCAAACTTGATAGCAGTTTTCATTTAGGAATGGATATTATTGAAATTCCCCATGAAATGATTTTTAATGGATCTATTATTAAAGCCACCTTTGGAAATAGTATATCTATAGATAATATTAAAAATATATCTAAACGTGCAATTCTTTGTTCAAAAAATGAGCACGTTCAAAAATTAAATGAAGAAATTTTGGATATACTTGATGGAGATTTTCACACCTATTTGAGTGATGATTCCATTGACTCAACAGATGATGCTGAAAAGGAAAATTTTCCTATTGAATTTCTTAATAGTATTACTCCTTCTGGAATGCCGTGTCATAAATTAAAATTGAAAATGGGTGCAATCATCATGCTATTGAGAAATCTTAATAGTAAATGGGGTCTTTGTAATGGTACCAGATTTATTATGAAAAGACTGCGACCTAACATTATCAAAGCTGAAATATTAACAGGATCTGCAGAGGGAGAGATTGTTCTGATTCCAAGAACCGATTTGTCCCCATCTGACACTGGCCACCCATTTAAATTAATTCGAAGATAGTTTCCCGTTATGCCAGCATTTGTGATGACTATTAATAAATCACAAGGACAAACTCTAGACAGAGTAGGAATATTCCTACCTGAACCCGTTTTTGGACATGGTTAGTTAATGTTGCTTTCTCTCTCTCTCTCTCTCTCTTTTTTTTTTTTTAAGTATTTTTTAAAATATATTTTATTGATTTTTTTACAGAGAAGAAGGGAGAGGGACAGAGAGTTAGAAACATCGATGAGAGAGAAACATCAATCAGCTGCCTCCTGCACACCTCCTACGGGGGATGTGCCCACAACCAAGGTACATGCCCTTGACCGGAATCGAACCTGGGACCTTTCAGTCCACAGGGCGACACTCTATCCACTGAGCCAAACCAGTTATGGCTGTTGCTTTCTCTTGAGTTCAAAGAGCATGTTACGTTAAAGTTGTAAATACTTTATCTCAAGGGAAATTAGTCAAGCACTCTGAAAGTGTTTTTACTCTTAATGTGGTATACAGGGAGATATTAGAATAAGTTTAATCACTTTATCAGTCATTATTTGCATCAATGTTGTTTTTATATTACGAGTTTGTTATTATTGTTATGTCATTTTGTTATTGTTTAGTTATTAATAAAATTATGTACTGTTTTCCTATACATTGTACTCATTTCCTTTTATCTCTCACACTTTTATTATAAAGAAAGGGCAAATAACAATATTAAAATATTTCATCTAATTAATTCCCTTTCAATGTGCACAAATTTCGTGCACCGGGCTACTAGTCCTATATAATAAAGAGATAATATGCAAATTGACCATCACTCCAACACACAAGATGGCCATCCCCATGTGGTCAAAGATGGCTGCCCCCATGTGGACACAAGATGGCCGCCACAAGATGGCCGGCAGGGGAGGGCAGTTGTGGGCGATCAGGCCAGCAGGGGAGGGCAGTTGGGAGGGACCAAGCCTGCAAGCGAGGGCAGATGGGAGCGATCAGGCCTGCAGGGGAAGGCAGTTAGGGGTGACCAGGCTGGCAAGGGAGGGCAGTTAGGGGTGACCGGGCCTGCAGGGGAGTGCAGTTAGGGGCAATCGGGCTGGCAGGGGGGCAGTTAGGCATCGATCAGGCTGGCAGGGGAGTGGTTAGGGGGTGATCAGGCTGGCAGGCAGAAGCGGTTAGGGGCAATCAGGCAGGCAGGCAGGCAAGCGGTTGGGAGCCAGCAGTTCTGGATTGTGAGAGGGATGTCCGACTGTGGGGTCCCAGATTGGAGAAGGTGCAGGCTGGGCTGAGGGACACCCGCCCCCCACGGGCACGAATTTCGTGCACAGGGCCTCTAGTGATCCTATAAAGTTGTATGACTACCATCCTAATTGCACTGACTTGCAGGAAAATGATGGAGGCTAAACAGGGTGGATACTAAAGGAGTTAAAAGGGTGCTGCTGAAAGGTCAATCTTTTAGCTTTGGAAATTTAAACATAATGAGGTCCTTTGGCCAGGCCTGCGTGGCTCAGTGGTTGAGCGTAGACCTATGAACCAGGAGGTCACAGTTTAATTTCCAGTCAGGGCACATGCCCAGGTTATGGGCTTGGTCCCCAGTGAGAGGTATGCAGGAGGCAACTGATCAATGATTCTCATCATTGATGCTCCTCTCTCTCTCTCTCTCTCTCTCTCTCTCTCTCTCTCTCTCTCCCTCCCCCTCTTCCTTCCTCTATCTGAAATCAATAAATAAATTAAAAAATGAAGACCTTAGGATAATTTCACCAGAGCTCTACTGCAACACTGGAGGAGGTAATAAGCACAACAAGTAGTGGTCAAATGCAGCAGCTTGTTACCTTTCTTAGTACAGTATCTGAACAACTATCAACAGAATAACCAGCAACCAACTGCTTAAAAATAATTAATGGAGCCCAAGCCGGTTTGGCACAGTGGACAGAGTGTCGGCCTGCGGAATCAAGGGTCCCAGGTTCGATTTCCATCAGGGGCACATGCCGGAGTTCGGGCTCGGTCCCCAGTAGGGAGCGTGCAGGAGGCAGCCGATCAATGATTCTCTCTCATCATTGATGTTTTTAGCTCTTTCTCCCTCTCCCTTCCTTTCTGAAATCAATAAAAATATATTTTTAAAAAACACAAAAATAATCCATAGAATAATCAGGGAAATTTGTACATGATGATACTAAGTAATTAATAATTTTTTGAGATGTAGTATTATAGTTACATTAAAAGAGAGAGCTTGAACATAAGAAAATCAATTGATATAATACATCACATTAATAGACTGAAGGAAAAATCCACATGATCATCTTAATTAACAAAGAAAAGGTATTTTGCAAAATCCAACACATTTTCATGATAAAACTCTCTCATAAAAACAAGAGTAAAAGGAACCTTCCTTAACATAATAAATGGCACTTATGAAAAACTCACAGCTCACATCATATTCAATGGTGAAAGATTGAAAGTTTTCTACCTAAGATCAGGAATAAAACAAGGATGCCTGCTTTCACCACTGCTGTTCAACGTTATGCTGTAAATTTCAGCCAGAGCAATAAAACAATGGGGGCAAATAAAGCAAAATGCAAAGGAAGAAATAGAAAATCATCTCTATTTGCAGATGACTTTATCCTATCATTTTTAAAAATCCAAATGAAAGCTAGTAGAGCCAATAGATTTAGCAAACTTGCAGGGTTCAAGATGGCAATACTCTCCAAATAGACCTACAGATTAAATGCAATCCCCATGAAAATTCCAACAGAATGTTTTGTATAAAGGGACAAACTGATCCTAAATACTTTCCAAGATACTCAAGTACCTATGTTTTTACTAACTGATGGTAACTGTAATAAACAGAACAGTGTAATACATTACATGTATATATGGAAAAATATTATAGCTATTCTAAAAATACAATTGAATAAAATGCTTTTGCAGAGAAAACTGTTCATTAGCTGTGGATTAGATAGTAACTATCTCATAACAACTATTCTCCTTCTAAACTGTAAATACTCTCCTTGTGGTACTAAAAACCACAAAGCACAGTTATATTTTTTAAAACAGGAATACTCCTTTGTTAAATAAGTTCAGGGCTTTGAAAAAACCCATCACATAACCCAAGTAGCTCCTTTTAAAAAAAATACTGTCTTTTATTGTACCTTCTTGTTCTTTTATGTTTAATTAATAACCTTATCTGATAAGTACAACAGAAATGGAATCACATTTCAGGCTCTATGTCTTCATTTCAGTACTTTTGAAAGGAATTGATCTAATGATTTAAGTACAATGCAAAGAAATTCAGTAAGGTTGGACAGAGATATATAATATACTACTTCAACCTGAAATAATAAATAATAATAGAACTATCAAGGACTTCAAATTCCTATTCTCATGCACCTTAAATAAAATTTTTTCCCTTCACTATAGCAAAAGAAAATAAGTCATGGTACCCAATGTCGGTAAGGGGTGGTTTATCTCTTCCTCTTTTATAACAGAGGAAAAGTTCTGGGCTTTTCAGACTTCCATAGTTCAAGTTTGCTTGGAGAGCTGATGGAGTGGCTTCAACACAAGTATAACCTTCAGGTACTGTTTCCCCAGCTGATTTGTTAATAACTGCAATGTCTATAATTGGAGCTTTAGGTCCAGTTGACTTAGTATCTAAACGATTTATTTCTTGATCCAATAGAGTAGATGTATCAGTGAGACCTGCCACGACAAAGTAGTCGGTCACTCTTGGCCCTTTGTCTTCTATCATGGCTGCTATTATATTTCCTAGAAGAGGAAAAAAAAAATCAATTAAATAAAATACTTTATCCTGGCTCTCTAAAATTAAAGTATTCCTGAGTTAACAGTGATCAACTAACCCACTTCTCAGCTGGATTTATAATCAAACTAGAGGCCCAGTGCACGAAATTCATGTGTGTGTGGGGTCCCCTCAGCCCAGCCTGCACCCTCTCCAATCCAGGACCCCTTGGGGGAATGTCCGACTGCCGGTTTAGGCCCCGATCCCGGGGATCGGGGCCTAAACCGGCAGTCGGACATCCCTCTCACAATCCTGGACTGCTGGCTCCTAATCGCTCACCTGCCTGCCTACCTGGTCACCCCTAACTGCCCCCCCCCACTCCGCCAGTCTGATCGCCCCTCACTGTCTCTGCGTGGTGGCCTGGTCACCCCTAACTGCCCCCTCCCTGCCAGCCTAGTCACCCCTTACTGCCCGCCCCCGCCAGCCTAATCGTCTCCAACTGCCCCCGCTGCCAATCTGGTCAGCCCCAACTGCACCACCTCCCCCCCTCCACTGGCCTGGTCACCTCTTACTGCCCCCCCCCCTGGCCTGGTTGCCCCAACTGCCCCCCCCCACCAGCCTGATCTCCCCCAACTGCCCCCCTGCCGGCCTGGTCGCCCCACACAGCCTGCGGCTCGGTTGTTTGGTCACCCCTCACTGGCCCCCCTGCTAGCCTGGTCGCCCCACGCAGCCTGTCTGTTCAGTCATTTGGTTGTCCCTCACTAACCCCCCTGCTGGTCTGGTCATAGGCAACCATCTTCTGAGGGTGTGAGGGTTAATTTGCATATTACCTCTTTATTATATAAGATTATTGTTATTCTATTAAAGCCTGTGTTAGTATCATCTTATGAGCTTTTACCTCCTACAAAGTACAAATTTGCAGCATAAGTTCATTTGTAAGATTACTATCATCCTTTCATGTGCCTAAACCTCTGTTAAGAATAATCAAACTGGCCCTGGCCAGTTTTTCCCAGTGGTTAGAGTGCCAACCTG